>NW_026020443.1:0-600000 GCF_900185275.1 Solanum verrucosum
CAATTGCTTCTAGAATGACACAGGTATCTGGCAAAGGTAGCAGCATTACTCCACAGATGAGTTCAGATAATTAGAAGTGATCAAATTTACAGAAATGTCAAGTTCAAAGGAAGTCAAAAGTTCTGAGCTGAACTTTATAGAAGTACTTTTTAAATGTAGGAAAGATCCAATTCTGAAATATTACTTCAAACTCTTATTACTGTTCTGGAAAGTTCAACAGATGCAAAATAGCATCCTAGACCACCAAATTTAAAGCAACCCAGTCCAAAAGATGAAACCTAAGTTATATTTTGTTTTCTCATTTTTGGTTTTAAAAAGAATACATAAAAGACACTGAGGTTCTTCTACAAGTCTTACGAGTCTCTGTAGTCTTTTTCAGCAGTTTTCAGTAGATACTTTCTTCTAGTTTAGCAGTTTTTGCTTTCTTTTATCTGTAACAGTGTCTTCACAGCCTTTTTATGAATTTATTACAAACTTGCTACCATCTCAAAAAAGTCTTTTTTTTTTAACGAGAAAGAAGAATTGAAGACTTGTTCCTACCGACAAGGATAATATTAGACCAAAATTAAGTAAAGGACAAAGTTGCTCAATTTCAGATAATACAGGAAAAATTTGACCTTTTTCCCTTTAAAGAATGAATCCATAACTAAGGTAGACAGAAGCAATGACTCACTGTATTTACATATGCATTCATACAATTATTCATCAGCAGTTATGGATGGACACAGATTAACATTCCATTGATTATGTGTTTTAAATGGCCTCACTAGCATACATATACATCTAACACAAAAAGTCAAAAATATGTTTAGTAAAGCTATTAATAGCACTCTGAATTTGTGAAAATTTTTCTTCGATTCCTTGATACTTCAAAATAGTGTTAAGCTTAGGAAGCTGTTAATAGCAATATTTGTGAAAAGAATGATCTTCAAAATTGAAAAAAGTATAGCAATATTTGTGAATAGACTTATCTTAAAAACTAAAAAAAGATTAGTATGGCCACTAACTTTCCTCTAATTTGATATATGTGTTTTTATTAGTCGTTATATTAAAGGGGAAATGGGGGAGGGGATTACAAGGTAGGGAATAGAACCCTCACCGATCACCGATAACTAAGTGTTAGAGAGTAGATGCAACTGTTCAAGAATATTTACATATGCATTCATACAATTATTCATCAGCAAAAGAAGCATTCTACTGTAAAAGTTAGAGATAGAAAGGAGACAACAGTGACAGCTAAAAAACGGCACACAAACAGAGAAGGGCAGTCAGATTTTTTTTTTTAATTATTTGGCAGAGAGCATCGGTTGTGTGATAGAGAGCTAAAACTCATGGGCAAAAGAAACTCTTTTTGATAATTTATGATTGGAACTTTCTATGTACATTCAATTGTTTGATAATGTATCTGCTATTTTCAGGAAGTGTGAGAAATATTGGCAGCCATTATTAACCATTAAAAGCTTTGTGATCCTTATTTGAATCTCTTTTGAAACCTGTGTTGCAGGAATTGCCAAGTTAAGTCCTCACTCCACATTACATGGAGGAAGTAAGTGTATGCCTTGAAAATATGTAACATACCGAGTTCAGTAAATGTAGGCTCTATGTTGTCCTGGATGAAGAGAGTGTTCACAACTTCTTTCCGACTCATGTATTGCCGAAGACAGTACTCAATCCGATTTTGCACCTGAAATTCAAAACAAGAATCATCTTTTCACACATCTATGCACAGATCTCGTGATTATTCAATTTGGAACAGCTGGTGATCATCTAAGTAGGATAACCAAGCTTCTTCTTTTTTTGGTATTGGTTGAATTCCATGTTATTAGTGATAACATTCTATAAAGGTTCACTGAAATATAAACATAAAAGAAAACCATTTCTTTTGTAAAAAAACAGAAAAGATGCTCTAAGGAGACAAAGTCCAAGGATTTTATTTGTTGTATATTATCATCAATGAGCCAGCAAAACATTCTTCCATGCAATGGGGAAGAGGACCGAGTACAAATTCTTGGTGTTTTAGAGAAGTGATAATTGTGTTTCTTGAAGAATGATTAATAAATGAGCACTAAACCAAAGATAAAGTAACATGTGGAAGATCACAATTCATCTAAAAAAGATTGAAAGCTTACCATTTGTATTTCTTCACAAGAGACTTTAGGTCCATCTCCGCTCGACATTTTGATGCCCCAACTTCGAACTATTGCAATAAAGCTCTGCACCACTTTTTCAGTAGAAGTGTACACCCTAGCTTATGTGCACCATCAATGAGTATAATTCAAAAAGGTAGTCACTTATACCTATTATCCAGCTTCACTGAAAAATGAGCTCAGATTAGCAAATCACATACTAAACAAGAGAAATTTAAATGAAGATGCAGGGACTGACAAGATTCACCAAAGCAGTCAAATTGATGAGCACTAGAGAAACAGGTCATAAAGGGAATAGTGGCTATGTAGGATATAAGAAATGATGAGCTTAAATGCTAACAAGTACAACAACAAGAAATAAAAAAGTTGGAGAGATATGAGAGGATCTTCAGCCTATGTCCTCATTTTTGCGAGGTTTTTCAGGCAACTCAGAAGAAGCTCAACTAACATTTTACTAGTCAGTATAAACTCGAAATAGTACTTGTTTATTTACAGTTTGTTTTTTCCTTTGTTTACACATAGAACAAACATATATAAAACCCCACCGAAGTCATATGCGAACAGCATATTGTGATCATCACAATTGAAAAGAGACTCAAAGAATACATGAAACCCAGAAATATCAAGAGCAATAAATTGGACAAACAAACTGATTATCAATTGAACAAATTACAATCACGAACCAAACTGAAATACATCAACATAGAGCAAAATAACTTCAAGAAAACGGAAAAAAATACAAGTAATCAGAAAGCATTAAACTGCACAAAACGAACTGAAATCAATGGAGCAAACATAGTTTCAAGAACCAAACTGAAATGGCATTAAGATAGCAAATACATAAATAAAGGATGCAGAACTCACCTCCTAGGGTAAATATTCAGAAACTTCGTGCTACTTCTTATGGAAAGACAGAAAAGAGATGCAATTGAAACTAGTCAAGCTGATGAACCCTAGAGCAACAGGTCATTGAGAAGGGGAAGAGGGTCTATGCAGGGGATAAGTAGTGATGAGCTTAAACAATAACAAGTACAACAACAACAAATTAAAAAATGGAGTGAATGAGAGGATTTCAGCCTGGCTTCATTGCCAGCAAGGTTTTTAGGAAACCCAGATGAAGCTCAACTAACATCTTGCTAGTCAGTAGAACCTCAAAATAATAGAACCAGTTACTACAATTTGTTTCTCCTTTGTTTACACATAAAACACACACGCATATAAAACCATACCATGATGATATGCAAACTCGTGGTGGAGCTAGGATTTTCACTAAGAGAGTTCAAAATATGAAGAAGTAAACACATAAATTGGCAAAAGGGATTCAACATCTACTGTATATACAACAATATACCCAGTGAAATCACACAAAGTGGGGTTTAGGGAGGGTAGAGTGTACACAAACCTTACCCCTACTCTTTGGAGGTAGAGAGGTTGTTTCGGAAAGACCCTCGCTCAAGTGAAGCAAATGAAAGTACTAATGGAAAGCAAATCTACTATATGTACATAAAAAAGAATTTTAACCGTAACGAGTGTAATTTGCCGAAGGCCTCGGTACTACCCAGCTCTGCTTCGGATGGTGAACTACATACTACCTTAATTCAACATTTCGAACCTTATACATCACAATTTAAAAGAAAACAGAAACCCAATAAATAAGAAAGCATTAAACTTGACAAACAAACTGATAATCAATTGAAGAAAATACAACCACAAAACCAAACTATAAATACATCAGAATAGAACAAAATAACTTCAAGAAAACTAAACCCCACAAATCAAAGGCATTACACTGCAGCAAACAAACCGAAATCAATTGAACAAACACAGTATCAACTATCAAGAACCAAACTTTAAAAAATAGAGCAAAATAACTTCAAGAAAACTAAACCCCACAAATCAGAAAGCAATAAACTGCACAAAACGAACCGAAATCAATTGAACAAAGTATCAACTATCAAGAACAAACTTTAAATTATCAAAATAGAGTAACTTCAAGAAAACTAAACCCCACAAATCAGAAAGCATTAAACTGCAGCAAACAAACTGAAATCAATTGAACAAACACAGTATCAACTATCAAGAACCAAACTTTAATTAAAATAGAACAAAATAACTTCAACAAAACAAAACCACAAAAATCAGAAAGCATTAAACTGCAGAAAACAAACTGAAATCAATTGGATAGACACAGTATCAAGAACCAAACTTTAAACAAAATAACTTCAAGAAAACTAAACCCCACAAATCAGAAAGCATTAAACTGCAGCAAACCATTGAACAAAACACAGTATCAACTATCAAGAATCAAACTTTAAACAAAATAGAACAAAATAACTTCAAGAAAAACTAAACCCACAAATCAAAAAGCATTAAACTGCAGAAAACAAACAGCAATCAATTGAATAAACACAGTAGAACCAAACT
This sequence comes from Solanum verrucosum, assembly GCF_900185275.1. Taxonomy (NCBI): domain Eukaryota; kingdom Viridiplantae; phylum Streptophyta; class Magnoliopsida; order Solanales; family Solanaceae; genus Solanum; species Solanum verrucosum. Next base: position 4,572 of record NW_026020443.1, read on the forward strand.
GTAATACATCAAACTACATAATCAGTACAATAACTTAAGCAGAAAACTCACCTACTTGAGTAAATTTTCACAATTATATGCAATTGGAAGTCTTTTTAGTGAATTGAACGAAGCAGAAGAAGAGTTGTATAAGGATTTTGATTCAAAAGAAGTTTCTTTTTATTGAAGAAAGGGAAAGGTAACAAGTGATGACGTGGCTATTTCGCCATTACATAAGACTCTCTTTGGTGCTTTTCCCTCCTGTAATTCCACTCTTATTATTTATTTTCTATTTTTCTTTTTCCCCTTTTAGTAGTAAAAAAAAAATAGATTTTCATCTCTCATTAGAGTCTGACTAATCTGAATTCGTTTACATAGGATTTTGTGTCACGTAGGATTCTATTCAGGGGAAACGCTACTATACGCGAATTTTTTTTATACCTAGAACTTGAATCTAAAAATTCTGATTAAGAAAGAAACAGACTCATACACTGCATCAAATCATTTGATAGTTATGTTTAGTTAATTATTATAGGTGCTTTTTTGGAAATTTGAACAACTTTTATTTCTTGATGGGCTAATAAAGGAAAAATACTTGTGGTCTATTATTAAACTTTAGTGAAAAGTGTATTTTTTAAAAAAAATAAATAAAAATTGGGGCTTAAAGAGTATATAGGAATATTTTTTTCTTTTCTTTAGAATAAAATAATTTTTAATTTGATATATGGATTTCTAGTTTTATAACTTATTTTTGTTGTTGTTTTTTTATTTAAGTTGGCTTTTGAATCTTTTCCAAGTTAATGGGAGAGAAAAAAAGTGTAAAACAGTCCATTATCTTTAGAGTTCTAGACACAAAATTATTCTATTTATTTGAGAGTAGCATTAAATATTAGTAATTCTAACTAAGATAACTCTTCAATAAAAATAATTGACGTGGAGATAATTTTATATAAAACATCACCTTCTTATCGTTATTATTGAAGATTGTAAATACTTATTTAAGTTTATGAATATCATACACACCTAAAGAGACAAACTAACGTATTGCCTTTCTGACAAAACGAAGGTCAAATACATTATGAAGCTTTGTTAGTATGGGAAAGAACGATAAAAAATATGGAGTTTTTTTTTCCTCGATTGATTTAAGCAACATAACTTATGAAATATTATATTATTTCTATTGTACCAAAAAAAAATAATATTAAAAATGCTCAATACTTTGAAATTCATGGAGTATAGCTTGATTTGATAATAGATTTGAGAAAGGCCTAAAACAATCCTAACTTAGACCTGCAAGAAAGTATTGTTGCACTCATGCCGAATCCTCTGAATATGTATAGCTATCGATAAATCCAACATACAACCAAATGATATATCTTTAAAGAGTATCGATAAATCCAACATACAACTAAAGATATATCTTTAAAGAGTCGGAACAATTTCTAACTTGGACAAAACATTTGGTAGAGCATAGGGAGATCCCAATAAGTAGCATCATTGTTATTACTATCATGAAAATTCTCCCAATACTCATTCACTCCATTCATAGCATATAGTGATGCTGATATTTGTCTTTCAACTTTCATATTTTCAAATTCAGGTATTTGAGAATGATCTTCAAGAATTCCCTTTGGTACTTCGTGAAAGTTATCAACATTTTCATCATCCAGAAGAATCGTATCAAAATCATTTGTAAATGTTGATGTATGATCGAAATTTGAAGATCCTATTCGATCAATTTCACCCATATAGAAGTTCAAATCCGGCTTATATGCATCATCATTAGATAATACAGTTTCTTGATGAGTAGTTAATGAAGTCGAAATAGTACTGGTACTACTAGTACTTTTGTTGAGGCTTTTCTTATGATTGATGAGGTTTCTAATTTTCATAGAAAGAGCAGGATTAATGGGAGGGGAATGATTATGGAAATTTGTTCGAGCATTTGATCCTCGGAGAAGACAAGCAGCCTCATCATAAGCTCGAGCAGCTTCTTCAGCAGAATCAAACGTTCCAAGCCACATCCTGATCTTTTGTGTTGTGTTCTTGATCTCTGCAACCCATTTTCCAGAAGGTCTTTGTCTTACACCAACAAATTTTCTCTGTTTTTGAACTTTAGGACTACATTTTTTGATGGAATTATGTAGTTGTTGTTCCATATGGAAGTTAAAAAGGGGAAAAAAGATGTTAAAAGGACTTAGAAGAGAGGAAATAGAGAGATGTTTAAACAAAATGAGACAATGTTAAGGTTGTTTATATAAGTCTTTGGAGTTTATGGTGAGCCTTGTCTTCATTTACTTGTTCTTTTATTAGTTGACTCAAATTTCGAAGTGCGTGAACCACGTAGAGTTCTGGTGGGATGGATAAGATCGTTTTAATATTAATCGGGAGTTTCGTGTTCGAACACTGAAAATAGAAAAAAAAAATCTTATGCGGATCCTACGTTTCTCCGTTGAGTTTTATATAGCGCGAATCTGAATCAATACCGAAGGAAACAAAAAAAATTGTGTGTTGTGATGGGATGGATAATAAGATCGTTCTACTATTAATCAGGAGTTTCGTGTTCGAGCACTGAAAATAGGGGGGAAAATACTTATAGGGGTCTTTTTATTTTCTACTTAGATGAGTTGTACTTAACGTGAATCTGAATTAATGGATGATTTAATACAGATATCGAACACGGGATGGAAGCAAAAAGAAAATGTGTGTTGTGGAGAGAAGATGTGGGAATATGTTATGTCATGAAGGAAAAATGACTTGTTTAATATGAATGATTAAACAAATTATATTTGTTTAAAATTATTTTAATGTTTGTTGTGTGTGTGTTTGTTAGTTTGTTATATTTGCTATATTTTTGCTCCAAGTCTCACACTTATGCACGTTCTTTGTCTTTTTGGTTAAAAGGGGTGGGAAAGATGCCTTAGTTTTTGGCATTTTATCTCATAGAGATTCTTTTCTTTTTATATATATAATAACAATAATAATTAATATTTTGGATTATGAAAATACCTAACATATCAACTACTATATGTCTAATTAATAAAGGGTATATGGAATTTTTTTTCTTTTTTTCTTAAGTTCTAGTCATGAACTCATGATGACATTGTATGTATTTAAGTCCTATTTTTATCCTTAAAAGGCACATTTTGTCAATTTTGTAAACCATGACACTAGAATAAAAATAGCTTTAGCAATAATAAATATACACATTAACAACGAGTGTTAAAGTCTTTATCGTCATTAGTTAATTGTCATTGAATTCAATATCGCTATAGGTTGTAGAGACATTTTAAAAAAAGTGTGTGTTAGTGCTAAAAATGACAATTAAGCTATTGTCACTAATAATTGCCGCTAAAACTAATTTTTGATGTCCGCAAAAAGCACATAAATGATATCCTATGTTTATCTTGACAAGGAGTGATCTTACTTTTCGTCGAATACATGAATAGAAATAAAATAAAATGAACATAATCTCTTTTGTCTTTAATTAAATACGAGTATTTTTCTCTTTAATGAATCTTAAACGATATGTAAATCTAAATTAGTTAGACTGATAAATACCAAATATCAAATGGTTATACCTTTTTTAATGTCTCAATTTTTACTTTCGTTTCAAGAAAATATTAATATGAATATCCAAAACAAAACAAAAAAAAAGATTGACTCACTCAACTAAAGATGAAAATTAATAATAAAAATTAAATAAAATCTTCTAAAATTATCATTTTAAAGATTTCACAAGGGAGAAACATAAAAAATTTGAGACATGCTAGGCAGTACATGATTCTAGATACCATGTCACAAAGTACAAAATGTATAGTATAATTATAATAATTATTATTATACTATTAAAAGAAATAAAAGTCAAATATGGTCTAGTTATTGACAAAAATAGCATAATATTTGGTAGATTAATTAGGACAACTTTGTAATGTGTCAACCATAAAACTAAGTTGCAATCACGAACCTGGCCTGCTATTTATATTTTACTTTTTCATCATTTTCTTAAATAATTTGGTTATATCTAAAATCTGCCATTTGGATACATATTATACTTCTAAAAAAATTTCAAAATAAAAAATAAAAAATCATCCAATAAGTATAATGTTTAGTTTCATGGAGACTATAGTAGGTACAATATTAGAATCTTTTGGTTGCACGCTTCATTTTATAACTTGAACAACAACAACTAAACCTACTAGGTTTCTAATCTGGGGCTACAAGTTTATTAGAATTCGATAGTTTTAAATTATATTATGTATTTACATTTAAAAATTCACTGAATAATTTTATTTTTTTTTAATTTAGAACCTATGAACTCAAAATTGTAGCTCTACATATACGAAAAACATGGGGCCTTTGTGTTAGTTGGGAATAATACTACAAAGTATAAAATGGAATCTATTAAACGCTCGACTCAAAAGGAAAAGTAGCTGAGAATATATAGTACTAAATTGGGGATCTATTTGAGTTGAAAGATGCCTTAAAATGGAGAAATGTCACATCAATTCACAAGTCTTGCTAGTTATAAGATGGTGTATTACATGCCTAAACATAAATATAAATCCAAAATTTAGGATTATTATGTTAATGACCCTTTAAATTTAAGTACCAAGAAGAATGATTACCTTTTATAACGTCAAGTTGATAAAGTATATATTATATAACATGTCTTCTTCAACGAAAAACAAATGAAATTTAGGACAACAACGATTTCCAAAAGTAAAGACAATATATACGTTGCGATTCCTTATTGGTGGACTTAATGTTGCATTCTTTTTTTATATGTCTGAAATTCCCAATGAACTTATGTGAAACCCTTAGACCAAGTATCTAAGGTTTGGTCTTAAATTTGTGTATATGAACTTTGACCGAAATTAGTGTAACAATTCCAAATTTTGGGCAGGATCAAATATCTTTGTGCACTATTTAATAATGTATTTTAAAGATATATAAGTGTCCAACTGAACAAGTTACTATTTATTATGATGCAATATTTATGATGTCACGCCCCGAGCCTACACCCTGGACGTGGCCGGCACTCGAAGACCATTTCTGGTCCCCAAGCGAACCCTCATCCTGGCTGACTCCAAGCGGAATACTAACTTAAGCATACAAGAGCTTAAAACTGAATAAGAGTTTATAAACTCAACTTTATAAATCTTTAACTCAAAAGAAAACTCTGTATAATAGAATATATATACAACTCGCCATAAAAAGGCAACTTTTAGTCTTCAAAACATTTAAACAAAATAAATGAAGAGACTTCTGAAACTCTATTGTCTATCTATGAAGCCTCTAACTGATAAAGATGGAAGCCGGGACAAGACCCACGACCTCCTAACAACTGATACAACTGAAAGGTAAATGAAATCCTCCGGAAGCAAAGAGGCTTGTCATAGCTAACTGGAACTCCCGGATGTATCAACGAATCTCCTGTTGATGATCCTGAATACCTGTGTCTGCATCATAAAAAGATGCAGGCCCAAATGGCTCAGTACGTGGAATGTACGAGTATGTAAGCTAGAAAGCTAAACAACATAGGCTAGAAGAAAAAACTGGAATAAATTGAATAACTTACCTCTTTTCAAACTTTCTCAACTCAAGGAATACCCCAAAACTACTCAAACTTACTCAACTCAGAAGATAGATACTGGACTCAGAGACAGATACTCAACTCAAAGATAGATACTCAACTCAAAGATAGATACTCAACTCAAGATAGATACTCAACTCAAGGATATATACTTAACTCAAGATATATACTTAACTCAAAGATACTTAACTCAAGGATACTCGACTCTTGAATAACTGAACTCAACCTGACTGACTTCTTTCAATATAAGGCAATTTAAAACAAGTGCGATATAAAGAAAGACTGTTTAAAACATGCTATAAACTCTGAGTGTATACAAGGATACAATAAGCCTGAGATGTATATAGAAATACAATTGAACTGATGTATATAAAATACAATAATTTATGTGTATGAAAATACAATAACTGCTGTGGGAGTTTCCTCTAACCGACAACCATCACATAAGAGCTATAGTGATGATACAGCGATCGACCTCACGCTGCCAGAGCATCTTATACCCGGCCAAAGGTATAAGACCTGAACTGCCTAATGGATCCACTAGTCTAATCTGAAAAGAATTCATCTAAAAAGTATGATCCTTTTCTACCCATGGTGGCTAACATGGTTCTATGGGGGCTGTGGGTTCTTTGAACGCTCCCCCAATTCGGTGCTCGATACTACTCCCAAAAATGTACTGGCTCTTATGTTTTTTAAAACATATTTATTCCTGCTGATATGAGATAATTACTCAAAAACTAGCCCGAAGGCTCTTTTGGAAATCTCAGTTTCCAACCTTGTTTAAATGTAAAAACATTTCTTTAAAACTTCTTTGGGAATACATAGTTCCCTAATAACTTTGAGAAATGAACTCAACTCTTTACTCTTTACTTTACTTGAAACTCGATACTTTGACTCAACTTGAAACTCTTTACTCAACTTGAAACTCTTAACTTGGAACTCTTCATTCTTTACTTAACTTGAGCCTTAAAATGAAGTTAAAACGATCAATGAAGACTCTTGGAAAACCTTAAAGACTTGTTTTGACTTACTTACTTCTAAGTTTGACTTCACTTGACTTGGAAACTAACTTCACTTGACTTTGAAACTAACTTCAACTTGACTTGGAAACTAACTTCATTTGACTTTGAAAACTAACTTCACTTGACTTGGAAACTAACTTCACTTGATTTGGAAACTAACTTCACTTGACTTTGAAACTAACTTCACTTGACTTTGAAACTAACTTCACTTGACTTGTAGTTTTACTTGACTTTTGGAAGTACCTTGGAGTGTTGGAAACAACTAGGAAACATAGGTATAATACCTAGGAACATGTATAAAAAAAGAAATGGTGAATGAAAGGGAAGGATTGGTGTCCTTGGCACTAGGAGAGGTGCAACAGCCCAGCCCCTTTTTCCCCAAAAAATCCGACTTTTTCCCCTTGTTTCTTTCCAATTCTAAACCCTCTCAACCTCAAGGTTTCAGCAGCAACACTTAGAATCATAAAGACCCTTATTATACAATAGATTCAACTCAAAAATCACAGCCAGAAATCTGTACTAAATCAGCAAGAACTTCAACACAACACCACTACAACTTCAACAACCAATAAATCTTCTCTTGGAATTAAAAACGAGTTGGTGTGTGGGGGTATGAACCAACCAACACTAAGGATCATAAAATCCCTCAATATACAATAGGTCACAACTCAAATACACAGCCCAATCCTGTCCCACAACCAACAATAACTTCAACAACACAACTAACAACATCAACAACAACTAACAACTTCAACAACAAATCCAATCTCTTCTCAAATCATAAAAACGAGCTTGGTATGTGGGGGGAAAGGATAAACCCACACTAAAGACTCACATACCTGATTAGGGATCACCCCCGACAAAAATCCACGACGATCCTTAGCTTCTTCTTCTCTTTCTCCTCTTCTTTTCCTCTTCTTTCTCTCTTATCTTCCAAGCCCTAACTCTCACTCTTACTCTCACTCTTTAAAATGGGACAAAAATGATCCAAACATCAGTCTAACACCTCAATATAACCCAAAGAAAAGATTAGGGAAAAGACCAAAATACCCTTAAAATTTTCGGACTAAACAAACTGCACTGTGCGACTGTGCGACTGTGCCAACAACCCAACTTCCAAAGGGCATAAGTCACTCATACGAACTCGGAATCAAGCAAACTCGGCGGCGTTGGAAAGATCATTCCAAGGGCTTTCCAGACATAACTGGAAATTCGCCTAAATCATTTTGAGCTAGGAGATACGACTGCTCAAAGTTGACCAAAAACTCACTTTTTTTTCCATAGCCAAATTTTCCAGATTCTTTCCAAAATGACTATTTCCAATTCAACTCTTCTTGGAACTCAATGTGCTACACCTAGGGACCTTAACTTAACACTCAAGAAATTTTTTTATTCCTCGGTAAAATCCCACTCCACATGAAGGATGGCTCGAGTCTTAGTTCGAAAATTCTCTGGGGTGTTACATATATATCACGAGCTGAAAACTTGAGTCATGATGACACATACTATAACCCATCAGTAGGTAAGCCAACCCATAATTCGAAAAGACAAACAACATGCTTAGAGGGTTTAAACAACAAATAACAGGGAATGCAAGATATAATCTAAAGGAAACTCTGTAAGATGAGAATAGAAGCCAATATATATATATATATATATAATTAGACCCAAAACACAGTAGTCACATGTACAGAGCATCTACACAAATAGTACAAGTCCTAAAAGTGGACTAAAGTATATACTCTTGTCTCAAAAGCAAGAAAAATTAGCCATAACTAAAGAGAAGGAGACATGTATGATCTAGAACGTCATAAGTTCACCCTCGTCTCCAAATCCTCGTGAAACCAACTCAATATTAGCGTTGATGAATGGTGCTCAAAATTGCATCACAAAAATAGATACAGAGTATAGTATTAGTACCAAAATAACAGGTACCAAGTAGACATCATAGGCCGACATAGCTTGAAAAGTAAAAACTTGCATCACAAAAATAGATACAGAGTATAGTATTAGTACCAAAACAATAGGTACCAAGTAGGCATCATAGGCCAACATAGCTTGAAAAGTAAAAACAACATGAAAAGTGATAAATAACACAATAGAGGTCAAATGAATAGAAATCTAACAAGAATACACACGAGTTTAGGAAGGAGCGAAAGAGAAAAGCAAGTAGAGGATAATATTCTTGAAACTCATACTGCTGTTGTAGATCATGTGTGTAGACCTTGAAGCTATGACTATAAGAGTGATATACACATACCTTAATCTACGACTATATGAACTGTTGAGGGAGAGTACCATTTCAAGTCACCATTATAAGTCTACCAAGCATCAGTGTCCACCCCAAGGTTTAAAGCTCATAGCACTCAAGGCCGAACCAGAACCTGATCCACATCGTCGAAAGAAGCTTGAAATGACAACAAATAATCATCTAGTCCGTAGAAAAAAAGGAATTATGGATGACAGGTCATCCGAGCTGAGTTACTTCCTAGATAAGGCTCATACTATAGGACCCAAGTATGCTACACTAATCTATAGGGAGCTAAGCCGTCTAAAGCAACGTCGGAGAATTCTAAGGCCTATGGCTTCCAAAATACGAGTCTAAGGAAAACACAAGCCAATCCAACGCTAAGGCCAATAACAAGCTTCCAAATATCATAAACAAGTACGAACAAAGGCCAGAAGGTAATGCATGCTCATGAAGCAGGAATAAGATGCTAACAATCATGAAATACTCGAAAATAAAGCCTAAGACATGATTTATAATAAGTATGCCATCATGTGGATATACTTACGGGGATGAGTATGCAAAATAGACTCCAGGTCTTACTACTCTATCGAGTTCAAGGAAGAGGATTTTGTTCCTTTGTCGTTCAATCGTACAATGAGAACAATGAGAAAGTTCAAATGACGTGTCTGGATAGGAAAGCCTTTTTTTTCTAAGGACAGCATGGTACGTGGGAATTCCTCTCTCTAAGGAAAACTGTATATAGTTCTTATTCACATAGTTTGGTACCAATGACATTGCTATGGTATTAGATGATTGAAAATATACCACCAAAGCTTACCACACCGCAACCTTCCCTCACTGTTCATGTTATCATTTGAAAAGTTCAACAACAACAATCATGAATGATAACTTCTGAATAGTTTACAATTTCATAAATGAGATGTCTGTCTTGACACAGAATTAATTTTACATTTAAGAAAGCAAACAATAGAAGCAACCAAATGTAACAAGTCATCATTTCCTCAAATTAGCTAATCTTGGTGGTTGGGGGAGAGCTTTGTGACTAACATTGAGCTATGAAATGAAAAAAAAATGACTTACAAGAAAACTCTTATTGAGAGAGAAACTATGGTTGAGATGTTAGCTTGTAGCATCTTTGTTAGGATTGCAATAAGTTATGCAACATTGCTTTGGTGCACATAATTCATGGGGTATTTATTACTTGGATGGACATTATTTGTAGAGTATGCATCACTTAGACTATATTCTCTTGAAGACAACTTCATAGTAACATGATTATATTTCATATGTGAAACCCTTTTCATGGATATTATCCATGGTGCATCGACATAATTATGAGGTGTATTGGACTCACGATGTTCCACTAATAATATGATGTGTGACCTTTAAAACCACACCAATCAACCTCAATAAGTCGATGCACCTCTCAAGTTGCATATGTTTCCATCCCATCCATGGAAAGGGTCTCACGGATGAATTATAATCATGTTACCCGAGAAGATGCCTTTGAGAAAATATGGTTCTCTAACTGATGAATATCATGCAAATCATGTACACCCAAGTAGTGTCGAAGGAACTACCGCGACATCAGCAACAACTTCTTGGAGATATGAACATCTAGCAGATTGCATAGTTTGGTAGCCAATTTAATAATAAAACGCAAGGTGGTTCTATTAATCTGCAGAAGAAGCAAGAAAAGGTGAGTGAGTGAGTGAGGGAACATTTGGAATGCTTAGTTATCAACAATGAAAATTAAGGAGAGAAGAAAATCTTTGATTTTTATAATGTTTTCCTTACATACATGAAGATAGGATTAAATCCTTTGTTTTTCTTAGTTACTACTAACTTGGACATTCAAGGAATATTCTTTCTGATCATAATCTTTTCAAATACTTTAAAAATGTTTTGAGTTGTTAATTATTGTGAATTACATTACTTTTCATGGAGTTTTTAAATGTGTTTATCGATTTGAACAACATATTAATATTTTCTATTTCAATTATAGAAATTAAGGAGATAAAACAAAACCTACAATATCTTAGGTGTTTTCTTTGGTGAACTCTCATTCTTGTCTTAACAAAAGTAGAAAAGTTATTAAAGTATCCTCATAATGTAATGCATGAAGATAAAAGTAAATAGTTGAGATAGTCTCTAGATTAATTAACTAGTCATTACTTATTTTCATATAAAAGAAGTACATGAACCCACTTCAACTAATATAAGTATAAAAATATCACAAATACATATTAAACAAGTAACTAAAATAGTATTTGATAATCTTTATCAAACAAATAAGAATGCTAGTAAAGGACTAACGAATAATTGATGAAAAAACTGATTATAGATAATTAGAATTGTTCCGAAAAATTTCATTTATGTTATACTGAATTAATCAATTGTATTACCGTTATGGTATGACTTTTTTTGAATAAATGATTGAATCAATCTATATTATCTAGATCCTTATCCATCTAAATAACCTATGAAAGCACTAAAATAAACTAAAAAGGAATAATTTTAGGGATCTCCCAAGTTTAAGTAGATGTGCATCTTGAATTTACTTTTTTTGTATGACAATAACTATCAGAGCACTTCTTGATCAAATTAAGAACTTCAATAATTCTATCTTGACTGAGTCGTTCCTTTCTTTTAATTTTTTATGTTTGTATTTTTTATGACGTTTTTTGGACTCCTGATCTATAGCGTAGAATATTTAGGAAACCTCATTTTCTTCTGCAATGAGGAGAACAAAAGAGAGGTCTTAATCCAATCCATCTATTTCTACCTAAACCTAGCATATATCTATCTAAAGAACTAACAACTATTTTAATATTCAATAAAATAAGTGAACATTCTTCAAACAATTAGACATGAGAGACACTATTTTTCACATTTCTCATCTATTTACACAAAAATTAATAAAAACGTCAAACATAAGGGAGTCTACTCTACGCTTGACATAAGATTGACTCAAATCTTTTACATTTTTCAAATATTTACACAATTTTACATCATCAAAAATAGGAGAATCGTATCATATATAACTCTTCTCACATTTATTAATACGGCCTAAAACATTGGTCTAGTCCCAAAAATATACTATCTATGCTTTGAAATTACACCCCTGAACCCAAATGGAATACACTAGTATATATGATTTACAACCAAGGAGATCTCTAATTTGTGAAATAAATTAAATTATAATGAAGACTTATTTCTCCAATGATAAATCAATTTAAACAAATCAAGATCTAACTCTTTTTATTTCTCAAATCATTGCAAACAGATAAGTCAATCTAAACATGAATTAAATCAGACAACACGTCAAACTTAAACTCAAAAACTTAACTAACTTTATTTCAAAATTTTATCTCCATAAATAATCACTAAACATGATGAAGCTCAATGTATGAAAGTGAACTCAGGAGCAAAGCTTTTTCATATCAAGCTTCAAATACAATTTTTAAATCCAACTTTAACACCCATTGGTAATAACCATATCAACACAACAAACACTTCTTCATTTTTATAAAAAATAATAATAATTAAGAATGCCAAATTTTTTTATAAATGAAACAATTAACAGATTTCTTTTTCATCCCATAGATGGTTTCCATTTACAAAACATCAAGAGCACAAGCCATTGTACCGGAGTGCACAACTAAGGGCAAAAAGGTCATGAGTTGCACGAAACAGAAAAAATAGAAAAACACAGAGAAAAGGGTACTTTCTATTGTTACCTGATGGCCAAGGAAGCAGGATGATCAACTTAAAAACATTGATGATATGTAAAATGAGGAGGTGGAGTTTCTTGTTCAACCAAAGTGCAAACATTGTGTAGGTGTGGATGCCGTTTGGGAAAATGAAGAGTGTGGGCTAAAATAAAAACCCTAATCTAAAGGGAGATATTTAAAGGAGAGGGAGCGGACCGGGTCGGCTGGTATCCATGTAATGTTTCTTTGATTTGGGCTTTAGGCCCAAATGAATTTTTCTTTTATATTTATTTTATCATTAGAGTTATTAATAAAAGGCCCGACAAAATTTCAATTAAAAAAAAACAGAGTTCTTTTTCATAGGTCATATGAAGCGATTAACTGATTTTTTTAGTTAACAACTCAGTTGTAAAACTAAGATTTCACATTCACACACAAAGAAATAATTTTTTTATATTTTTAATAAAGGAGATATTGGAAAAAATGAGAATAAGATCGAACTTAAACCGCAAATATCTCTTCAAATCAAACAAAAAAGCGACATTGGATTTCTAATCAAAGATTGATCGGAAACCTCTAAACTCTCTCAAAATCTCAAACTTGTCTTCTCCATTCTCTTTTTTCTAGATCTAGGCTTTTTATATTTTCGCTATTGTGACCTTCCCTTTTAAAGTTGCCCCCACACCTTTTTGGTTTTACAAACTAGATTCAGGGTAAAGTGTGATTATAAATTTTGTATAAGATCAAAAAGTTTGGGGGAGTAAGAGTGGAATATTTCCTTTCCCATGGGATATGTTTTTGATTAAGATAGGTTGAAATTTATCATGTAGCAATATGCGATTGCTTTCCATCTTTTTTATTTTCTTTCAAAAATAACCAACAATAAAAGGATATATATATATATATATATATATATACTAGTTTCACGGCCGTGCGTTGCACATGTGTATCATATCATATAATATATGATGTTGCAAAATATAATTAATATTACTAAATAAAAGTTTTTAAGTAAATAATTATAATTGAATGAACATTGGACAAATTGTCATAGAGTTAAATTTTTTTCGAGATCAAAATGCCACATATCATTGAAACGTTTCAGAAGACATTCAAAATTTTAATATGGGACGAAAGTGACATTTCTTTAGTAGTATTGTTTTTTTACTTTACTCAATTTGTAAGAAAATTTAACCAATAAACTAGATAAAAAATAATATCAATATAAAAGAGGCCACCAATAGCCTTCCTTCTTGAGGTTAAGACCATAAATGATGGACACCATACTTAAATATCCATACTTGAAATTTAGTATGTGCATGACACTTATAGTGATTATCACAAATATATCAATATTTTATCTTTATACGTAACATATCTTTTAAAAATATGATTACTCAATTAATATTTGAGTAAGGCTATCATAGAGATGTAATTTTACAAAAAAAAAAATGTACTTCTATAGTGTATGTCAACACTGTTATAAGTAGAATGTTATAGAGACAAAAAATATAACATAAAATTAGTTCTAAAGAAAATTAGGTTGTTACAGTGAAATGTTGTTATAACGAATGATGATTAAATAGTGATTTGAGTGTATGTCAAATTTTTTTGACAAATTCTTTATTTAGATATATATATTTAAGTAGCATAATTTAATGTTAATATATGAATAACATCACCTATGTTGAACAATATTTCATTTCTTTATATTTCAACCTTATCGTTGCGGAATTGTAGTCTTCTCCTTTTTTCTGCCACATACATATCATATAGTTGTTGTCAAATAAAAGTATGTAGAAACTTATAGAAGTTGTATCGTGATATAAAATATTAAACTTTTCCAATAATAATAATTATTAGATAAATAAAATTTTAAGTATTATTTATTGAATCTTTAATTTGATTAAGATCAATCACTATTTTCTTAATTATTTTTATATAGCTAGCAAGAAGTGTATCTTGTGACATAAAATTTTCTCAGATTAAAATGAACACAAAATAACAGGAAATTCATGCTTAAAAAATTTCATACTAATATAAATATTTAAAAAATATGAAACAATTCCTAGCCAGCGAAGAAGGAAGACGAAAATATATGTGTATGTTTTATTCACTCTAGTGTTCTATTCGATTGAATTTCTTCCCACCAACACATTACTTTCTCCATTCATATTTACTTACATATGTATTAAAAAAATTGTTATTATCATGGTTATATTATCATATTATAAGTAAAAGTGAAAATTTATTTTTGAAATAGTGGACTTAATATCAGAACTAATAATTCAATGGACTACGTTGATACCCGGTGTTTTAGAAAAATTAGGAAGAAAGTACTTTGTTTGAGGGTAAAAGAATAAAAAATAGAAAAATAAAGAAGAAATATCTTACCCCAATCATGTAACTTTTTCGTATTTATTTATTATTATTTTCTCTCCCACAACTTGATCTATTAATTTTATTAGAAAAAATACTCCACAATATGTGTATTTGTTACTATTCAATAATTATGTGAACACTAATTATTAAATTCTCTCTCGAATGAAAACATAAAAGAAATTAATTAAAGAAACTAAACAGGAAAAAGAAATAAAATTTCACGCGCACTCTATATAGAAGTTTTTTGTGTGAAGCAAAGCTCGTAACTAATTGCACATTTCTCTATTCTCTTATTTTATTTTTTTAATAGAAAGTCAATACCTAAATTTCAATGCTAAGAACATTTGCAAAATAGATCAATGGATTGGGGATGAATCATTTATGAAAATTTTAAATGATCTCAAATTGTCACAAAAAGGAGATCCCCAAAAATTTAGAAGGAGTGAATTGTTGTGATTTATGACTGAAAAAACATGAAGGCTTAAATTAAATTGTTGTGACTATTTGTAGAAAGTTATTTTTGTTTTAATAAATAAATTATGTAGGTTAATTAAAAGGGTATTAATAATGTTCTAAAATGCTACAAATAATAGAAGTACGTATGTGGTGAAAATTCTAAGAGGAAAATATGACTGTGAATTGATGAATGATTTGCTACAATTTGTTCACCAACTCTTTCTTATGTGGTACCTTGAATTTAGTTAAATTTTGAATTTAATACTATTGATCAAATAACACTTGAGATTTTTTAAAAAGAAGAGAAGAAAATCTAAAAATAAATAAATTGTAGTTTAAAATTGAGAGGAAACCCCTCTATTTATAGCTTACATATAATAGTATGAATAGGTGCTAATTGTATCTTAGCAGAAAAGTGACATCCCTTTGAAAAAGTCACTGTTCATCGGAAAGCTACAATGTAACACCTCAGAAATTTTTTGAACTAAGACTTGAACCATCCTTCGTTGTGTGTAGGATTTTACCGAGGAATTAAAATTTCTTAAGTTTTAAGTTCACTAGACGTAGCACCTTGAGTTTAAAAAAGAACTAAATTGGAAATAGCAAAATCTGAAAATTTGCAAGTTAAGCTTAAGTTATGAGTTTTGGGTCAACTTGAAATAATCATAACTCTTATCACAGGTTGAGTTAGATGTGCTACAAGATACCGTAGGAAACACCTGTAAATTATCTTTCCAACTCCGCCGAGTTTGCTAAGTTTCAAGGTCGGATGAGTGAGATATGGCCTTTTGAAGTTAGGCAGTCCAGTTAAGGAAAGTTAGCCGAAAATAGTTGGGGGTATTTTGGTCTTTTCCTTACCCAATCAGATTTAATTCATTTTAGTAATATTTTAGAGGTCTAATCTGATTAGGTTCAGTGTTATAATCCTAATATACGCCTAGGGTTTTAGTTGAGAGTTCAAGAAGAGAAAAGAAGAGAGAAGAGGAGAAAAGAGGAAATGATGAAGGTGTTTGTCGATGTTCTTGAGAGTTGTTGCGGATTGTCGCCATGGGTTTGATCCCTAAGAGGTATGTAAGCTTCCATAGTGTTGGGTTATTTCACCCACACGCCAAACATATTATTTTCAGCAAAGTTGCATTCTCACAAAGTTGAAGGATTGAAGTTCTTGAAGTTCTTTCTAAATCTTGTTGTGTTGGGTTTTTGATGATTTTTTGAGGTCAAAGTGAGTGTTTTAAGGGCTGTATTGAGTAGATTAGAGTGTACTTATGTTAAGTAATTGATTCTAAGTGATTGGGAAAGAAACCGTTCGATTCTAGGCGAGTTAGAGTGAGAAAACGAGCAAAGAAATTCGTCAGGTTTTCTGGGTTGGGGACTGGCGTGTCGCGCCAGCTAGAGCGCCCCAAAGTAGGCTCTGAAGTTTAGGGCCTGGCGCTCCGCGCCACCCATAGCCCCAGGGTCGCCTGCCCCATCCAGTTTGCAATCAGTTGCTCCGTTTGAGTTCTTTCGAAGGGTACCTTTACTCTTTTTCGATTCTAACTACTCTAAGCTACTTCTAAACACCTAAAATCATTCCTAACATGATCATAACCTTGAATTCATAATTCAAATTTAAGGTAGAGTTAAGATTTAAGTTTTGAGAATTCTTTCGAACATTCTAAGAAAGTCCCTTTGAGTTCTTTTAAGGAGTCTTCTACAACTTCTAGTAACTTGTTTCAAGACTCGAGCAAGTGACTATGAGGATGAGAAGAATTTATTCATGAATCAACTTTGTCATGAATTCCATGTAGTTTGTAGACCATCGAGTCGAGTCGTTCATGCCTATAAATTCTGCATGGACTCCATAAATTGAGTATCATTGAGAGGAGTAGTATCTTCAAGTTCTAAGTCTTGAGTATAGGTTCCTAATCCCCTTTGAGATTATATTTCTAATCATGGTACTATTACATGTTACTCATGAAGTCTTTGAGCTGAATTGTTCATGCCCATAATTCCGCATGAACCCTATAAGTCGAGTAGTCTTGAGATGAGAAGTATCTTTGAGTCCTTGAGTTGAGTAGTTCATGCTCATAATTCCGCATGAACCCTCTGAGTTGAGAATTCTTGAAGTGAGTAGTATAATTGAAGTTCTTGAGTTCCAAGTATTGAGTTCTATCTATGGTTATTGAAAACCTTGCATTGAGTCGTTCATGTCCATAATTCGGCATGAACCATATTTTAAGAAGTCTTTTACAAATGTTTAAACTTTGTTTTAAGACTTAAGATTTGAAGTTGAGTAAAGAGTAAGAGTAAACTTCATTTTCTTTAAAATGATATATGGGAACTAAGTATTCCCAAGAGTAAATGTTTTCACATTTAAGATGAGAGGAAACTGAGATTTCCAAAAGAGTTTTGAACAAGAAAGGGAACATCGATTCCAAGAGAGCTTTTAAGCTAAGTTTTGAGTAATTATCTCAAACCAAAAAAAGAAGTTGTTTTAAAACATATGAGCAAAGTATATTTTTGGGAGTAGTATTGAGCACCGATATGGGGATGCGAGTTCATATTAACTCAAGTCTCCATTAACCATGTAGCCATCATGGGTATTAATGGCTCATGTTTTTTAGATGATCACATAAGTTAAGCTAGTGGATCAACTAAGTTAAGTAGTTCTATATGACGGCAAAGTATAAGACAGTCTGGCAGCGCGATGGTAAAAACGTTGTATCACCACTTAGGCTCATAGTGGTGGTTGTCGGTTAGAGAATCTCCCACAGAAACTATATTACTTTATTATGTAAGTAAAGTTGAGTTTGTTATTCCATTTTCTTTAACGAACTAAGTTGTTTTTACTATTTTATAAAGCTTTCTATATATTGCATGTGCATTGTTGCTTTATATTGAGTTAAGTATCCAAAGTTGAGTACAAAAGTCTAGTGTCGTATCTTTGAGCTGAGTATCTAATCTCTGAGTTGAGTATCTTATCCTTGAGTACTTCTGAGTTGAGTAAGTTGAGTAGTTTTGAGTATCCTTGAGTATTCTTTGAGTTGAGTAAGTTTGAAAAGAGGTAAGTATGTTTCCTTTTCATCAAGTTTCAAACTTATATTTATGCTTTAGAATTCCTCTTACATGCTCGTACATTCCACGTACTGAGCCATTTGGCCTGCATCTTTTCATGATGCAGACATATGTATTCGGGATCATCAACAGGAGCTTCGTTGATACATCCAGGAGTTCGAGTTAGCTATGGTGAGCCTCCTTGTTTCCGGAGGATTTCATTTACTTTTCA
Organism: Solanum verrucosum; assembly: GCF_900185275.1. Taxonomy (NCBI): domain Eukaryota; kingdom Viridiplantae; phylum Streptophyta; class Magnoliopsida; order Solanales; family Solanaceae; genus Solanum; species Solanum verrucosum. The sequence continues at coordinate 23,236 of NW_026020443.1, forward strand.
GATTAGTCAGGATGTCGTGGGTCTTGTTCCGACTTCCATCTTTGTAACATCTCGCAACTAGAAAGAACTAGAAGGAAGTTTAAAAATCTAGAAATAGTTATTTTGGAAAGTATAAGGAAATTTGGAAAATTTTAAGTAAGTTAAAGTGAGTTTTTGGTCCACTTCAAATGACCATAACTCCTAACTCAGGATGATTTAAGTGTAGTTCCAAATATATTTGGAAATATCTTGGAATGATCTTTCCAACGCCGCTAATTTTGGGTGATTCTGAGTTCGGATGAGTAAGTTATGCCCTTTGGAAGTTGGGTTGTTGGAATAAGGAAAGTCAATCCGGATTTTTAAGGGGTAGTTTAGTCTTTTCCTTACCCAACTTAATTAACTAATTTTTGGTAATATATTTAGGGGCTAAACTAACTGAGTTCAGTTTACGCTTTTGAAAAATAGAGTTAGGGTTTGTGGAGAAAGAACACAAGAAAAAAGAGAAGAGGAAAAGCAAGATTCATCATTTCAAAAGGATTTGATCTCGGATTTCTTCAAGGATTTGATCCCACCAGGTATGTGAGTCTCTCATAGCGTTGGGTTCATTCACCCACGCGCCAAGCATGAATTCAGTAAAATTCGTTCTAAAAGAATTGGAAAATTGATGTTCTGACAAATATTCTTGAATTCGAAAGTTTTTAGCGAATTAGGATGAATTGAGAAGTTTATAGGATCCTTACATTGAGTTTAGGGTTGCTTTGAGTTAGTTTCTTGATTATACATTCTGGGCATCGGGATTTAAAACGAATTTAAGGAAGATAATCGAATTTAGGTGGATTGAGGCTGAAAAACGAAGAAGGAAAAAGTCGAGTAAGGTTCATGAAACAAGTCCGCATCGCGGACTTGTTCCTCTAGTGAACAAAAATCTGCTCCGCGTCGCGGAGAGGATGTGGACTCCACTGTCTCAAAATTTAATTTCACGAATAATTATTTAGGAACATCTCCGTGTCGCGGACTTGTTCCAACACGGTGATTCCGTAACTTTTCTTAAGTTTAGCTATTCCAAATCATTCCTAAACATCAAGAGACCTTTCCTATCACAAATCATAGTCCTTGAATACATAATTCAAATTCAAGGAAAGTAAAGAGTAAAGTCAAGAGAAGTCAAGAGTCAGTAAGAGAAGTTCATTTCAAGTTTTCATAAGTCTTTTACAAACGTTTTAACTTTGTTTTAAGACTTAAGTTTTGAAGTTGAGTAAAGAGTAAGAGCAAAGTTCATTTTCTTTAAAATGATATATGGGAACTAAGTATTTCCAAGAGTAAATGTTTTCACATTTGAGATAAGAGGAAACTGAGATTTCCCAAAGAGTTTTGAACAACAAAAAGGGAACATTGATTCCAAGAGAGCTTTTCAAGCTAAGTTTGAGCAATTATCTCAAACCAGAGAAGAAGTTGTTTTAAAAACATATGAGCTAAGTATATTTTGGGAGTAGTATTAAGCACCGATATGGGGACGCGAGTTCATATTAACTCAATCCCCCTTAAACCATGTAGCCATCGTGGGCAGAAAAAGGATCATACTTTTTAGATGATTCCTTAGTGCTTTTTAGCATAGACTAGTGGATCCACTTAGTAGTTCAGGTTCTATACCGATGGCAAGGTATAGGATGGTCCTTGGCAACGTGAGGTAAAACGTTGTACCATCACTTAGGCTCATAGTGATGGTTGTCGGTTAGAGAATCTCCCACAGAAGTTATATTACTTTCTAAATAAGTAAAGTTAAGTTTATTATTGCTTTATCTTTAACGAAGCTAAGATTGTTTTCAGTTGTTTTATAAGCTTTATATATATATTGAATGCGTTTTATTGCTTTATATTGAGTTGAGTATTCATGAGTTGAGAAGAGCCAGGTAAGTGTTTCTTTCAGAACCTCTATCAAGCCTATGTTTGTTAGCATTCCAACTCGCATACTCGTACATTCAATGTACTGATGCTAGTTGACCTGCATCGTCTTATGATGCAGACGCAGGTAACTAGGATCAGCATCCAGCGCCTCGTTGATCCAGCTTGAGCATTCAGAGTATGTTGGTGAGTCTTCTTGTATTCCGGAGGACTCCTTTATTTGCTTTCTAGTCTTTTAGATGTTAGGATGATTAGAGGTCCTGTCCGACATCCCTATTTGTTTTAGAGGCTTTATAGACAGTTAGTAGTCCAGTAGTCCTTGCATTATCATTCTTATGTTAAAGACTTAGATTGCCACTTTTGGCCAAGTTGAATGTTTAATCCTTAAAACATTCTCAGTTATTTTATTATTCAGTTTAGTTTAGTTCATTGATCATTATAGATATGAATATTGTCTTCCGCTGAGTTAAGTAAGTGGGCCAAGGGTTCGCTTGGGGTCAGTAATGGTCTTCGAGTGCCAGTTCCGCCCAGGGTGTAGGCTCGGGGGAGTGACAATCTTTATCAGTTAGAGGCTTCATAGATAGTTAGTATAGTTGAGAAGTCTGTATTATTTATTTTATTAAATGTTTTAAAGACTTAAGTTGCCTATTTTATGGCGAGTTGAATAATTTATTTTATTCCTAGTTTTATTTGAGTTAAAGCTTTCTATTTAAGTTTCATGAATATTTATTCAGGTTTTAAGCTTTCTATGCTTGAGTTAGTCTTCTGCTTGAAGTTAATCAGGATGAGGGTTCGTTTAGGAACCAACAATGGATCTCGAGTGCCGGCCACGTCTAGGGTGTAGGCTCGGGTCGTGATACACAACCCATTGAAAAAGTCACAACTTATTGGAAAAGAACAACCCTTTGGAAAAATCACAACCCTTTGAAAAAATCACAATCCTTCGGAAAAGTCACAACTCAACAGAAATGTCACAACCCTTTGGAAAAGTCACAACTCAGCAGAAAAGTCACAAACCTTTAATGTGAAAAGGAATCTATTTTTAATATAATATAATGAATTAAATAAAATAAATTGAGTATTCTTAATTGGGGGTATTATAGTAATTCAACAATCAAGTTTGAAAGTTCATGCTTTCAAGGTAGTGTATATATATATATATTATTTTATAATAAAATTCAACGAACCATTTTTGTAATATTTCTCTTTCCTTGCAAATAAAAAAAAGAATATCGAAAAAACCACAACTATTTCTGTGGTTTTCATTTTCTTAAGGAAAATCCACTAAAAAAATAAAATGAAAGTTAAAATAAAGATCATATTCTAAAAAATATATATTCAAACCTAAAAATGGATTGAAACTCGGGGAGGGTAAAAAGTCACATGTCTATTGTAACACCCAGAATTTTTTGAACTACGACTCAAACCATCCTTCGTGGTGAGTATGATTTTACGAAGATATTAGAAATTTCTTAAGTATGAAGATCACTAGATATAGCACCTGAGTTCCAAAAGAAGTAAAGAGAATTTATTCAAGTCATTCATAGGTTCTTCTAAGTTTTGGGTCAATTTAAAATGACCATAACCTTCAGTCGAGATGATTTGGTGGCCCATAAATATCTAATGAAAGTATTCGAATTATCTTTCCAACCCACCGAGTTTACAAAGTTTTGAGTTTGGATGAGTGAGATATGCCTTTTGAATTTGGGATGTCCAATTAAGGAAAGTTACCCGAAAATATGAGGGGTATTTTGGTATTTTCCTTACCCAATCGGATTTAAGCATTTTTAGTAAGGTTTTAGGATCTAAACTAATTAGAATTAGTTTCATGCATCCCCAAAAGTGTTTAGGGTTTTAGAGAGAAGATTCAAGAGGAGAAAAAGTTCAAAGTTTCAAGCGTTCGTTCAAGAAATTCAAGATTTCGCCAAGAACCTAGTTCTTTGAGGTATGTAAGCTTCCATAGTGTTGGGTTCTTTCACCCACACGCCAATCATGATTTATTAGCATAATTTCGTTCTCGAAATTAAGGATTTAAGTTCTTGATAGTTCTTGATAAGTGTTCTTGAAGTTTCCTTATCGATTAAGTTTTGATGTAAGATTCTACTTGGGTCAATTTCAAACGACCATATCTCTTAGAATATAAAGAGTTACATGAGACATAACCTATCCAATTAAAGATAATTGAATCTACTTTCCAACGCCAACAATTTCGCATCAATCCAATTTCTGAGTAAAAATTATGAGTATCTTAGTAACCTATACAGTGTTGTTACGAATTAGCCGATGGGAAATAATTAAAAAGGGTTGTTTTTGTTTTTTTAACATCCAAAAAAACCCTAAACGAATTTCTTGACTAATAAATGGCTCAGAACAATCAGATTTTCATCTTTTATTCCATCATTCTCTTCTATCTCAAACCCTAAGACAAAACCCTAAGGAAAAATCAAAGTAAAAGACCCCATTCAAGATTCTTATTCAAGGTAAGTCTTTCTCCAAGAATTCCATTATTTTCAACTCAAATTCCTCCATACAATTATGAATCACTAATGAAAATCATAATTCTAGGCCATAGAGATTTCAAGAAACTAATTCAAGAATCTTAAAAAGGTTTTCTTGATAGTTTACCTTCAAGTTCTTCTTCAAGGCTTCAATCAAGTTTTCTTCAAGATTCTTCAAAAACCTTGTTCTTCCATGTATGTAAGGCATTATAGTTTGGGCTAGTTCGTCCTCACTCCATATATCTACTTTCAGATCAGTAAAAGAGTAGTCTAGGATACTTTCCCTAATTTGAGTATTCTTGAGATAAGTTGATTTTGAGCTCTTGAGTTCGTGTTTCTTTTAAAAGTTCTATTTTAATTATCAAATTGCTATATTGTTATCGAGATCTTTCATATCATGAACCATAAATCTTGAATTCATAATTCACATTCAAGAGAGAGTTAAGAGTAGAGTTCAAGAGAGTCTTTGAGCTCAATTGTGAATCTTTTGAAATCAACTGTCGATTTGAGCTAAGTTTTGAGGAAGTAAGTATGAGAATGAGAAGAGTCGTATACATGAAGTCCATATTATTATGGAGACCCTCGAATCGAGTCGTTCATGCCCATAAATTCCGCATGAACTCCATAAGTTGAGTATATTTGAGAGGAGTAGTATCTTCAATATCTAAGTCTTGAGTATTGAGTTCCTAATCCCTTTGAGATTATATTTCTAATCATAGGAATATTACATGTTACCCATGAAATCCTTGAGTTGAGTTGTTCATGCCCATAATTTCGCATGAATCCTATAAGTCGAACAGTCTTGAGATGAGAAGTATCTTGAGTCCTTGAGTTCCAATTATTGAGTTCTATCTATGGTTATTGAAAACCTTGCATTCAGTCGTTCTCGTCCATAATTCGACATGAACCATATTTTAAGAAGTCTTTTACAAACTTTTTAACTTTGTTTTAACACTTAAGCTTTGAGTTGAGTAAAGAGTAAGAGTAAAGTTCATTTTCTTTAAAATAATATATGGGAACTATGTATTCCCAAGAGTAAATATTTCCACATTTAAGATGAGAGGAAACTGAGATTTCCAAAAGAGTTTTGAGCAATTTGAGTACCATCTCTTTTAAGAGAAAGATTTTTTAGTAATTATCTCAAATCAAAGAAAAAGTTATGTTTTTAAACATATGAGCTGAGTATTTTGGGAGTAGTATTGAGCACCGATATAGGGATGAGTTTGAGTCAGATAACTCACTTCTCCATAAACCATGTAGCCATCATGGGTAGAAAGGATCATACTTTTTAGATGATTCCTTAGTGCTTTTTAGCATAGACTAGTGGATCTACTTAGTTAAGGCGTCCTATATGATGGCAAAGTATAGGACAATTCTGGAAGCGTGGGCAAGACGTTGTACCACCACTTAGGCTCATAGTGGTGGTTGTCGGTTAGAGAAACTCCCACAGAGTTATGTTGTATTTTATTAAATATAAATTGAGTTGTTATTGTATTCTTCAATACACTGAGTTGATTTTATTGTTTTAAAAGATTTCCATATGTTGCATATGTATTGTTGCTTTATATTGAGTTGAGTATCCAGAGTTGAGTATTCAGAGTTGAGTACCCAGAGTCGAGTATCATATCTTTGAGTTGAGTATCTAATCTCTAAGTTGAGTATCTTATCCTTGAGTAATTTTGAGTTGAGTAAGTGGAGTAGTTTTGAGTATCCTTCAGTATTCCTTAAGTTATGTAAGTTTGAAAAGAGGTAAGCGTGTTTCCTTTATTTATCAAGTTCAAGCTTATGTTATGCTTTAGAATTCCCCTTACATGCTCTTACATTCCAAGTACTGAGCCATTTGGCCTGTATCCTTACATGATGCAGATATTAGTATTCAGGGTCATCAACAGGAGCTCCGTTGATACCACATGGAGTTCGAGCTAGCTCTGGTAAGCCTCCTTGCTTCTGGAGGATTTCATTTACTTTTCAGTTTTGTCAGGATGTCGTGGCTCTTGTCCCGACTTCTATATTTGTCAGTTAGAGGCTTCATAGATAGATAGCAGAGTTTGAAAAGTCTGTTCATTTATTGTGTTAAATGTTTTAAAGACATAAGTTGCCTATTTTTTTTTGGCGAGTTGAATATATTATTTTTATGCACAGTTATTCATTTCAGTTTTTTAAGCTTTTGCATGCTTAAGTTAGTCTTCCGCTTGTAGTCAGCCAGGGTGAGGGTTCGCTTGGGGACCAAAAGTGGCTCTTGAGTGTTGGTCACGTCCATGGTGTAGGCTCGGGTTGTGACAAACTTGGTATCAAAGCACAGAGTTCAGGTATCCTAGGGTGTCTATGAAGTTATGTCAAGTAGGATCTTATTTGTGGTTGTGAAGGGCCTACTTCTATAAATAAGTGAGTACAGACATTTAGGAAAAGTTCACCTTCTTTCATACTCTTAATCATGCAATAGAGCTATGTCATATAGATTTATTCATACTCGTGCATTTCTCAGATTCATTTGACTACCCCTCATACAAAAGGTGGTTTAAAAGTAAAGCCCTATATCCTTATGGATGGGTTATTTTTAGCAAAAGTATTGAGGAAGTTATGAGATTCCAGAGGGGCTAGAGAGAACCCTAGGAGTGAGTTAAGTGTACAGTTTCAGAGGAATGCATCCATAATTATATGAATCGTGTGTTTGAGCTAAAAGCAATTTGTACTATTTTCCTTAAGCCTTGTTAGAGCTAAGATCCCTGTGAAGAAGTATGTTTAGAGCTTGGGTAGTGTTTTCACCCTAAAAGGTAGCATGAGTTACGACATCCTGAGCAGTAGTAGTGAAAGAGCCCAGAGTTAGAGGAAAGTATGCAGAGGTTTAGTAATCCTAAAAAGGGAGATAGTGATGAGGCAAGCTATGTTACTATTGTCATGCACCTAGTAAGTTAGTAATGAGAAGTTTTCCCTTATGGGTAGACTAAGAAGTGATGAGTTGTGAAGATTCCATCATAGGAGGTAAAGTGTTTTGTAGCTAGAAAGGAGTTTGTGATGAAGTGTCATTGTGTAGGTAATGACCAAGTGTATGTGTTGAATAGAAGCACAGAGTATTCATGAAGTGATAGATCTAAGCTAGACTTATGATTTGTTTGAGAGGTTCATGATGTCCAGAAGGTTATAGCACTGATCGAGTAACGAAGTATAGTATAGTACGCGAGCAATCATATTGATATTCGGGTTTGGTGATGAACATTAAGCTTGAATTTGAGATGAGTGTCATGATCAAAAGAATGACAACATGAGGGTGATGATGTTAGTCTTGAGATTTGATCTAGTAGACTTTACATAGAGTAGGTGAGGAATTGAGATGGTTGTTGCAATGAATGTGAGTAGTACAATTGAGAGACCCTAAAAGGGCAGTGAAGTGCGGCTAAGTCACAAGAGTAACAAGAGCATTAAGAGGTGTACTAAGAGGGATGTGATAGAAGAGGTTAAGAGAAACACCTTAGAAAGATGTCTTAGTACCTGCTCATGGAGAGTTCGTTAGTCATGAGATAAGCTTCTCCCGAGTGTTAGAGTAAAAGATGATGTAGACCAGTTAATCATAATGGAATAGTTCCATAGCTTTCAAGTGGAAGCTTTAGACCTAAGGGGGAGATGAAGAGATAAGAAATCAAGTCAAGTGTTTGAGAGTAAGATAGTAATGAATTCCAGAGAGTTTGGGGATATCTTTTAAGAGGTCCTTTTAGTAATGTAGTGATGTTAGAAAGGGGAGGTTGATGTTCTTATCATGATAGTGATGGTGTGATAATTCCATCTAAGGTTAGAAATGAGGAGGAAAAGGAGGATGAGGTTTTTCTATGAGAAATAGTTAAATGATAGCCCTTTTGTTGGTTCCGAAGGAGTTGGTTAGCAGGAGTCCATGGAGTTGTTAGATTACTAAGCTTGAATGTAGTGTTGTTAAACATTAGGTGGTGCTTGATATGAGCCCAATGTGGTGGTAAAGAGTAATAATCTTGGGATGAGATTCCCTATAGAGAGGTATAGAACCTGAACCTAAGGATTTGGGTTAAGCTTGAATATAGTAAGCGCATACCATTACACTCAAACTTTAGTAAGAGTAACCTCATTCCATACCCAATCCAGTGGTAATTCGAAGACGAATAATCCCAAGGGGGAGATATTGTAACACACCAGAAAAAAATTTGAACTAAGACTCGAAGCATCCTTCGTGGTGAGTAGAATTTTACGAAGAAATACAAAATTTGTTAAGTAGTAAGATCACTACATATAGCACCTTGAGTTCCAAAACGTATTAAAGATAATTCATTCAAGTCATTCCTAGGTTCTCTAAGTTTTGGGTCAACTTAAAATGACCATAACCATCAGTACAAGATGAGTTAGGTGGCCCATAAGATATTCAATGAAAGGTCTTCGAATTATCTTTCCAACTCCACCGAGTTTGCAAAGTTTCAAGTTTGGATGACTGAGATATGCCCTTTGGAAGTCGGGCTGTCCAATTAAGGAAAGATACCCGAAAATATGAGGGGTATTTTGGTATTTTCCTTACCCAATCGAATTTAAGCATTTTTAGTAAGGTTTTAGGCGTCTAAACTGATAAGAATTAATTTCATTCATCCCCAAAAGTGTTTAGGGTTTTAGAGAGAAGATTCAAGAGGAAAAAAAAGTTCAAAGTTTCAAGCGTTCGTTCAAGAAATTCAAGATTTCGCCAAGAACTTAGTTCTTTGAGGTATGTAAGCTTCCATAGTGTTGGGTACTTTCACCCACACGCCAATCATGATTTATTCAGCGTAATTTCGTTCTCGAAATTTAAAGATTTAAGTTCTTGATGAGTTCTTGATAAGTTTTCTTGAAGTTTCCTTATCGATTAAGTTTTGATGTAAGATTCTACTTGGGTCAATTTCAAACGACCATATCTCTTAGAATATAAAGAGTTACGTGAGACATAACCTATCCAATTAAACATAATCGAATCTACTTTCCAACGCCACCAATTTCGCGTCAATCCAATTTTTGAGTAAAAAGTTATGACTATTTTAGTAACCTATACAGTGCTTTACGAATTAGCCGACGGGGAAATATTAAAAAGGGTTGTTTTTGTTTTTTTAACATCCAAGAAACCCTAAACGAATTTCTTGACTAATAAAAGGCTCAAAACAATCAAATTTTCATATTTTATTCCATCATTCTCTTCTATCTCAAACCCTAAGACAAAACACTAAGGAAAAATGAAAGTAAAAAACCCCATTCAAGATTCCTACAATCTTTTTCAAGATTCTTCTTCAAGGTAAGTCTTTCTCCAAGAATTCCATTTTTTTCAACTCAAATTCCTCCATAAAATTATGAATCACTAATGAAAATCATAATTCTTGGCCATAGAGATTTCAAGAAACTAATTCAAGAATCTTAAAAAAGGTTTTCTTGATCGTTTACCTTCAAGTTATTCTTCAAGGCTTCTATTCAAGTTCTTCTTCAAGATTCTTCAAGAACATTATTCTTCCATGTATGTAAGGCTATCATAGTGTTGGACTAGTTCGTCCTCAATCCATATAGCTACTTTCAAATCAGTAAAAGAGTAGTCTAGGATACTTTTCCTATATTTGAGTATTCTTGAGATAAGTTGATTTTGAGTTCTTGAGTTCGTGTTTCTTTTAAAAGTTCTATTGTTAATTATCGAATTGTTATATTGTTATCGAAATCCTTCATATCATGAACCATAACTCTTGAATTCATAATTCACATTCAAGGGAGAGTTAGGAGTAGAGTTCAAAAGAGTCTTTGAGTTCAATTCTGAATCCTTTGAGATCAACTGTCAATTTGAGCTAAGTTTTGAGGAAGTAAGTATGAGAATGAGAAGAGTCGTATACATGAAGTCCATATTGTTATGGAGACCCTCGAGTCGAGTCATTCATGCCCATAAATTCTGCATGAACTCCATAAGTTGAGTATCTTTGAGATGAGTAGGATCTTCAAGTTCTAAGTCTTGAGTATTGAGTTCCTAATCCCCTTTGAGATTGTATTTCTAATCATAGGACTATTACATGTTACCCATGAAGTCCTTGAGTTGAGTTGTTCATGCCCATAATTTCGCATGAATCCTATAAATCGATCAGTCTTGAGATGAGAAATATCTTTGAGTCCTTGAGTTCCAAGTATTGAGTTTTATCTATGGTTATTGTACCTTGCATTGAGTCGTTCACATCCATAATTCGACATGAACCATATTTTAAGAAGTCTTTTACAAACGTTTTAACTTTGTTTTAACACTTAAGCTTTAAGTTGAGTAAAGAGTAAGAGTAAAGTTCATTTTCTTTAAAATGATATATGGGAACTAAGTATTCCCAAGGGTAAATGTTTTCACATTTAAGATGAGAGGAAACTGAGATTTCCAAAAGAGTTTTGAGCAATTTGAGTATTATCTCTTTTAAGAGAAACATTTTTGAGTAATTATCTCAAATCAAAGAAAAATTTATGTTTTTAAACATATGAGTTGAGTATTTTGGGAGTAGTATTGAGCACCAATATGGGACGAGTTTGAGTTCAGACAACTCACATCTCCATAAACCATGTAGCCATAATATGATACAAAGGATCATACTTTTTGACGATTGCTTAGTGCTTTTTAGCATAGACTAGTGGATCCACTTAGTTAAGGCATCATATATGATGACAAAGTATAGGACAGTTCTAGTAGCGTGGGCAAGACGTTGTATCATCACTTAGGCTCATAGTGGTGGTTGTTGGTTAGAGAAACTCTCACAGAGTTATATTTTATTTTATTATATATAAATTGAGTTGTTATTGTATTCTTCAATACACTGAGTTGATTTCCATTGTTTTAAAAGATTTCCATATATTGCACGTGTATTGTTGCTTTATATTGAGTTGAGTATCTAATCTCTAGGTTGGGTATCTTATCCTTGAGTACTTCTGAGTTGAGTAAGTTGAGTAGTTTTGAGTATCATTGAGTATTCCTTGAGTTGAGTAAGTTTGAAAAGAGGTATGTATGTTTCCTTTTTTTTATCAAGTTCAAGCTTATGTTATGTTTTTTAGGCTCATAGTGGTGGTTGTTGGTTAGAGAAACTCTCACAGAGTTATATTATATTTTATTATATATAAATTGAGTTGTGATTGTATTCTTCAATACATTGAGTTGATTTCTATTGTTTTAAAAGAGTTCCATATATTGCATGTGTATTGTTGCTTTATTGAGTTGAGTATCCAGAGTTGAGTATTCTAAGTTGAGTACCCAGAGTCAAGTATCATATCTTTGAGTTGAGTATCTAATCTCTAAGTTGAGTATCTTATCCTTGAGTACTTATGAGTTGAGTAAGTTGAGTAGTTTTGAGTATCATTGAGTATTCCTTGAGTTGAGTAAGTTTGAAAAGAGGTAAGTATGTTTCCTTTTTTTTATCAAGTTCAAGCTTATGTTATGTTTTAGAATTCCCCTTACATGCTCGTACGTTCCACGTACTGAGTCATTTGTCTTGCATCCTTACATGATGCAGATACATGTATTCAGGGTCATCAACATGAGCTTCGTTGATACCACATGGAGTTCGAGTTAGCTATGGTAAGCCTCCTTGTTTCCTAAGGAATTCATTTACTTTTCAGGTTTTTCAGGATGTCGTGGGTCTTGTCCCAACTTCCATCTTTGTCAGTTAGAGGCTTCTTAGATAGATACTAGAGCTTGAGAAGTCTGTTCATTTATTTTGTTAAATGTTTTAAAGACTTAAGTTGCCTATTTTTTTGGCGTGTTGAATATATTATTTTAATTCACAGTTAATCATTTCAATTTTTAAGCATTTTCATGCTTAAGTTAGTCTTCCGATTGTAGTCAATCAGGATAACGATTCGCTTGGGGACCAGCAATGATTCTTGAGTGTCGGCCACGTCCAGGGTGTAGGCTCGGGTCATGACATCTATAATTCAAAACATGTTTGTCTAAATGCTTTTAATAATTTATTTTGATGGTTATACTTTTTTATTTTAATTTCGTATGTGTTGCTTAGCGAGGACATGACCCTAAACAGAAAGATATGGAGATTGAGGATTAGAGGTGATCAATCTGATATGTAGAAGATTTTTAGTTTTGAAAGATTGATTTTTAGAAAGTTTGACCAAAGTACATATTTTGAGTAAATAAGGTCTGGTTTGAGTTTTCATAGCTTCAGTAGGTCCAAAAGGGTGATTTATAACTTAGGTTAGAAAACATTTTGTGTAGTGACTTGAAATTTCTAGGCTAGGCAAGTCTTATACGGGATATGAGCAAGGTCAGGTCTAGGGAAATCATGGAAGGGATTGGATGGTATGTCTAAGATTGGATCATGTTTCCTAGTAGCTAAGACATTCAGGAATCCATAGGGTTTTTCAGAATCGAATTCGAGTGAAAAAACTCCCACTATCGAACTTGGTGTGAAGGCGTTATTATAGAACATAAATGTTTGAAGGTGTAAAGTGAAATGGAGGCATTGGGAAGGATTTTTTGATTTCACGCAAGCTACTATAGTGAGTTTCACGCCTCTATAGAAGGATAAATTAATTCTCCTTATAGAGGGTGGGCCCCTATGGTGACACCGCTATGGCGGAGTTAGTGGGGGGTTTTATGCAGAAAAAGTCTCAAAACCTCTTATTTTCTTAAACTTCATTCTTGGGAAAAGAAAGGGTGACTTAGGGAAACTTTCTTCAGCTTTTCCACCAGGATCTTCGGTAAAGGTAAGTTAATTACTTCCCCAACTTGTATTTTGATTCTTAAGCCTTAGAATCATGGGTGTTATTCTTGGGGAAGGATTTAAGCTTGAATTAATGATAGAGATGACCCTTGCAAAGTGGGATGATCATGGGAATGGCCTGGGGTTTAGGTTTTTACTATAATACGGGTATTGTTAGGCCATTATTAATTGATTGTCGTGTTTTATTGTTGTTGTAGACTAAGAACAAGCAAAAAATCATAACAAGGGAAAAGCTCAAATTCTTTAGAGTTTCCAACGCTTGATCCGAGGTAGGTGATAGATGTGTGTTTTTCCAGTTTATTTTATATGTGCTTTTTAACTACATTGTTAACTGTGCATGCATGATATAAATTAGGGAAATCAGAAATATATGATGTGAAATAAAAGATGTTATCAGTGACATAAAATAAATGTGTTACATGAATGTACACGTCTAATTGTGATTCATTGTTGTTGTGAATGCATTGTGTGTTAATGATTGGTATCGGGTGCAACATCAACACATACTATTGTTGGAATGGGTACCATGTCCGTACACTAACATTTGTAATGGGTACCATACTAGTACAATGGGAACATATACCACCCAGCTACAGAAAAAGTTTGTATGCGTGGGTTCCATAAGAAAACCAGATTCGTTTGTTGTGATGTGATGGATCATGTTTACTGTGTATGTATATCACGACCTGAAAACTTGAGGCATGATGACACCTACTATAACTCATCAGTAGGTAAGCCAACCCATAATTCGAAATGACAAGTAACATGCTTAAAGGGTTGAAACAACAAATAACAGGGGATACAAGATATAATCTAAAGGAAACTCCGTAAGATAAGACCAAAAGCCAATATATATATATATATATATATAATTAGACCCAAAACCTAGTAGTCACATGTACAGAGCATCTACACAAATAGTACAAGTCCTTAAAGTGGACTAAAATATATACTCTTGTCTCAAAAGAAAGAAAAATTAGACAAAATTAAACAGAAGGAAACATGTATGATCTAGAACATCATAAGTTCACCCTCGTCTCCGAATCCTCATGAAACAAACTCAATATTAACTTTGATGAATGGTGCTAAAAATTTCATCACGAAAATAGATGCAAAGTATAGTATTAGTACCAAAACAACAGGTACCAAGTATGCATCATATGCCAACATAGCTTGAACAGTAAAAACAACATGAAAAGTGAGAAATAACACTACAGAGGTAAAATGAACAGAAATCTAACAAGAATACACACGAGTTTAGGAAGGAGTGAAAGAGAAAAGTAAGTAGAGGATAATATTCTTGAAACTCATACTGCAGTTGTAGATCATGTGTGTAGACCTTAAAGCTATGACTATAAGAGTGATATACCCATACCTTAATCTACGATTATATGAACTGTTGAGGGAGAGTATCATGTCAAGTCACCATCATAAGTCTACCAAGAATCGGCGTCCACCCCAAGGTTGACAGCTCATAGCACTCCAAGCTAAGGCTGAACCAAAATTTGATCCACATCGTCGAAAGAAGCCTGAAATCACAACAGAGAATCATCTAGTCCGTAGTAAAAAAGGAATTATGGATGACATGTCATCCGAGCTAAGTTACTTCCTAGATAAGGCTCATACTATAGAACCCAAGTATGCTACACAAATCTACAGGGAGCTAAGTCGTCTAAAGCAATGTCAGAGAATTCTAAGGCGTATCGGCTTCCAAAATGTGACTCTAAGGAAAACACAAGCCAATTCCTAGGCTAAGGACAATAACAAGGTTCCAAATATAATAAACAAGTACGAACAAATTCCAAAAGGTAAGGCATGCTCATAAAGCAGGAATAAGATGCTAACAATCATGAAATATTCGAATATAAAGCCTAAGACATGATTTATAATAAGTATGCAATCATGTGGAAATACTTATGGGGATGAGTATGCAAAATAGACTCCAGGTCTTACTACTCTATCGAGCTCAAGGAGTTTGATTCTGTCCCTTTGTCGTTCAATCGTACAATGAGAACAGTTAGAAAGTTCAAATGACTTGTCTGGATAGGGAAGCCTTTTTTTCCAAGGACAACACGGTACGTGGGAATTCCTCTCTCTAAGGCAACATGTATATAATTCTTATTCACATAGTTTGGTACCAATGACATTGCTATGGTATCAGAGGATTGAAAAAATACCACCAAAGCTTACCACACCGCAACCTTCCCTCACTGTTCATGTTATCATTTGAAAAGTTCAACAACAACAATCATGAATGATAACTTCTGAATAGCTTACAGTTTCATATATGAGATGTCAGTACTCTTGACATGGAATTAATTTTAAATTTAAGAAAGCAAACAATAGAAGCAACCAAATGTAGCAAGTCATCATTTCCTCGAATTAGCTAGTGTTGGTGGTTGGAGGAGAGCTTTGGGACTAACATTGAGCTATGAAATGAAAAAAAATGACTTACTAGAAAACTCTTATTGAGAGAGAAACTATGGTTGAGATGTTAGCTTGTAGCATCTTTGTTAGGATTGCACTAAGTTATGCAGTATCGATTTGGTGCACATAATACACGGGGTATTACTTGGATGGACATTATTTGTAGAGTATGCATCAGATAGACTATATTCTCTTGAAGACAACTTCATAGTAAAATGATTATATTTCATATGTGAAACCCTTTTCATGGATATTATCCATGGTACATCGACATAATTATGAGGTGCATTGGACTTACGATGTGCCACTAATAATATAATTTGTGAACTTTAAAACCACACCAATCAACCTCAATAATTCGATGCACCTCTCAAGTTGCATATGTTTCCATCCCATCCATGGAAAGGGTCTCACAGATGAATTATAATCATGTTACCTGAGAAGATGCCTTGGAGAAAATATGGTTCTCTAACTGATGCATACCCTGCAAATCATGTACACCCAAGTAATGTCGAAGGAACTACCGTCACATCGGCAGCAACTTCTTGGAGATATGAACATTAAGCAGATTGCATAGTTTGGTAGCCAATTTAATAATAAAATGCAAGGTGGTTCTATTAATCTGCAGAAGAAGCAAGAAAAGGTGAGTGAGTGAGTGAGGGAACATTTGGAATGCTTAGTTATCAACAATGAAAATTAAGGAGAGAAGAAAATCTTTGATTTTTATAATGTTCTCCTTACATACATGAAGATAAGATTAAATACGTTGTTTTTCTTAGTTACTATTAACTTGGACCTTCAAGGAATATTAATTTTGATCATAATCTTTTTAAATACTTTTAAAACTTTTTGAGTTGTTAATTATTGTGAATTACAGTACATTTCATAGAGTTTTAAAATGTGTTTATAGATTTGAACAACATTAATATTTTCTATTTCAATTATAGAAATTAAGAAGACAAAACAAAACCTACAATATCTTAGATGTTTTCTTTGGTGAACTCTCATTCTTGTCTTAACAAAAGTTGAAAAGCTATTAAAGTATCCTCATAATATAATGCATGAAGATAAAAGTAAATAGTTGAGATAGTCTCTAGATTAATTAACTAGTCATTACTTATTTTCATATAAAAGAAGTACATGAACCCACTTTAAGTATAAAAATATCACAAATATATATTAAACTAGTAACAAAAATAGTATTTGATAATCTTTATCAAACAAATAAGAATGCTAGTAATATTATTAAATTTTGACGTACGTCTCAACAAAAAAGTATCAAAATAACTAAAGAATAATTGATGAAAAACTGATTATTGATAATTAGAAATGTTCCGAAAAGTTTCATTTATGTTATACTGAATTGATCGATTGTATTACCGTTATCGTACGACTTTTTTTGAATAAATGATTGAATCGATCTATGTTATCTAGATCCTTATCCATCTAAATAACCTATGAAAGCAATAAAATAAACTAAAAAGGAATAATTTTAGGGATCTCACATGTTTAAGTCGATGTGCATCTTGAATTTCCTTTTTTTGTATGACAAGAACTATCAGAGCACTTCTTGATCAAATTAAGAACTTCAATAATTCTATCTTGACTCAGTCGTTCCTTTCTTTTAATTTTTTGTGTTTGTATTTTTTTTAACGTTTTTTGAATTCCTGATCTATAGCTTAGAATATTTAGGAAACCTCCTTTTCATCTAATAAGAGGAGAACAAAAGAGAGGTCTTAATCCAATCATCTATTTCTACCTAAACCTAGCATATATCTATCTAAAAAACTAAAAAATTATTTTAGTATTCAATAAAATAAATGAACATTCTTCAAACAATTAGACATGAGAGACAATATTTTTCACATTTCTCATCAATTTAAACAAAAATTAATAAAAACGTCTAACATAGGGAATCTAATCTACGCTAGACATAAGATTGACTAAAATCTTTTACATTTTCCAAGTATTTACACAATTTTACATCATCAAAAATAGGAGAATCGTATCATATATAACTCTTCTCACATTTATTAATAGGGCCTAAAACATTGGTCTAGGCCCCAAAAAATACTCTCCATGCTTTGAAATTACACCCCTGAACCCAAATGGAA
Organism: Solanum verrucosum; assembly: GCF_900185275.1. NCBI lineage: Eukaryota > Viridiplantae > Streptophyta > Magnoliopsida > Solanales > Solanaceae > Solanum > Solanum verrucosum. The sequence continues at coordinate 40,873 of NW_026020443.1, forward strand.
TACAGTAGTATCTATGCTTTACAACCAAGGAGATCTCTAATTTGTGAAATAAATTAAGTTTTATTCAAGACTTATTTCTCCAATGATAAATCAATTTAAACAAATCAAGATCTAACTCTTTTTATTTCTCAGATCATTGCAAACAGAGAAGCCAACCTAAACATGAATTAATCAGACAACACATCAAACTTAAACTAAAAAATTTAACTAACTTTATTTCAAAATTTTATCTCCATAAATAATCACTAAACATGATGAAGCTCAATGTATGAAAGTGAACTCAGGAGCAAAGCCTTTTCATCTCAAGCTTCAAAAACAATTTTTAAATCCAACTTTAACACCCATTGGTAATAACCATATCAACAGAACAAACACTTCTTCATTTTTATAAAAAATAATAATAATTAAGAATGCCAATTTTTTTTATAAATGAAACAATTAACAGATTTCTTTTTCATCCCGTAGATGGTTTCCATTTAAAAAACATCAAGAGAACAAGCCATTGTACCGGAGAGCACAGCTAAGGGCAAAAAGGTCAGTTGCACGAAACAACAAAAATAGAAAAAACACAGAGAAAAGAGTACTTTGTATTGTTACCTGATGGCCAAGGAAGCAGGATGATCAACTTAAAAACATTGATGACATGTAAAATGAGGAGGTGGAGTTTCTTGCTCAACCACAGTGCAAACATTGTGTAGGTGTGTAGGCCGTTTGGGAAAATGAAGAGTGTGGGGCTAAAATAAAAACCCTAATCTTAAGGGAGATATTTAAAGGAGAGGGAGCGGACCGGGTGGGCTGGTCTCCTATATCCATGTAATGTTGCTTTGATTTGGGCTTTAGGCCCAAATGAATTTTTCTTTTATATTTATTTTTTCATTAGAATTATTAATAAAAGGCCCGACAAAATTTCAATTAAAAAAAATTGAGTTCTTTTTCATAGGTCATATGAAGCGATTAACTGAATTTTTTAATTAACAACTCAGTTGTAAAACTAAGATTTCACATTCACACACAAAGAAATAATTTTTTTATATTTTTAATAAAGGAGATATTGGAAAAAATGAGAATAAGATCGAAGTTAAACCTCAAATATCTCTGCAAATCAAACAAAAAAGCGACATTGAATTTCTAATCAAAGATTGATCGGAATCCTCTAAACTTTCTCAAAACCTCAAACTCGTCTTCTCCATTATCTTTTTTCTAGATCTAGGTTTTTTATATTTTAGTTATTGTGACCTTCCCTTCTATAGTTGACCCCACCCCTTTTTTGGTTTTATAGACTAGATTCAGGGTAAATGATTATAAATTTTGTATAACATCAAAAAGTTTGGGGAGAAAGAGTGAAACCTTTTCCCTGGGATATGTTTTTGATTGAGACTGGATGAAATATATATATATATATATAATAAAATTTTAATAAACATATTTTTATAATATCTCTCTTTCCTTGAAAATCAAAAACAAAAGTATTATCGAAGAACCACAACTATTTTTGCGGTTTACAATTTTCCCAAGTAAAATCTACTAAAAAATAAAATTTGATACAACAGTAACAAGAGGAAGTATAGAATTGGATAAAAGTTCTAAATTATCAAATCTAAGAAGAAAAAAAAGGTGTTACAAATTCAAGATTGATAAAATGATGCAACACCAAAAAAAAAAGATTAATAAAAAATAATAACTCAAAATTATAAAACCTACTAAATCAACCAATGTACATTAACCATTCAAAGAAATTAAGAAAAATACATAGAAGGTTTCTGATAAACCGCCCAAAAAAAAAAGTTTGAGAAAATTTATATTAGAAAACAACAAAAATAAGGAAGAGGCAAAAGAGAAAAGGAACTTATGAATACCTCAGAAGAAAATGTATTGATATTGGAAAAACTAAAGAAGGGTCAAAGAGAAAGTAAAGAGTAGGTGATGAATTTATAGTGGCAAAGTGAAAAATATCAAGGCTGAAATTTTTGGATAGATTTTCTCCAATTCTAACTAGGATTTTATAGGTCAATATTTAGTAAATCAATTAAATATATTCCTTATATGTTTACTATAATATTTTCTAAAATGATGTGAAATAGGCGTTTGGACATGAAATAGTTGATATTTGAAAGGAAAAAAAAAGTAGTTTTTGAAGTTAAATTAAGAAAAAGATATTTGAAGGTTGAAGTTGTGTCTAGACATAAAAACAGAGTCTAAGTATCATGAGTGAAAAATTGAAAAAGAAATGCTATTTGAAGATCGAACGGTGTGAAAAATTAGGTATCCATACTCAACCAACTAAGCTACCAACATTTCCCTATTTTTTAGGGATAAAGCACAAGTACCCCCTAGACTATAACCGAGATCCCAGAAATACACCTTAACTAAACTAAGGTCCTATCTCCCACGCCCTCCAAAATCCTTTTTTTTGTAATTTTATACTTTTTGGCTTACATGGGACACTCCATGACTCCACGTAGTTGAGGCACGTGGGAGATGTTTGGATGCCACGTAAGCTAAAAAAGTGTAAAAAAAATGACAAAAAATTGTGTCAGAGGCAATAGGGCCTTAGTTTAATTATGGTGTTTCTTTGAGATTTCATTCATAGTCTAGGAGGTACTTTTGCCTTATCCCTATTTTTTATGACATCGAAATGTGTGAATACTTGAAAAATATAAAATATTTGAGTCAATGATATATCTAGCGTAGATCAAATTCTCCTTTCATGTTTTCGTGATTCTTTGTTTTAAATAGATGGAATATGTGAAAAAAGATTCTCTCATTTCTAATTGCTTGAAGAATGTCCATTTGTTTTATTTAGCATAATTCATGTCCCAGGGACAAAATATCCTTCATTTAAAGAAAAAAAATTCTAAGTTGTTTTTAGATGGATATATGCACATCTAGGTGTAGGTGGCAATAGATCGATTGGAGTAACACCTCTTTCATCTTCTCCTTTAATCAGAAGATAAGGAAGCTGCCTAAATTTATACTCTGTAGATAAGAAACATAAACAACGTAATAAAAAATGATACTCTTTAGTGTCAAAGGTTGTCACTTTGTAGTATATATTTTCTATTTTTTCTACTGTTTTTTATTATATATACACATTTAGCCAAAAAAAATCGATAAAGTAGTGTCACATCACACCCTTGAGCCTTAGTAGATCTGCACCTACATGTTACTATTTTACTGTAAATGATAATTTTTCATTTAAATTTATGTGATGTGGTTTGACTTGACATGAAGTTAAAGAAATAAATAAGAGATAAGTGTCAAAAACACACTTAAACTATCCTCTCTTTTTTTAGTTCATACCTAAACTATTGAGAGTGTGAGTTTCGTATCTGTAACGACCCGAACTGTCGTTAATTAGGAAAAGCAAAAATTCGGGAAATTTTGGGCCACTTGTAACATCTCGCACCTAGAAACGACTTAAAGAGTTTAAAATATGAAAATATTTATTTTTGGAAAGAATAAGGAAATCTGGAAATTTTGTCTAAGTTTAAGAAAGTGAGTTTTGGCCATTTTCAAACGGCCATAACTCCTAGCTCAGGATGAGTTAGGAGCAGCTCTTGATATGGTTGGAAATCCCTTGGATAGATCTTTCCAACGCCACCAAGATTGCACGATTTCAACATTGTATGAGTGAGATATGCCTTTCGGAAGTTGGGTTGTTGGGTTGAGGAAAGTCCCAATTCGGATTTAGGGAAGGGCAAAGTAGTATTTTCTCTAATTAATTTCCTAATTCGTCTTTAGGGATTTATTGGGGTAAGAACAGAACTCAATTCAGTTTTAGAAAATTAGAATACGCTTAGGGCTTGGAGAAAATAGAAAAGAAGAAAGAAAGGGAGAAAAACCAAGATTTCGCCTAGAACATCAAGCGTTTGAAGTGGATTTCACCGGGGTTGATCCCTATTAAGGTATGTGAGATCTTTTAGTGATGGGTTAGTTCACCCACACACCAATTTGTTTCAATTCAGCGATTTGGAGTTGTTTACATGTTAAGAAGTGAAGTTCTTGAAGAACATTGTTGAATTCTTGTTGGTTGATTGTTGAATGCCCTGTGTTGATTTGATTCGTGTTTCCGGGTTGTTTTTCGAGTTAAATCTATTGGGTATTGAAAGCACTAATGATCCTAAGTGTTTGGGAAAAGAACCATAGAAGTTTAGAGGGTTTAGAGATGAAAAATGAAAGAGAAAAGTCGGAGTTTGCTGGGCAAGAGGTTGGGGCGCCGCGCCTCTCAGAGCGCCCCACTTCAGAGTTTGAAGTTTAGCCTCTGGGGCGACGCACCTGCCAGAGCGCCACAACTTCAGCTCTAAAGTTTGTGCTCTGGCGCCCCACGCCTCTTAGAGCGCCAAGGACGCCAGTTCACCCCATTCTTTCACCATCTTTTCGTATTAGTTCCTAAGTGATGTACCTATGTTTGCTAGTTGATTCTAACACTCTTAGGTACATCTAAATATCATGAAATCATCCATAAAGATGAGATCATGAACCTTGAATCCATAATCCAATTCAAGGAAAGTTGAGATCAAAGTCAAAGAAGTTAAGAGTCAAGTCTAGAAGTTAAGAAGCAAGTCAAAGCAAAGTTTCGTAAAGTTTTCAAAAGTCTTTATTAAACGTTTAAACTTCGTTTTAAGGCTCAAGTTTCAAGTAAAGTAAAGAGCAAAGAGTTGAGTTCATTTCTCAAAAGTTATTAGGGAACTAAGTATTCCCAAAGAAGTTTATAAATGTTTTCACATTTGAGCAAGAAAGGAACTATGATTTCCAAAAGAGCCTTTGGGCTAGTTTTCAGTAAAGGGAACATCGACTCCAAGAGAGCCTTTGGGCTAAACTTTGAGCAATTATCTCAAACTAAAGAAAGAGGTGTTTAAAACACATATGAGCTATAGTATATTTTGGGAGTAGTATTGAGCACCGAATTGGGGACGCGAGTTTATATTAACTCAACTCTCCATAAGAACCATGTAGCCAACATGGGATTTAATGGGTCATACTTTTAAGATGATCACGTAAGTTAAGCTACTGGATCCACTATGTTAAGTAAGGTCCTAAGTCACAGCAAGGTATAGGATGGTCCTTGGGAACCCATACCTACACTGTTAGTATACTGGTACGTGGTACCCAATCCAATGTTTATGTCGGAACGTAGCAACCGATCCCATATTTATGCTGGAACATGGCAACCGATCCAAGTTAGTGTGTCGAAACACAACACCCGATCCATTCAACAAGCTACAATCACAATCACAAGTATATTCTCAATAATCATACAATCAAGAAGTGATTCAAGGCATGTAGTCATTTGTTCATGCTCATTTACAATTAGTGTGCTCAATAATGCAACATCCGCATACATACATGCATCATAATGAAGCAAGAACAAACATATATCACACAACATGAAATCACAACCATCACCTACCTCAAATGCAAGCTTGAATCCCCTAAGGCACTTGAATCTTCCCTTTCCATATTCTTTCCGCTTGTTCTAGGTCTACAAACAATAATTTATACGCAAGGATCAACAATCAAGACCCAATTACCCAGATCATAATCAATAATATCAACCCTAGGTCAGACCCTTGATCCCCATACCCAGATTAGGGCTTTTTGCCACCATCCAAACAGTTCCAAAACTCTTCCCCAACAATAATCACCCAAGAAACTAAGTTCTAAGGATCGAAAAACGGATTAGGGGAGTGAAAATGTTACCTTTAGCCTCAAGAATGGTGGAAAATTGTCAAGAAAACTCATGGGGTCGTTCCTTAGCTCTCAAAGTCGAAAAGTGCAAAATAAAACGTTTATGGGGTTTTATTTTCGACTTATGTCGCGTTTGTCTCGCTACGGCCGGACCCATCCCGCAACAGTGGCCCCGCTACAGCGGCAGCCATCCCGCTACGGCGGCATGCACGAAGACAGAATGCTGGAATTTGAATTCCAAGTCCCTCCATTTCACAACACACCTTCAACCCTTGAATTCAAAAACTATTTGTTCACACTAAGATCATTTTTGGGAGTTCTACTCCCCCTAATTTAATTCTGTAAAGTCGTACAGGTTCCTTAATGTCTTATCTATCTATTCATGTAATCAAAATCATAATTAAATCACCCAGTTATTAGCAGGTTTCCTTAGACTTTACTGACTCCGATTTCGTCCAAATCTAGACTAGGTTAGGAAATTCCAAGATACTACCAAAAGTATTCTGACCCTAATTATTTCTACATTGACTTTTCCCTAACGACGGAAATTGGGTCGTTAAAATAGATATCAATTAACCCATCACTCATCCCCGAGTGATCAACTAAGGAAGACTGGCTAAAGTAAGGGTAGAATAGTACTTGAATCGCTGAACAACAGGGGATACTTGTCTCGCATGTCCTTAGCTTCCGTACATCGCGATCAAGAATTTCAACTGGTTCTTCTTCATACAGAATGTCTTGTCTAACACAACTGAGTCTCACTTATGATATAATCTTCTTCCCCAAACCAACCAATTGAATACCTACACATCCTCTCATACAATGCCTCCATGAAGTCATCACAATACTCGAGTGATAATTATTGTTGTATGTACACTTAACTAACAACAAAGCTATTCCCCATAACCACCGAAGTTGATCGTTCACATGTCTGCAACATGTTATCAAGGACTTTGACACAACATCAGGATGAATCATTTCTCACATAACCATTATAAAATTCTAAATCAATACTCGCTACAATTAGAAGTGAACCTGAACCAACCAACACACACTCATAATACCCAAACCATCATAGTCTTTATCAACATCAACCTCACAATATAATTTTTCATGAGCTTAAGTTATAAAAATTGATCTTTAGACATCAGATATTCATCGAGGGATATGTCCAAGCATACAAACTCTCCAACAACACTATCGAAATGTTAGATTTAGTAATTGTGATTGTAGATTACCCTTAAGAACAGTAGAATTGGACCCAATGATCCCCATCTTCAACCACACATAATCAATACATGATCTCGACGACAAGATGAATATTAAGATTGTCGGACAACCATAATTACGCATGGTAGCTCTTCTATGAATTCTCATAAGCAAGGTGGTACATGTAGAACCACTAAAATACTTTAACAACTCCAAGACAACACCAATTATGTCATTCGAAATAACCAAATCTTTCCAATCTTCCCACTCAACCAAGAGAACATCGTAGGATTTTGTACCCATGATCCACCACTAGGGATCCACCCACAAAAGTGAAAACACACGTGAGCATAACTAGTGAAACATACTTACAATACTAACAACCATCATAAACACTCCGACCATTTACCTTATTATAAACCAACATTTTTTAAATGAAACCTTTCTTCGGTACTTAACAATCAACAACAATAAATTTTTCGACTCAACTTAGGTGTAAGTCCTTTCAAATGCTCAATACCGGATACAATTAATCGTTCCCCACATTGCCAATTCATATCTTGACAAAATATATCACCACGAATGTAAACTTATAATGAAAAATATGAATTGTAAATTCAACCATATAACACAATCCCCTTATCTATCAACATTAGCTTATACCTCGACGATTTTTATGAAATCTTGGATCTTCGCTTATCATTGATCGCATCTCAATCTATCTTACAATATCTTTTCGCTAAAATTTCAATCGTACTCATTACTAAACTCAAAAACAAAACAAAACACTTATCATCACACTCTAGCTAGTGTTTGTACACTCCTTTCTCAAGTCTTTTCCAATAGTTTTTAACCAATCTGATGGACTTGTGACACTATTACCATAGCCACAGCAAAACGAATGAGATCACGCGTCTATGAATCCAATTATCTACACCTCTGAAGATATCTCTTTAGCCTTTGCAATCAAATAAAATATTCTTGCTCTGGCCTCTCCCTAAAGGTTGTAATACATTCCACTATATTTTCCTTCATTATAACTCTAGATCTTTAAAATTCTATTGGATTTGTGTCCCACCATCTCTTAAAACTTTCCATATAATTAGGGTTTAGGGTTTAGGGTTTCAGGGTTTAGGGTTTCAGGGTTCAGGGTTTAGGGTTTACTCACCAACTATTAGAAAACCACAACCTTGGATACTCGCAAGTCGTACTTACTATACAAAAATTCGCTTAACCAAAAAATCTATTATATAGTTGCATCCTATCACAATCCATCACGAACTCTTATTACCATTATGCTTAGTTGGCCCTGGCTATTACTACGAAGTCAACCTTTTCATCGATACGACGCCTAAACTAAGGTAAACTCATCAAATTTAAAGGACTAACCAAATTTTATACGCATTTTCTTACAAAATACTTCAATTTCCTTCACCAGTATACTCAATGGAACTCTCTTTATCCATAAACTTGTCATTCCGGTATCAATACACTCTTTTATGGCTTAAGATAAAATCATTGGTCCTCGTACTACCCTCATTCTTCTTAACAAGCAACACAGGCACCCCACAGGGAAGCACTAGGATGATGAAACCTTTATCAAGAAGCTCTTGGATTTGAGCTTTAAGCTCTCTCGATTCTGCCAAAGCCATGCGATAAGGAGGAATGGACATGGAGCGAGTGTTAGTTTCCAAATCAATGCAAAAATCTATATCTCTATCCGGAGGCATACTAGGCAAATCAGTAGGAAACACTTCCTTAAACTTAGACACCACAGGAACAGACTCAATAGAGGGAGACTCAACCTTAACATCCCAATCATGAGCCAAATAAGCCAAACAACCTGCCCTACCAGTTTCCTAGCCTGAATGGAGGATATGATCTTAGCTAGCTTAGGCTTGTACACCCCTTCCCACCCTAATTTTTCCCTACTGGGAATCTCTAGAGTTACCAGCTTAGTATTACAATTAAGCCTGGTATAATAAGGGGACAACCAAGTCATGCCTAAGATTATATCAAGTTAGTCGCATCCATCATAACCAAATCGACCCAAATCTGAAAATCTATAACCACAACACGATACACATGAGTGACTATGACTGACTCTTCAACTCCGTAGAAACATAGATAGGGGCATCAAGTATATCACAAACCACATCAAATCCCAAGGCATTTGAACTGATACATACAAATAAGTAGAACCCGGATCAAACAAAACAATAGACATCCGGTCACAGACAAGAGTAGCACTTGTGACCACTGCATCACACCCTCAAACTCGGTCTTACTCGAAAAAACATAAAACTGAGCCCTGTCATCTTGACGGGCAACCTCATTGCCTGGTTGCACTGCCCCGCTACCTGCATTACCATTTCCCCGGCCTCCACGGCCTCGCTGATTTCCTCCACATATGCCCAGGTTCTCCTCAATTTTAACACACATTATAACTTATATTCGGTTGCTGAACACTGAATTAGGTTGCGGTGGTTAGTTCGGGTACGATTCGGGGTTCATAATTGTGACTAGCGGAAAACATAAGAGACAGGGTTGAGGTTCTATCTCGCCCTGTCCCGCTCTGGCAGGAGAAATCCCGCACAAGCGGTCTTGCTGAGGCAGGGAATATCCCGCCTAAGCAGCCCTAACGGAAATAGAACCCCTGCCAACAATTTCTGGGGTTCTTCTCTTTTTTATATTTCCCCTAGATTTTCCGACTATAACTAGGCATTTAAGAAAAATCCCCTTAGCTTAGGACAATCATTGTCTACCCCCGGTCAACCTAACGAAGTACGCCCTTTAGAATCCTCTTACATTGTTTCAACACTACCACACACATATCCCTAAAATACACCCAGACTCTCACACGGTTATCAGTTGGTCGCAACACACATCCAGATTTCGCACTTACGAACCACATCGTAATTTATCTAAGCCCTTGTACCTAATCTCGTGATGACTTTTTCTTCACGACACTGAAGCAGTTACAACTTGTAGACAAGTCCAAATTCTTTAATTAGTTAGTTCCATAGACGACCATTACTATCATATATGCCTTATACGGCCCCTAAGGCCAGATACCAATTGGAACCTTCTCAGTTCCAATTAACTTGCTTGTGTTCCTTCAGCCCAGACTACGACGTTTAGTTCACTCTGTTGAGATACCAATTGAAATCGGGAGATACCAATTGGACTCAACTCATACCACAAGCAACAATAGTAGCTAGCGAGTTCCACAAAACTGCTAATTTTAATCATAGAACTTGATCGAACCCAATTCTTAACCTCCTCAATCTTAAACTGATGGTAACCAAACCTCAAATCAATCTTAGAGAAAACTGATGCACCTTTCAATTGATCAAAAAGGTCATCTATCCGAGGCAATGGATACTTGTTCTGAATGGTGACCCTATTCAACTGTCGGTAATCTATACACAATTCTCTCTTACTAGTGATGGTGCTACCACTTTTGTTGCTCTAGTTCAGACCATAGAGTGAATGAGGAAATATACCAATTTGTATCACCCATACCAATTGGATTCAAGTCATAGCACGAAGTAGTAGAAAGAAATGAGTTTTTCCTAAAGTCCTATAGCCTCTCAAAGAAAAGTACGGACGTCATAATACCGTTTCGCAAGACTCTACTAGAATCATTTTGGTATAATGAGATCAACGAACCTAGGGCTCTGATACCAACTTTGTCACGACTCAGACCATCGTAATTGAAACCCACACTAACACTCTGATAGGAGAACCAAAACTACAACCCAACTAATCAATTTAACCAAAATACTACACATTTAAAGCTACAGAAGTAGATTTAAATAACTATATAATTAATATGGAGTCCCCATAAACTCTGGTAGTTCAACTAACATCTAACAACTAATGCGGAAATACCCCTAAAACCTGAAAGTCATTAGCAAAACTCTACTAACGACAAGTCTAAGACCAAGGGGTACAACCCCGAAACTAAACAAACACCTTAAACAAATAGTCTAAGTCCGAAAAGAGTGGACTTAAACAAGAGAGATACATGGCAACCTGAAAGAACTGGCTTACCCTTGAATCCAGTCACGCTCAATAGTCACCTAGCTGAGGTCTATCAATAGCCGCCTGAAGATGTCATATACTCAACAAAGAAAGAGCAAGTGCAGTATCAGTACACAACCACATTGTACTGGTAGGATCACGCAGTTATCCCAATAAGTGTAATATAAGCAAGTAATTACAACATCATAAAACAGACATATACCAAACATATACAATATTAGTCATCTTTTCAGGATGAATGTAGCATTCCACGTTCTCAATAATACACATTGGTTATCATTTTAGAGCAACATACAGTCTTCCAATATCAATCATCATTAGATATGAACATAATCATCAAAAGTAGATACACAATACAATTCAATAGTCCTCTCATAGAACTCAATTCAATGGTCCTCTCATGGAACCCATACCCAAATTGTTAGTGTACCGGTACGTGGTACCCGATCCAACGTTTATGCCGGAATATGGAAACCGATCTCATATTTATGCCAAAACATGGCAACCGATCCCATATTTATGTCGGAACGTGACAACCAATCCAAGTTAGTGTGTCGGAACGCAACACCCGATCCATTCAATAAACCACAATCACAATCACAAGTATATTTTCAATAATCATACAATCAAGTGATTCAAGGAATGTAGTCATTTGTTCATACTCATTTACAATTAGTGTGATCAATAATGCAACATCCGCATACATGCATGCATCATAATGAAGCAAGAACAAACATATATCACACAACATGAAATCACAACCATCACCTACCTCGAATCCAAGCTTGAATCCCCTAAGACAGTTGAATCTTCCTTTTCCAAATTCTTTCCACCCGTTCTAGGTCTACAAACAACAATTTAAACGCAATGATCAACAATCAAGACCCAATTACCCATATTATATTCAATAATATCAACCCTAGGTCAGACCCTTGATCCCCATACCCATATTAGGGCCTTTTCCCACCATTCAAACAGTTCCAAAACCCTTCCCCAATAATAATCACCTAAGAAACTACGTTCTACGGATCGAAATACAGATTTGGGGAGTGAAAACCTTACCTTTAGCCTCAAGAACGGTGGAAAACTATCAAGAAAACCCCTGGGGTCGTTCCTTAGCTCTCAAAGTTGAAAAGTACAGAATAAAAACGTCTTTTGGGATTTATTTATGACTTAAGTCGCGTCTGTCCCGCTACAGTAGCCTCATTACAGCAGCAACCATCCCGCTACGGCGGCACGCACGGAGATAGAATCCTAGAATTTGAATTCCAAACCCCCATTTCACAACACACCTTCAACTCTTGACATTCAAAAACCACCTGTTCACGCTAAGATCATTTTCGAGAGTTCTACTCGCCCGAATTTAAGTTCGTAAAGTCGTACGGGTTCCTTAACATCTTAGCTATCTATTCATGTAATCAAAATTATAATTTAATCACCCAGTTGTTACTAGATTTCCCTAGATTTTAATGACTCTGATTTCGTTCAAAGCTGGACTAGGTTAGAAATTCCAAGTTACTACCAAAAGTTTTCTGACCCCAATTTTTTCTCCATTGGATTTTCCCTAACAATGGAAATCAGGTCGTTACAGCTAGTTGTAGTGCTTGTAGTTGTATGTTGTGGACTATTTGATGCATCAAGCATGGTTAGACTATGATCACGAACATAGTAAGTAGGTTGATGGAGAAGGTAGGTGGTAGTAAGAGTACCTGTGTAATTTCGAGGTATTCGAGGAATGGTAAAGGTGGAGTAGCGAGTGGTCTTATTGCATGTTTTTATTAGTTGAATTCTTATATTATGCGGTGGGCGTCAGGTTGACCGATGATGCCTACCAGTACGTGTGGTTTTGTACTGATACTACTTTTGCTATGCCTTTTTGGCATAGTCTGGATGTAGGGTCGATGATGTCTCATTAGCTGAAGACGAAGAAATCTCCAGCAACTTCTATTTTTCCTTCCGCATGGTGGGAGCTGTGTCTTTTCATTATCATGTCTGGTTTCATACTCTTAGAACTCTTGTACATCTTTAGACTAGATCCTTAGGGGTGTTAGTTACTTTACAAGCCTTAACCCGAAATTGTTTAAAAGTTCTTATTTATGAAATCGGTTATTTCATTTATCTTCGTTTTTCTTTTTTTTTAAATTGTTTGTTTTAACTATTAGGATATAAAGGTTCTCCTACTTAGTTGTTAAAGTAGGTGCCCGCACATCCTGGTGGGTTGGATCATGACAAATTGGTATCAGAGTCTAGGTTATCGGTCTCCCCGTACAAGAGCAAAATGTGGACTAGACTCCTGCAGATTGGTGTGTTGGCATCCATATCTAATCCTCAAGAATCTAGGAAGCATTCTAGGAAGTCGTTCTACCTTCTTCTCTCTTTTCGTGCGAGTGTCGCTTGTGGTATGAGTTGAGTCCAATTGGTATCTCCCGATTCCAATTGGTATCTGAACGAAGTGAACTAAACGTCGTGGTTACGACTGAAGGGACACAAGCAAAGTTAATTGGAACTGAGAATGTTCCAATTGGTAGTTGGCCTTAGGGGTTGTATAAGACATAGATCAGTAATGGTCATCTATGGGACGAACTAACTAATAAGGTGAAATTGTTGTGATGTGTAGTTATAACTGTGAATGTGTGCTTCTTGTCGTTGAAATAACTGTGAATGTGAAAGTCTTCCTTGGGTGTCTAAAATTACTGATGATATGAAAGGTATTATGACTGATTTTTGTGACATGATTAAGGATACAGTGTTGTGTGTTTGGTTTTGATATGTGTAATATGTTGGCTGAATTGTTAAAATTATTCAAGTGTAACTACTTAAGTGTCATAAAAACTATTGAGGGAAGAATGTCATAACTAAGTTTGGTGCGAGGGTTTGGATAATCAATGAATGATTCATAAGAAGAATTCTGGACGTGCGTTGCGACCAACTAATAATCGTGTGAATGTTTGGGTGTATCCTGGGGATGTGTGGGTTGTGGTGCTGAATTAATAAGAACTAATTAGTTGTGTATCGTGGGTTTAACTTGGAGTAGTGAAGTATTTTCTCCAAGTTCACAGGATTATCCTAAGTTTGTTCAGTAAAGCTAGGAACCTTGGTGAAATCTAGAAAAGAGAGAAAACCCCAGGAAAATATCGGCAGAGATTTTGTTTCCGTTTTGTCCGCTGGGGTGTTCCTGCCCGCGAGAGCGCCAGAGCGGGAACTCTTCCGCCAGAGCGGGATGAGGCGAGGCAGAACCTCAGCCTGCCCTCTCTAGCTTTTCCAAGCTTCCCGATAAGGACCCCAAATAGTATCCGGGCTAACCCCTACAATTCTATCAGTGTTCAGCAATCAAAAATAATTTATAAAACTTAGTAATTAACCACTTACTACGGAAAAAGTAGGAAATCTAGCATTCAAGTGCTTACAAAACATAAGAAAGGCAAGAAGATAAAAACCAAGTTGTCCTAAAATTTACAAGCCCAAGGGGGGCGAAAGAAAAACCAAATAAAGAACTCTAGGACTGGGAGGTGTAAATACCTGAGCATAGATCCTCCGAAGGTACCAGACCGGCCGCTGCCTCGTCCATGAAAGTGAAATTCTTAAAATCCCTCTTCTTGATCCGGGGAAACTTCTGATCAGGGGTGATGCAAGTGAATATGGTCCTCACGTCCTTCCATATCCGGACCATCAGACGATCCCTCTCTAGACCTTTCCTCTTCTATTGACGCAGCCCGCGACGGAGTATCTTGACCTCTAGGGCAGTGCCGGGTGGAACTAGAGTGAAATTAGCAAAGGCACTCCCCAACCTCTTCTGGATGGCCGCCAGATCCTCCTCGACCCGTGCACCTAAGAGTGCGGTCTCGCCGTCCGAATCCACGACCGCCTTACTGCCGCTAGCCCAGCCCGTCCTCCTCTTCTTACTCTTGGAAGTAGAACCTAACCTGATCAAAAGAGGGTGGAAGGGAGGATCCATGGGTAATACCTCGTCAGTGTCGAGGAATGGCATTCCCACCCTCTTGCACAATGCAGTAGTAAGTCTCGATAGGAAGAAGGCTTTCTTGTTACCCAAGTAGATCATCTTCCATTCCAAAATGATCTGCGCCTCCACATTTAACTTGATGCCCTGTATAGCGCATGCCACCACCAAGGCCCGAGGAAAGGTCACGTCGGTGCGGTTGCTCGATGGGCGGATCCTCCTAGTCACCAAGTGTAGCCACCTCTTAGCATCAGGTGACCGATTCGAAATAGTAATGTCATTGACAGTAGCCTAATAAACCTAATCCCAGCGCACAGGCTCAATCAGGGTGTCCCTCAGCCAACCCAGGTCCATCTCCTGCAGCTTAGCCTCCTACTCAATATTCGAAACCTCGGGCAACTCTAGCGCCTCGTTAATGGCGGTGGCATTCAAGGGAATGTCAACTTCCCAGATACAGATGATGGGGTGAGGGTCATCCTATCGCACAAAAGGCAGGATAGTGTAGAACTCATTCACCCAAGTAGAATGTGCATCCGGGGGAGCCTCAATCAGTGAAGTCCATCTGAATTCCATCAGGCGAGCATAAAATATAGGCGTCTTTTCCTCTAGCCTGAGTAACACGAACCCTCTCTCGCAACAGAACCCTGTGTTTCTGTTGTCGTGATGTCTTTCCCGACTCACGGCATCGGGGAACCGAATGAAAGGTAAATTTTCCTCATTTAGACCTGCCATTTAGAGAGCCTGCAATAAGTTAAATATAATTTAGAACACGATAGGAATAGACAGTTTAAGGCTAAAATGAGAAGAGATAAATTTCTAAGTTAAGGGATGCAGGCCACTGGTCTAGCATATCCTTCTACAGCGGCCAGAATCCCGCCAGAGCGGGATTATGAAGGTCGCCATAGCAAGATGAAGGGCGCCAGAGCGACCTTCATTTGGGACGAACACCATGCACGATCATGGTGCCTCTTCGTCCCAAAATCCCTGTTTCGATAGAATTCCAGCAGATCAGAGTATATTAACTCTCCTAGAATCTAAATATGCCATCATATTAGCAAATAAACCCCTACAACAGTGCCAAATTTGAGTTTATGTCAAGAAGACCTTTCAACTTCTCCCACCCATTTTTGTATCGATTCAACCATTTTTTTATGAAATCCTTATGCACAGAACGTCGTGGAGACGTTGGGGACGTAAGGGAAGTGCCCATGCAATGTTTTCCTACCAAATCAAGCAACTTTTGTTCAAATTCAAAAATGACCCCCCTCCCAAAAAACCATTTCCAATCGATTGTTTAACAGCATGCAATCGTATTTAAGTATCTACTGAAGTAAAGAGCGTAAGGAACAAGAACATTACCTGAGTTTTGACGTTCGAAGGAGAGTGATTGAGAGGAGTTTTTGGAAGATAGGGAGAAATGGGAAAAATGTTTCCCTTTTCCTTCTTTACTGTTTCCTGATCTCCCGCCCACAGCAGCTCCGCCTCAGCGGGAGGGTTGCCTCCCTGGCGGGCCAGCTGTGTAATTTGTACGCTTTTGTTTCTTCGTGTGTTGCCTCAAGGTTCTTCTAACCCTTTAGAGTATAGTACCTCTCGTGTATCAATAATTGAAAAGTCACCATTCTTCGTGGTTCCGTGATGGCCCTATTCGTTAGTTTGGAAGTACTACGAAATAAGGTGTGTGATCATCCGGGCACTAGTCGTTCTGGAACAAACGAGGGTAAATTGGTATCTATTGTAACGATTCAAACTGTCGTTAATTAGGAAAAGCGAAAAATTTGAGAAATTCTAGGCCACTGTCCCGCCAGGGCGGCAGCACCACAACGGGGAAATAGTCGCCAGGGTGGGATAGGCGAGGCGGAATGAAAATAACGCGAATCCTTATTTCTCCTTCTTTCTAAAATATCTAAATTAGTCGTAAAACACCCTAGAAACCCCCCCCCCCCCAAAAATCTGCTCCAAGCTTAAGAAAGATGGAGAGAGAGATTTCTAGCAAAAGGATGTCGATGGATTGCGGATTTTCGGTCAAGATCACCCTCACGAGTTTCGGAAGCAAGAATCAAAGGCCAAATTTCCATGCAGCTACTTGGCTCCTAGGTAGGCTAGGTTTTATGAATTTGAGTAGTTGTAAATCTATGTTCACTGCGTAATATATGTAAAACAATGGTAGGATTTATGCGTAGGCCTTCGTGCACCGAACGAAATATGATTAAATTCTAGGAAGAAGTCTTAGATAATGAACTAGGGCTAAGTATGAGTGAATTAATGCTTACATGTTATACGTCGATAAGTAGTTCATTGCAGGGGCGGATCTATAGTGTGTCTAGGGGGGTCATCCGACCCCCCTCGGAAAAAAAATTACACTATATATATAAGATCAATTTTTTTGTGTACGTGTATATATTTAAAATTAAACCCCCTGAGCATATGTCAAAGGAGTAGCTCAATGGTTTATGGGGGTCAGGATTTTGCCTATATGAGCTTTGGGTCACGGGTTCGATTCCAGGCAACAACATTTTTTTTATTTGAACTCCCTTGATAGAATTTCTGCCTCCGCCACTGGTTCATTGGGATGGTCGTGATTCTATGATTGTGTGTGGTATGTTTGTTCTTGCTTCATTATAATACGTGCATGTATGTCAACGACTTATTGATCACACCTAACGTAAATAAGTATGAACGAAGAACTATATGTTGTGAATCACTCTTATTGTATGATTGTGATGATATACATTGTGATTGTGATTGTGTTTTTGGATCGGATGTTGCGTTTCGACACACTAACTTGGATCGATTGCCACATTCCGACATAATTATGGGATCGGTTTTCACGTTTCGGCATAATCTTTGGATAGGGTACCACGCTCCGGTATGCTAACAATTTGGGTTTGGGTTTCATGAGAGGACCAATGACTTGTCATAACTGTGAATTTGAGAATCGTGAAACTGTGTGCTGTTCGTGATGATAACTGATATTGTATTTCCCCGGAGATGTTATATGGTTATGAGGACTTATATTTGATTGTTCTTCTATGTTGAGTAATCTGGCTATGTATCTCCTTGTTGAATGAACTGGGAAGGGTTCAAGGGTTGAAATAGTTGAGAGTAAGGGTTGTCCGTGTGTTGTAAGGGTGAGAAGTAGGGGTAGTGTACGTGATGTAATTACTTAGGTGGATTTCACCTTGGAGGAAGAAATTTGTGGTTGGTAGTTCGAAATCTTGATGTAATGTGCTATGAGGCAAGGGCTAGGTAATATGAAGAGAAAGTAAGGGTATGTCATGAGTGGTTAGTCGTAGTGCTTGTAGTTGTATGTTGTGGACTCTTTGATGCATCAAGAATAGTTAGGCTATGATCATAAACCTAGTAAGTAGGTTGACGGAAAATGTAGTTGGTAGTAAGAGTACTAGTGTAATTCTAAGGTATTCGAGGAAGGGTAAAGGTGGAGAAGCGAGTGGTCTTATTGCATGTTTTTATTAGTTGAATTCTTATATTATGCGCTGGGTGTCGGGTTGACCGATATTGCCTACCAATATGTATGGTTTTGTACTGATACTACTCTTGCTATGCCTTTTTGGCATAGTCTGGATGCAGGGTCGATCATGTCTCATTAGGTGAAGACGAAGAAATCTCCAGCAGCTTTTATTTTTCCTTCTGCATGGTAGGAGCTGTGTCTTTTCATTATCATGTATGGTTTCGTACTCTTAGTAGCTCTTGTACCTGTTTAGACTAGATCCTTGGGGTGTTAGTTACTTTACAAGTCTTAACCTGAAATTGTTTAAAAGTTCTTATTTATGAAACCCGATTATTTCATTTATCTCTATTTTTCTTTAAAAACAATTTGCATGTTTTAACTATTAGGATATAAGGGTTCTCCTACTTAGGTGTTAGAGTAGGTACCCGCACGGCCCGGTGGGGTGGGTTGTGACAATATCTAAACTATAACTTATTAGTTTGAGAAACACACATCTCTCTTTTATAACACTCTCACCATGGTGCTGTAACACACTCTCTCTTTTATTTAAAAAATTGTCACGTCACACTCCACATGGACAAACATTCCACCTTGAGAAAAATTAAATAAATTATTATCTCAAAAAATATATATAAAGAACTTTAAAACTTGTGATCTAAAACAAGTCATTGATTTTTGTGTGATTAAATTTTTAGTAACAATTTAACTTTAAAATATTTATTTAACCTCTAATGAAATGATTTTCAAAAATATTTATTTCTTTCTTAAATTAGTGTCAGATTAGACTAACTCATGTAAATTGTAATTGAGTTAGCAAGTAGTTTAGCCATAAATAAATAGTGTTTTGTTAGAATAATTATCTATAGCCATTTCTCAAGAAGCCAACAATGGCTTCTACTTGTCTGGATATGGTACTGAATCCGAATTTGATTGCTTCTGTTACGTTACTTGCTTCAGTTTCATTTGCATATTTAACCCCTTTTTATTACTTTTGATTGCAGAGCTTTCTTGGGAATTTTTGCTGCAACAACTGGAGTTTCAGACCTTGTACAAGACTAACACCTTGCATTTCCCAAGTGGGTTTTTCCAAGTTCAATTTTTTTTTCGAATTTCTCTGTATCTTTGTGTTGCAGTATGATAATCATAGCTTAGAAATGGATGAATTTGGAAATTTTCTTTAGTACCAGTAGAGAATTTGGTAAAATGTAGGTTGAGATTAGGGCTAAGAAATCACATAATATAGCTTAGGGCTTATGATGTTTCTTGATGTTAGCATTTTTTTTTTGGGTGAAATGTAGGTTTTAGATTTTCAATTTTGCATTTCAATTGATGGGTCAATTAGAATTTTGATACTTCAAGTATATGTTTCATTTCATTTGGAGAGATTTGTATCGGTTTACTGTAGGCATCTTCAGATTTTTTGTACTTCTGTTTGTCTTTCGTATCTGATTACTGACACACTAAATACTTGGAAATTCTTGTATTGAGATTTGGTAAAAAGAAATGTTGCAATGACTGTGTGAACAACTCATTTGATTATATACCATTCATCCCAATAAGGTCTTCCTTTCCAACATTTAACGTGGGTATTAGTTGAACATATATTGCAGGAAAGGAATGGTTTATTGCTCGGGAAAAACAAGAACTATACTAGCTCTATAGGATATAATGGAGTTCCTTTAACAGAAATTTCTTGTGTTCCAAGTGCTGCTGCCAGTTCTAGTGAACTTCCTCCACTTGTCAGTGCTTTAAAAGCTTCAGCTGAAGAAAATGCTGCAAGTTTTCATTTTCCTGGCCATAACAGAGGACAAGCAGCACCATCATCGTTGACTCAGCTCATTGGTGCAAAACCGTTTCTTCATGATTTGCCTGAGCTTCCGGAGCTTGACAATCTGTTTTCGCCAGAAGGTCCCATTTTCGAAGCACAAAAACAAGCAGCAAGACTTTTTGGAGCATCGGAAACGTGGTTCCTTGTTGGCGGTAGTACATGTGGAATTCACGCGGCCATTATGGCGACTTGTTCACCTGGAGATACTCTTATTCTCCCACGGAATTCTCATATCTCAGCCATATCCGCAATGGTGTTGTCTGGTGCACTCCCGAAGTACATTGTCCCTGAATATGATTTCAATTGGGATGTTGCTGGTGGCATCACTCCATCACAGGCAAGTACAACATCATGACATGCATCTTTCTCAAAGTTGTCTTTATGTAAGAATTAAATTATCTTGAATGCATAAGTGGAACGATTTTTTAAGTGTAAAATTATGCAAACTAGTGATAAATTTATAAAAGTGTTAAAAAGACTATCACTTGTATCCATAAAAAGATGAAGTTCTTGTTATGAAGGTGAATGCTGCAATCAAAGAGCTAGAAATGGAAGGCCGAAAAGCAGCAGCCCTTTTGGTTGTCTCCCCTACGTATCATGGTATATGCAGCAACATGGATGAGATTTGTCATATTTGTCATTCGTATAATATCCCTGTAATTGTCGATGAGGCTCATGGGGCCCATTTAGGATTTCATCCAGACCTGCCTAGCTCATCCCTCAGCCAGGGAGCTGATCTTGCTGTACAGTCTACTCACAAAGTTTTGTGTTCGCTTACGCAATCATCTATGTTGCACACGCAAGGAAATCTTGTAGATAGAGAAAGAATCAGCAAAAGCCTACAAATGCTTCAAAGTAGTAGCCCTAGTTATCTGCTTTTAGCGTCTCTGGATGCTGCCAGGGCCCAATTAAGTGAAAATAGAGAGGCTATTTTTGACAAAGCAATAGACTTGGCATTGGAAGCAAGAAGCTTGATTAGTAAAATTCCTGGAATCTCAATCCTCAAGTTTCCAAGTTTCTCGAGTTTTTTCCAGATCGACCCATTGCGACTCACCATTGGTGTATGGCAGTTAGGTCTTTCAGGTTTTGAAGCAGATGATATATTGTGCAATGATTTTGGTGTTGTTTGTGAACTTGTTGGGACCAAATCTTTTACTTTGGCATTTAACTTAGGGACTCAAAGAGATCATGTCCTTCGGCTTGTAGCTGGTCTAAAGCATCTATCACAAACTTCTCACTTTCCTCAACCTGTGAAAGATGAAGGCAAAAATGTCAATCATTTTGTATGCCTTGATGATATTAGAATAAGCATGAGCCCTAGAGAGGCTTTCTTTGCTACAAAACGTAAAGTCAGCATAAGATATAGCCTCGGTGAAATTTGTGGAGAGCTTGTTTGTCCTTATCCACCTGGTATTCCAGTGCTAATTCCTGGCGAGATCATCACAGAAGAAGCATTGAATTATCTCCTGGAGATCAGAAGCAAGGGTGCCGTTATTACCGGAGCAGCTGATTTCTCCCTATCATCTTTTGTTGTATGTGTTACCTAAGCATTCTTCCGTCACCTTTAGTAAGTAGTTGAAGTACAAATGCGAGTGACTTTGGTGTTAGACCACCCTGCATTTGGCATTTGAGATCTTAGCCTTTCCTATATTGCAGGCAGCGGTTTTGGGTATAGTTTGAGTTCAAAAACAGCTTCTTTCAGAGCTTTCGATGGGAACTGTCATGAGCCTATCAAAGGAAACTGGGAACTGAAAGGCACCTCAACGAGAATATTATGTGGACATGGCTACTCTAGGTTTGTTTTTTTCATAATATCAAAGACATTCACGTTGTCTCTATTAATGCTCGTCTCAACATTGATATCTGGGGGTTCCACATTCTTCTTTTCCTCATTGTATTTATAAATCTGGTCAAACGAAGGTGGACGTATTTCTCTATCAGGCAGGCAAGAGCTAGGGGACTATAGCAGCAAGAGGCAACAAGATGATCCTCATCAAACTGGACAAAAGCAATACAAGCAGGTGAAGAAAGAGAAAATCCGGCAAGCTATTACTCATTAGATGGCATTTCCAATGGACACTCTAGTTCATCTAAAACCAACATGCTTAGTGTAAGCTCTTCCTCTTTTGGGGACTGTTACTATTTGGCTTCTATGTTGAATTAATAAACCTTGTAATCATTTGGGGTGGCAGATGGATTGTTCTGGAACAGTGAGAATATGTAACCAGGCATATATTATTTCTTCTATAATGGAATTATTTTCTTCTGTTGCAAGCTGGGATGATCAAAATTTGCATGTACTTTGTATCCTTATTCTGTTTCTTTTTCATTCTGATGATAGAAACATGACTTAGACATTAAGGTGCCGTTTGATTGGGAAGAAGTTATCTCGGAATTAACTATTCCTGGATAAGTTATTCCACCATTTATATGGCAAGTGGAGTTGAAGGCTGAGCCTCAACCAGTATATATGGATAATTTATATCATCACTAAGGTATAAATAGTAGGATAAATAATCGTAGGACTGCATTATTGTATTTTATACCTCACACCAAACGACTCCTAACATTTTAAGAAATGCTATCAGAACTGGAACAAAATGATGATAATCCTTGAAAAGATGGAAAATGAAGTAAAAATCTAGATAATGAATTTTGGAGATCTTTTAAAACGGGCTTCTTATATAAATGTACAGGTGACAAAATTTCTTTTTAACAAAATAGACGCATTTATATGTAATGGATTGATATTGTGCAAATGGTTATGTAATGTATCAATAGTGCATAAATAATATATAGCTATGTGTATATGATATAGGGAAAAGAACCTAAAATATCCCTCAACTTTGCGATTTAGAGTTGATATACCTCTAGTTACAAAAGTGGTTTGCATATACCTTACCGTTACAAAAGTGGATCACATATACCCTACTGTTACAAAAGTTGCTCACATATATCATTTTTATGTAATGAGCCACTTTTGCAACGAGGGTTATATCAACTCTAAATCGCAAAATTGAGGGGTATATTAAATATGTATATGCATTCATATACGTTGGTTATACAATATTTATAAATTGTAGACTGTTTTTTTTTTAATAATGACTTACTCAAATTTCCTCTTAATTGTTCCAAATTTTAGATAGGACCTCCTCTCAATGTTTCAAATCTTTTAATGTATTATTTACTCGAAACAATTTATGATATGTTAATGAACAATTTGTCACTCTTTCCTCAATTTGCATTTTAATTAATACTTTTTGTGTTGATTTTAAGGATGTTAAGGAGTTAAATATATACTTATATACATCATTGATTGATTAAATTAACATATAATAATAAGAGAAGCATGTTATTAGGTTGATCACAGGAAACTTTGTGTTGCTATAAATATTCTCATGCGGTCTCTTAATTAATCATTTTAATAGAAAAAGGAATGAAAATCAATATGTGAAGAAAGCACACACTATAGCATTGAATTTAACCTATCTATTCAAGATTTACCTTAACAATAGATAAATTTTGCAAAGTTTAGCTAGTGCAAATTCTAAAGAAATAGGGATAATTATTCATATGGCTAATTGTAACTAGTTTTAAAATTGAACATAATTGAGTGATTGATTAAGATTTATTTCTTATATAAACTTTTACATAATTATGAGGGGACATTTTTAGCTAGTTAAGATCTTTAACACGTTCAAACATTGCCCCCTATAAATAATTATTAAGAGAAGTCAAAGGTGTTTATGTGGTATAAACAAGCTCATAGGTGACAAATAGTTTTGGATTAAATATGATAGTACTAATATTTAATCAAACTTAACAACCAACCATCTTTCACATCAAATCAATACAATTTACCATGATCAAGTGATTTAATCAAGTAAAAAATACATATTACATAGCCATGGTTAGGTGAAAGGAGTCATGATATGCATGTATTTGAGGAGAGGCAAGGGAACAACATGAGGGAGATGCCATTCACCTTCAAACAAGTAGGAAACTAAAGCACAACAACTACAACACTAAAATCAGCAACCAACTGCACATGGCAAGGGAACAACATGAGAGGCAAGTTGTCACACAGTAAATGACACTCGAATGCTTTCTCAATCTCAATAACCAACATGGAGGGCAGGACACTCGCCATCCAGCGGCATCTAACTAATCATGTATCAGCTCTCTGGCAAGTCAACATTAACACAAAAGTGATCTGAGGAGCTATTAATCCTCATGCAAATAACTAGAGCATATGTATTCACCAACATGCTCCAGTGAAATATCCACAAGCATTCCAGTAAACAATAAGAGTCTTGAGTCATCTCCCATATAGGATATAGGAGAGGAGAAAGTGCCACCAAGGTATTGAAATGAAGGAAAAAGAAGTTGAGTTGAACTTCGCAGAAACATAAGCATTTCTGCCATCTTTTCAGAGAACGATGGCAATCATGCATATGATAAAAGGAAAATGAGTTATAAGACAGGTAATAGTAATAAAACAACTACCAGAGAGTTAAGTCGGAGAAGCTTCAATTATTGTACATAAATCCACTTAGCCACTACGTTCCACTATTAAATTAAGTTACTAAGAAATCCATTAAAAGCAGCCCCAAATGGTAAACTCAAGCTAACGAGATCATGCATTACGTAATTAGGTCATCCATCAAAGCCCTGAAGCTTGCCTCATATGCGAAGAACAAAACTGCTTAAACTGATCACTAGATTCAGAGAGGACTTCACATGGTAGATAAAACTAGCACATTACAAGAACTCGACTCACGTATGGACAACAGTGGAGAGGCAAGAACAGAGGATGCCTATCTTCCCCTCCTACACAGGGTATCATTAACACAGCATCTTATTTCTATAGTCAATACACCTATTATAAGTGAAATCTCAACTGTTTTCTGCCAAGTACCGGACATCCTGACAGCTACATTACACTATGGAGCAGAACAGCTCAACCCGAAGAGAGAAAGCAAGAGAAGGGCTGAAACATGACGGTTCATCAATCAATCGATCAACATCAACCACATGTCAGTCGCAAGTTAATTGCGCTAGCTTCTAGTTGGGTTAGCTATTTATCTGTATTTGTTAAGAAAACAAAATAGAGGATTCACCATAGCACAATCATGCCTTGCATAGAGGAGATATGCAAATCAACCTCACAATATTGTAAGTAAAAACATTCACCACAATACATGAAACAGTAGAAACAGATGATAAAACAAGCATAAATGCAAAAGAAAAAATTGACTCATACTTCACACACATCAAAATAATCAAAATCAAGGTGATTCACTAAAAAAAGGTAACTCTTTTATCCAAGTTTCACAATCCATTAGCATCAGAAGAGTATTAAAGAGCCAACAAGACATAGTTTTATTACATCTAAACCTAAGCCCTAAATTCCCAAACAATTATTACCAATAAAAGGGCTTTAACACAGGGCTGCAAATCTGATAACCCAAGAAAACTTAATTGGGTTCAATGATGATCCATACATAGCAAAAGCCAAAATGAGCTCGACAAATATAAAATTGATCAGTATCAAGGTGATCCAGCTAAACAAAAATTCAAAACAACCCATTACCAATAGAAGTCAAATCGACTGATATCTGAGAAAGGGGGTTTATACGGGACTAAGAAGCTGAGAAAGAGAGGGTTTTGGTTCAGAATTCATGCCAATGATGATGACAAGAGGGATGAAACCGTAATGGGTGATAACTTTGGCTTTCTTTGCGGTCCATGTCCCCCACTCCTTCACGAACTTTCCCACCACCGCCACTGCTCTGTCGTCCTCGTCCGCCGCAGCAGCTTTCTTGGTGTTCTTCCCTTTAGGTTTCAGCATGATCTTCGAAGACATGTTCGTAGTTTCTGGTGCAGAGATGAACCCTAGAAATGGAAAATTAGGCAACGTGAAGGTTCTAGAAATGCAAAATTAGCGCAAAACTCCTGTATAATTTTCAATTCGTTTTATTAAAGTGAGATTTGATCTAAATTTCAATAAATATTTCACACACTCGTCAATGATTTTTTTTTTAAAAACGGAGTTAATGATCGAATTGAACCATATCAAATAGACCTTTTGGTTTATTAGCTAATATAGCTATAATTTGAATTAATTACGACTCACAACTTTATTTTAGATATATTTACATCACCTTTCTCATCTCCTCCTCTCTCTTGCCGCTCTTTTATACATATACAAATACAAATATACAATTATATGACAGATTTATAAATATAATTAGCCTCTCTCCACTCTTTTCCCTCTCTCACTCGCTCTTCTCCTTCTCCCAATCTCGCTCGCCTCTCTACTCCCCCTCTCAATCCTACTCGCCAGATATACAAATACATATATATAATATACAGTTTATTTGACAGATATACATATACAATTCCCTTCTCTCCACCCTCTGCCCTCTCTCGCTCGTCTCTCTCCTCCATCTCTCAATCTCGCTCGCCAGATATACAAATACATATATATACAAGTTACATATATACAATTATTTTGATTGATATACATATACAATTCGACATATATACATATACAATTCGTCTCTCTCCACTCTCTGCCCTCTCTTGCTCGCCTCTCTCATCTCTCTAACATGTAGCTACAAATTGTAATTAGCAAACATAAATATGGAGCGTAATGAAGCTATTTTTGAGTGACTATATGCAAAAATTCCCCAACAAAAAATAGTTGTGTAATAATATTTATTCAATTTGAAAATCAAGAGATAATTTATCATTTTAATTCTATTTTATCCTTGGTATTAAATAATACCTTCGTATTAAATAATATTTAATAGATTTTCCAAAGAGTTCAATTAACATATTAATCGAGTAATATAATAATATTACTCTTATTATTTATTGTTTCTTAAGGTGTGTATGTCAAATTAATAATTGACAACTATTGTTGGACGGAAGGAGTATAAATTTATAATTGTATCAAATAAGTAGGTATATTTTTTATTTTATAAAAGTAATCGAATAAAACAAACTCTACTAAATAATATACATGTGTAAAATATATTTTATAATATATATTAAGTTTAAATAAGAAAATATTTAAAAAATATTGTACCCAAGATAATAAAAAGACTATAAGTAACAACATAGTTAACACTTAACATTAATAACTTCTTATACTACTCTAATCGAAATTAAATTAGTTCTCAATAATAACTAACAAATTACAAGGAGTTCCCACGATTATCATACATTCTTAAAGAGAAATTGTTCAAATTAATTATGGAAAAAGCTAATGGGCAAAGAGCTTGAAAAATCAACTCTTTCCAAAGAAGAATTTTGGCTCCCATGAAAGGTGAGATCCATTAAGTAGATTCAGTTCTCAAATTTCATTTTGATTGATGTTTCTTTTTGCTCGTATGATATAAATTATATATTTTGTTTGTACTTAATATACTAATAATGAGATGAATTTCTATTCTTATTTTCTTAATTCATCACCTTTTAAAATATCTGGAGAGTTCTTTTTCAAAGTTATACATAGAATATACATGATAGTAGATTCTAAGTTTTATATATTTTTAAAAGAAATGTTGAAAATTAATTGAACCGTATCAATATAGAAAAAAATAGAAATAATGAAACAATTTCAAAAAGTCTAGTTTTGGTTATATAAAATAAAATAATCAAAAATAATAATATGTTATCAATTTTAAAAAAATCACCCTCATCTCCAACTTATTCGTGGTTTTAAGGTGCTTTTGACTATTAAAAAAACTTATTTGGAGACCAAGGCGAGGGGTCATCTTCCGCAACCAACCGGGGTCATGTGGAGCCGGCCTCCCCGCCGGCCCCCCTGCCCGCACCTTCCATAATGGAAGTACGTAGAAATCTTGATTTGTTTACTTCCTCCTTTAATAAGATCGGGATGAGGAGTGACCTTTTACTGGACCTATCTAAACCGTACCATTAACACCCCTCATTTAAAAAGAGGAAAATTACGCGGTTAAGCAAATGTATACTACTTAATTATTCATCATAGTTATAGTTTGCTATAATTACCACTTGCAACTAACATTAACCATTAATTACGTGGGCTGACTTTGAGTTTGTATAATTAGTCACGTTTGTATAATTCGCCACATTTATATAATTCACAACTAACAATTCTTCGTTTGATTTGTATTTGTATACGATGGTTTGTATTGTATATGACGATGATTTCCTTTGGTTTTTCAGTTTTATCACCATATAGACTCAATCTTTTTGTGTATAACTTTTTAAAGTTTGTATAAATGTGTAGGTGTCGGATTTTGTATAATATAATTATATAATGTAATTTGTATAATATAATTTGCATAATTGTTTAAAGTTCATATGTTTATGTTTGTATCAATTCATTATTTCGAGTTTTACATACTTGTATAATTCTAGACTTTATATTATTCAATTATACAAAAACACGTGAATTACACAAATGTACCCGCGAATTATACAAATGAGATGTGAATTATACAAATTATTGCTCTTTGTCTCGCTCGCCTCTCTCCTCCCTCTCCCAATCTCACTCGCCACTCTCGTCCCTATAACATGTAGCTACGAATCGTAATTAACAAACTATGGTTATGGATCATAATTAAGTTAATTTTGAATTGCTATATGCGAAAGTTCCCCTTTTAAGAAAATATTACAACTTATATGTATGAAGGAATTTCAAGTTGCACCTTATATAATTAATTCCTACTTGGTTCCTACTCTTCTTTGTTATTTGGAAAGAGTTTTGTATTGTCTACTTTCTTTCTTAGCAAGTTTGTCTTTTCAATCTTTTTTTTTTTTGTGGTCTTGAGGCATGGTTTTCATGTCCTCTTCTAGTCATTATAACAACCTAATGGTGATTGCTTATTAAAAATAAGACTGCATAGTTCTATTGCTTAAACTGTGTTTTAGTTCTATATTCCAATATATTTGGAGGCTATTACCAATCTTTTCTTGATCCTCCAAAAAAATTCTGGGAGAAACAATTCATCATATGTTATACTTTTATTCCAACTCTATAAGTATTGATCTGATGTTTATTTTCGCAGCATTTGCATGACGATGAGTGGGGTAAGCCACACACAAAGTTTGTAGTACAAGTTCTGCTATATTTTTGGAAGAAGTAAAATTACATTGTTCATACACAGCTTGTTGTAATTTTAGATTTGTGAGGAATTAACTCAGTTCATGATAAATTTACCTTCAACTAACAAACGTCTTTTACGGAGGAAACAAGTCACAAATATAACACATTTTCTTTGTGTTTATAACTTAAAATTAGGTCACGAAACTCAGGCTCTTTGATAAGGTCTTTAAATAGTTTTACCTACTCTGTCAAAACATAACATCAACAAGATATTAAGACAGAAATGAAAGTTATCTTAAAGAACCATTGGGTAGTTAAGCCAGCTGAGGCAACATGGAATGGCACTGTCTCCTTATCAGAATTTGATCAAACATTTGCTGTAACTCATGTACCAACCATCTATTACTATAAATATTTCCAGGATTTTGTTACTGATGAAATCATCGAAACCCTTAAGACCTCACTGAGCAAAGCACTAGTATACTTCTATCCACTGGCTGGTCGTTTACGTTGGATCAACGGGTCCCGGCTTGAGCTAGACTGTGATGCCTCGGGGGTTGTTCTCACGGAAGCTGAAGCTGATGCTAAGCTAGATAATCTCACCGATTTCTTGCTATCACCAGATTATAATAGCTTATTTCCTCGTGTAGATTACACTGTGCCAATTGATGAGCTCCCTTTGTTGTTTGTGCAGCTTACTAAGTTCCAGTGTGGTGGTATTGCTCTCAGTTTTGCAATCTCACATGCTGTTGTTGATGGACAAAGTGCTCTTTATTTCTTCTCTGAATGGGCTAGGCTTGCTCGTGGGGAGCCGTTGATGTTTGCTCCTTGTCATGATCGAAAACTTCTCCGAGCTGGTGAACCTGCAGTTGCATCTCCTACTTTTGAGCATTTACAGTTTAATACTCCACCACTTTTAATTGGAAAGTCCAGTACTGAAAACGAGAAGAAAAAAGAAACGAAAGGCGCTATGTTAAAACTTACTAAACTTCAAGTAGAAATATTGAGGGAAAAAGCAAATCAAGGAAGAAGTATAGAGGATAGTAAAGAGCGTAGTTACACGCGTTATGAAGTTGTGACTGCTCATATATGGAGATGTGCATGTAAGGCAAGAGGTCATAAATTTGAGCAGCCTACAAATTTATGCATTTGTGTTAACATACGTAAAAAAATGGATCCACCTTTACCTAATACCTACTTTGGCAATGCCATCGTTGATGTCATTGCCACCGGGGCCTCAGGTGACATTGCCTCGAGCCCATTGGAGTGTACTGCTAAAAGGGTTAGGGAAGCTATTAATATGGTGACAAGTGATTACGCAAACTCAACGATTAATTTCTTGAAAAAACAAGAGGATTTGTCAATATATCAAGATATTCATGCATTTAGAAACAAGGAGGGTCCTTTCTATGGGAATCCTAATCTTGGTGTGATAAGTTGGATAAGTTTGCCAGTATTGGGGTTGGATTTTGGATGGGGCAAAGAGACACATATGAGCCCAGGAATTCATGAGTATGATGGTGATTGTGTTATACTACCAGAGAATGAAGGGGATGGATCTTTGACTGTTGCAATTGTTCTTCAACTTGCTCATGTCGATGCTTTCGAGAAATTTTTCTATGAAGATATTGAATGTTGAAAAAAGAGAGTAAAGCTTTATGAGAAGAAAGGGAAACAAATCAAGAACATACGTAACTTTTCTTGTAATAATAACACTATTACTACCCATATATAGCCAAGCAAAATAACACTTGAATGTATTCCTGTTCTAATAGGTTCCTCAAATCCTTATTTGAAAATCTTAATTGTATGAATGTTTTAACAGTCTATCAATCTCTAACATGTCTACTTAGATTTCATGAGAGTGATTACAATCATATCCTATTGAAGATATCCTTATATGAAAGTCTTTAAATGGTCTCCGGATTTCAAACCACAAGTGAAAACATGTATTGATACTGTTTGGATTCTCATTCACAAACTTTCTTGGCATCTCTTTAGATGGGATAGTCTCTAAGATCTTAAGTGTTGTTGGAATTGTTGTCGCCTTGGATGTTGCTCTACATATGTACTCTAAGTCTCGAGGCAATGTAGCCAAGATTAAGGTTGAGATTGATCTTCTTGAACCCAAACTAGACCAAATATGGCTTGGCTATAATATGTTAGATGACACTGGAGGGATAGGATTTGGCTTGATATACGAGGATGTTGTTAAGAATCTGCTTTTGAACTGTGGTAAATTTAATTTTATTGCCTATGTTTTAAGTAAGACTTAGTCAATTAGTTGTTAGTCATGCTTTCCTATTATTTAGGAGTTGTTAAGTGAGCTGCTAGATCGTGAGTTATTATTTTTTTACTTTTCATTCTAGGCTCTTATATATCTAATCTGAAGCATTAATAAAATTCTTCTTCTGCTTTCATTCTTTTTTCTCTCTCTCGTCTTTTTTGTTTTAGGCGCAGTCTTTGATTTCCCTTTGTGTTATTTAGCTTAAACAGGCTTTTAAAACCTTCAATTGGTATCAGGAGCTTTATTTCTTAAGGGACCTGTGTGTGTGGGAGCCAATCAGATTTCGTGAATACCATGAACAGAGAAGCAAGTTTTTCTTCAATGGCACCACCAACTTTTGGTGGAGAAAGTTATCGAATATGGGTTGTTAGAATGCAGGCATATCTGGAAGTCTTGGATCTCTGGGAGGCTGTAAAAGATGAATACATCATTGCTCCCTTCCCAAACAATCCCACAATGGCGCAAATTAAAAATCACCAGGAAAGGAAAATTAGGAAATCAAAGGCAAAGGTATATTTATGTGTTGCAGTTTCATCCACTGTCTTCACTCGTATCATGTCTCTGAAGTTGGCAAAAGAGGTATGGGATTATCTTAAGACTGAGTATGAAGGAGATGCGAGAATTCGAGGGATACAAGTGCTGAATTTGGTATGTGAGTTTGAGCTGCAAAAGATGAAGGATAGTGAAACCATACAGGAATACACTGACCGACTTCTTAACATTGCCAATCACGTCAGATTGTTGGGTTCCACTTTTAACGATTCAAGGATCGTTGAGAAAATCCTTGTAACGGTACCTGAAAGATTTGAGGCGACCATTACTACCCTCCTTGTAAGCATTGCAGCAAGATCGGACATGCACCTTTCAAGTGTTAGAGAAGGCCTGAAACTAAGTGCAGTAAGTGCAATCAGTTTGGACATAAAGCAATCATTTGTAAGAACAAAACTCAGCAGCAGGATGTAGATGTTCGAGTTGTAAATGAACAGGAGAAGGATAAACTATTTGTTGCATTTAGCAAGCAATGTTTCTAGCGAGTCGTGGTTGATTGATAGCGGATGCACAAATCACATGACTCATGATAAAGAACTCTTCAAAGAATTGAAGCCTACTCGAGTTGTAAATGTTCGAATAGGCCATGGTGGTCACATTCCAGTAAAAGGAATGGGAACTATTGCAGTTGAGACACAAGCAGGTACAAAAACAATAACAAATGTTCTTTATGTACCAGACTTAGACCGAAACTTGTTAAGTGTTGGTCAATTGTTATAAAAAGGTTTCGAACTTTATTTTGAAGATAAATATTGCTTGATCAAGGATCCCTCAGGGCAAGACTTGTTTAAAGTCAAAATGAGAGGAAAAAGTTTCTCATTAGATCCATTTGAGGAAGAACAGATGTTGTATTCAGCAAAAGAAAATGTCGTTGAGTTATGGCATAAGAGACTCGGGCACTATCATTATGAAGGGCTTGTCAAAATGAAAAAGTTGAAGATGGTGGAGAGCTTACCCGATCTGGAAGCAAATTCCACTGAATTTCATGCCTGCCAATTTGGTAAGCAACACAGAAAGCCATTTCCAAAATCAACCTGAAGAGCCTCACAAAAGCTACAACTAGTTCACACTGATGTCGCAGGGCCTCAAAGAACTCCATCACTACAAGGTAGCATCTATTACGTTCTTTTCATTGACGATTTTACAAGAATGTGTTGGATTTTTTTCTTGAAATTCAAGTCAGAAGTTGCTGGTGTATTCTGAAAATTCAAGAAATTGGTGGAAAATCAAAGTAATTGTAAGATTCAATCTTTGAGGTCTGATAATGGGAAGGAATACACCTCAACGAAATTTGATTCATTCTGTGAGGAGGCCGGCATTGTGCATCAGCTTACAACACCATACACACTAGAACAAAATGGTGTTAGTGAAAGAAGAAATAGATAGATAATGGAGATGGCCAGATATATGTTGCATGAGAAGGAGTTGCTTAAGAAATTTTGGGCAGAGGCAGCAAATACTGCAGTTTTTATGCAGAATTGACTTCCAACGAAAGCTTTGAAGGATAAAACACCATTTGAAGCTTGGTACGGGTTTTAGCCTTCACTAAGTTTTCTTAAAGTGTTTGGTTGTGTCTGTTTTGTTCATGTTCCTCAAGTTAAACGTGACAAAATTGACAAGAAGGCAATCATAGGCATCCATGTGGGTTACAATAGAGTTTCTAAAGCCTACAAAGTCTATCATCCTCAAATAGGAAATATGACAATTACAAGAGATGTTCATTTTAGTGAGAATGAACAGTGGGACTGGAAGAACTCTCGAAAATCAGGAAAACGCTCTCTAGAAGCAAACATCAGCCCTCCTGAAGAGCAAAAATCAGAACACTGGCAGTAAGAACTAGAAGATGATCATCCAGTCAAGGGGAGAATATTGTTGTCAGATATCTATCAGAGGTGTAATATCGCCATCTATGAACCTGCTGGTCCCGTAGAAGCTTTTCAAGACCCAAAATGGAAGAAAGCAATGGAGGAGGAGATCTTCATGATTGAGAAAAATAAAACTTGGGTGCTGGTCGACAAACCTAAAGATAAAAAAGTCATTGGTGTGAGATGGGTCTTCAAAACAAAGTTAAATGCAGATAGTTCCATCAACAAATACAAGGCGAGGCTTGTAGTTAAAGGGTACGCACAAATTTATGGTGTTGATTACTCTAACACTTTTTCTCCTGTTGCAAGATTAGACACAATCAGATTACTACTCGCACTAGCAGCACAAATGGAATGGAAGGTGTTCTAACTCGATGTCAAATCAGCCTTCTTAAATGGCATACTGGAGGAGGAAATATATGTCGAGCAACCATCAGGATTTGTGAAACACGGTAATAAAGACAAAGTCTATCTGCTAAAAAAGGCTTTGTATGGCCTAAAGCAAGCACCAAGAGCTTGGTATAGTAGGATATATGATCATCTGTTAAGCTTGGGCTTTGAAAAAAGCTTATCTGAATCCACTTTGTATGTAAAGCATAAAGACACTGATATACTTATTATGTCGCTTTATATTGATGATCTTCTGGTAATAGGAAATAATACAAGTCTGATTGAGAAGTTTAAAGAAGAAATGATGCAAGTTTTTGAAATGACAGATCTTGGTCTTATGACTTATTTTCTTGGAATGGAGATCAAGCAAAACAAAAGTGAAGTGTTCATTTGCCAGAAGAAATACGCAAAGGAAATTCAGAAGAAATTTCAAATGGAGGAATGCAAGTCGATGAGCACGCCGATGAATAAAAAAGAGAAGCTCTATAAAGAAGATGGAGACGACAAAGTTGATGAAGGTTATTATAGAAGCTTGATTGGATGCTTAATTTATCTCACTGCAACAAGGCCTGATATTTTATTTGCTGTAAGTCTCTTATCTCGTTTTATGCACTGTGAAAGTGAAATGCATTTAAGAGCAGCAAAAAGAATATTAAGATATATCAAAGATACTATTGACTATGGTGTAAAGTTTGAGGAGTGTTCAAGCTTCAAGCTACTTGGATTCTCATATAGTGATTGGGCTGGATCCACAGATGATATGAGAAGTACCTCTAGCCATTGTTTCAACCTAGGTTCAGGAATATTCTTATGGCCATCTAAGAAACAGGAAATTGTTGCACAATCACTGCGGAAGCTGAATTCATAGCACCAACAGGAGCAGTAAACCAAGACTTGTGGCTTAGAAAAATCATGTATGAGTTACATTTGGAACAGAAGGAAAGTACTATCATTCTTGTCAACAACCAGACGACTATTGCAATCTCAAACAATCTGGTGTTTCACAAGAAGACCAAGCATTTCAACATCAAGTTCTATTTCCTTAGAGAAGTGCAACAAAGGGGAGAAGTAACTCTAGTCTACTGCAAGTCTGAAAATCAGCTAGCAGATCTATTTACTAAGCCTTTACCGATCAGCAAATTCGAGCTTCTTAGACAGAAAATTGGAGATTGCAGTATCCAAAGCAAGGAGGAGTGTTAGGAATCTGCTTTTGAACTGCAGTAAATTTAATTTCATTGCCTATGTTTTAAGTAAGACTTAGTCAATTAGTTGTTAGTCATATGCTTTCCTATTATTTAGGAGTTGTTAAGTGAGCTGCTACATCGTGTGTTATTATTTTTTTACTTTTCATTCTAGACTCTTATATATCTAATCTGAAGCATTAATAAAATTCTTCTTCTTCCTCTTCCATTCTTTTTTCTCTCTCGTTATTTTTTGTTTTAGGCGCAGTCTTTGATTTCCCTTTGTGTTATTTAGCTTAAACATGTTTTTAAAACCTTCAGATGCCCCCGCCCCACAATACTATCTCTAATATTGAAAATTTTAGGGACATTTTTTAAGAAAACAATACTAACTACTCATCCAGGGAATCAAGATCCTTTACAGTTAACTGTAAACAACAAGTAAAGAACTCGAATTTTTTTCCGTGGAAGCAATGTAACAAGGATGAAAGTTGCAGATTCCAAAGAACATGAGTGTTTTGGCTACTAGAAAACTCAAAGAGCCAACTACTACCAATGTTGGTACTGATTTGGCTTATATTTTTCAAGTCACATTAAAACAAATTCAAAACAGACAATAGAAAGCTACAATTGTGCTAGTCAAGAATATGAATACTACCAAACAAGGTACTGATAAAGTCACAAATCCAAGAGCCATGAACAACATCTCATGATAGACATGCAAAAAAAGTTAATCAGGAGAATAATGAGTTTCTTTGTTTCCTTACAAGATGAAAAGAAGCAAATATTGTTGTTAATGGTTATTAATGGTATTTAATGACTATTGAATATCCTTAATGGTGTTTAATGGTTATTAATGCTAATGATGATGTTTACACTCTGTTTGGATCATTGTTACCCATTGTATTGTATTGTATCGTTATTATACCTACAATGTTTGTTTTGATTGTTACTTAAAATGTATTGTATTGTATTGTTAAATTTTGTTGTTACGTAACAATGAAAACTCTTATTTTACGGAACAACCGATTTGGTGTGTTCCCATTGTTACTTAATTTCTTTTTTCAATTATATCTTTACATAATATTTCAAAATACTATGTTACCCTTTATCTTATATTATTTAATTCTAGTCAAACCTCCTACCCTAGAATAATTAAGGATATTTTAGTAAATTTATAAATTACAATACAATAAGATACAATCAAACCAAACAATTAAAATGATATTAAACAACAACAAACAATACAGTCTAGCCAAACATTGTATCTACCATACAGTAGAGTACAATGCAATACAATACATTATGAAACAATGAGTAACAATGATCCAAAGAGAGTGTTAATGACTTTTGAATACCATTGGTGTTTAATGACTGTCTAAATACCCTTAATGGTATTTAATGGTTGTTGATGGCTATTGATCATGATTGTTGGATATCATTAACATTGTTTAAATACACTTAATGATATTTAATATTTGTTGATGGTTATTGATCATGACCGTTAGATACCCTTAATGGTGTCTAAATACACTTAATAATATTTAATGGTTGTTGATGACTATTCATCATGATTGTTGGATACCGTTAATGGTGTCTAAATAGACTTAATAATATTTAATGACTATCAATGACTA
Source organism: Solanum verrucosum (assembly GCF_900185275.1). NCBI lineage: Eukaryota > Viridiplantae > Streptophyta > Magnoliopsida > Solanales > Solanaceae > Solanum > Solanum verrucosum. The sequence goes on from NW_026020443.1 coordinate 78,081, forward strand.
TTAATTATGACTAGAAATATTTCATCTTTCAAACATTTCCCCTCTCTGAAAAGTATAAATAGGGGTGGTGGTTCTCAAGGAAATATCATTTTTTTTCTAAAAAAATTTTGCCCGCAAAACTTGATTGAGAGAGTTAGTCATGAATTAGTAGAAGGCTGCAATCGTGGAGTCCTAGTTCCTGAACTAGTTGTATGAAAGCTTCAAAAGTCTAGAGTTTCACAAGTTATTCAGTTTGCATTATTATGTTATTATGTATGTTTGTGATCTTGAATAAGGCTTCCATTGTGCATATTCTAACATTTTCCCTGTTAGTACTATTACTCTAACCTTCATTATTTTTATGATTATCACCATTTTATCATTATTTTCATTAATTTTAAAATTATATTTTTCATTCTCAACATTATTACTATTACTTATTGTTGTCTTCTTTAAAAAGATTGTTGTTATTTTATTTCAAATTTCTTACAAATGAAACTTTTTTATATATTATACAAGGTATTAAATTAGAAGCTCAAATAAATAAATTTAAAGGGAAAAAAATGACAAAAATTCAGCCAAAGGAGTTCCAAACCAGACAGTATATTCAGTTAATTGGCCCGTCTTCTTTTTCCCAAAATCAGTCCAAAGTTAGGCCCAAACCCAGAAGCCCTTTAGAATTAGGTTATATTAGATTTCTCATAACAAAACCTCCTAAAACCTATTTCTCATCAGCCGCTACACTCCATCTCTCTCCCTGTCTTCTTTGAGAAAACGTCCACCCCTATCTCAGTATTGGCAAGGCTATGTATGATCATTTTTATGCAAAAATGTGTTGCTATGATCCTCTATCTTTCGTTTTGAACTGGCCAGTCAAGACAAGATGACAAGGGATTTTTTTTTTTAGATTTTGATTCTCTGATCTGAAGAATCGAATATTAGATATTCAAACAACTTTTATTCAAAATTCAAATATATACTTTCGATTCCCGCTCAAGAAACTCTAACCCTAAGTTTGTCCTTTAAATACTAGAGTTTGAATTTCATTTTGGACATGTTCGGATATGCACAAGTAGTACCATGGAAATCTTAAATTTCGATATATTATCACACACTACACTTCCATCATTAAACAACTACTCTAAGCTTCTATATCTTCAGAAGTCTTCATTCTGTTTTTGTTGGTTTGTGGTAGGGGTGTCAAAAATGAACCCAAACATCGGTAACCCGTCCAGAATTTTAAGGGTTGAACTCAAGATAATTTGAATTGGGTTCAATCTCAACTCATTCAAGCATAACCCATTTTAAGATAATTCTCAATTGAGCCTAATTCAATCTCCAATTTCAATCCGTTTTAAAACTCTTTAATAAGATATGTTCCTATATTAAATGTATGAATTATTATCTATTTAACATCTTTTAGGATTTATCTATTCATTTGTTAATTTTTTTTTAAAAAAAAATTAAGCTAAATTCGAATTGTGATTATAAAAGTTAAATATTACTATGTTAAATTATTGAGATTAATCGGGTCAAATTGGGCGGGTCAAGATCCAACCCCTTTTTTTAGCCCATTTGAACCCAACCTATTTGAACCCAAAGTAAACTTGGGCGGGTCACGACCCAATCCCATTTTTATTTCAATCTATTCTAATATCTTCAATTTCAACCCAATCCGCCCATTTGACACAGCTAGTTTGTGGCCATAACAGAGACATTCAAATTTATTATGGTTCGAAATCTGTTCTTAAGGGGGTAGATCCGAGGTTTTGCTGGTGCTGCGTAGTTCACTGCCCACAAAAAAGGTTAGATTTAAATCTGATTTTGTGTCTGATAGTTTAATATATTTTGTGAGTTAGAAGTTATGTATTATACTTTTTCTGGCGGTAAGAAATATTATCTGCTAAAAGAAATGTCTGTTACTTTATTTGTTTAAATTAGGGATGGAAAAATAAACTCAATCCATCCAACCCATTTAAGATTGCGCGGGTTGTTGACCCGCCCATTCATTAGCTCAACCCCTCAATCCATTAAAATTGATAGATATGTAACCCGAATTGGCTCAAAAAAAAATCTTGTCAAAATATTTTTAAAAAACTTTTTTTTTTCAATTTGATACGTTGTATTTAACCATAATAAAGAATTTTTTTTATAGGTACTAAAATGGTTTAAAAGAACAAACAAAACAATTAAACTTAGTAAAAATTGGGTTGCATTGGATCTTGACCCGTAATGTAACCCATTACCTAACCCATTTTGACCCAAGAAAATTAGAATTGGGTTGCGTCTTGACCCGATTGTTGTTTTAACCTATTATAACCCATCCAAATTTAACCCAACCCGCTCAATTGTCACCCCTAGTTTAAATATTATGTGTGTTGTATCCTCCTTATTAACTAGAAATCATATCTAAAGTATCTGAATAGATTTTTATGTAATTGATGCATACATGTATTATTTGTGTTTAAATATTGTTAGAATTCATGCTCCAAGGATTTTTTACATCATAAAAGTTTTCTGGAAGCAGGAGTCATGTTTTAGGAGCTTACATTTTGAACAATTTGGCTTCTAAGTTTACATTAAATTAAAATATGAATGTGTTCATGTGTCAGTGAATAATACTTATTCATGCTTTTTTTTTTCTTTCAAATTAGACAAACATTTCTTTATGGGTTTTTAACTATTCTTGCACACCCACGTGTGTGTCTGAGTCAGTGTTGGTAGTCGCCTTCATTGAGTTAGGTTAGTGTGCTTTGCATGCTTTTCTCGAAGCTCATATTGAAGCTCGTCAGTCAAGAAGTTGCATTCTGCTAATCTCATTTTGTTCGAGTGGCTTGGTCCTCTGACACGTTTGATTAGCTATCGTTACATTTTTTGACTCGTGGAAAGTGGAAAGGCAAAAGCGTCGGCTAGTCAGTCACGGACTACTTGACTTCCTTATGATGATTCATTGTTAATGACCATCTATTACTTTTGTTTAATCATAAAAAGGGGAGGGGGGGGGGGGGGGTAAGAACTCTTGAATGTTTGTAGAAATCTGCTGAATTCATGAGCTATGAGATCTGTTAGCTAATGCAACGTTATAAGGGGTTATCTTTAAGGGAACTAGGTTTGAATATATATTCAAAATAATAGGTTCTACTTTTATTGTAAATACATATTAAATCTTTTGAGATATATGATTAAATAGGATAAATAGATTCTTTTATGTTGTACATTTTTTAATTGTCGTTGGAGTTCCCTGGTTAATACAAGTTATAGTTTTTTTCCTCGGGTTGATTGATTAGAATAAGAGTTTGTTGGATGGAGTGAGATCATCAAGATTTTGTCACCCATAGAAAGATAGATCAATATAATATGCATAATTCTGAACTTGCAAACCTAAAAAAATAAGTGATAGATTAAGAGGAATTCATTTTGCAGTGTGATAGATGTTTCAAATGATGGTGCATACCTACAAATGTGATATATGAAGAGATAAGGGTACACATGTTGGAACATCCCTTCTGTTGTGAAGACTCTCATGAGTGACATGTTAATATATCATGTGATGATACACCTGATGTCACTCAACATGAAAGCAAATTGTGGAATACTAGGCTTATCAAATGCCCACAATTTTCTTTCATTTTGAGTGATATCAGGTGTATCATTCCATGATATATTTAGACACCACTCACGAGAGTCTTCACAACAGAAGGGATGTTCCAACATCTGTTTCGTTATTTTTTCATACCTCTCCTTTGTAGGTATGTACCGCCATTTGAAACATCTACCACACTGCACAACAAATTCCTCTTCATCTACCACTTGCCTTTTGAGTTTAGTAAGTTCATAACATGCATATTGTTTTGATGTATCTTTCTAGCGGTGAAAACATTTTGATGATTTTGCTCCATCCAGCCAACTCTTAATGTAATTGACCAACCTGAGGACAGAAAATACAACTTGTATTCATTAGGGAACTTCAACGACAGTTAAAAAACTTAAAACATAAATGATTTTTTTAATCATATATTGCAAAAGGTTTGATATGTGTTTATAATAAAGTAGGACCTATTGTTTGGATATATATATATGACATGGTTATACATATTTAAGACCTGGAAAGATAACCCCTTAGAGAAGTTAGAGAAATTCTTGCATTTAATGTCAAGTGACATATACAAGACGTGATTGAGAGAGTTAGTCAGGAATTAGTAGAAGGCTGCAATCGTGGAGTCTTAGTTCCTGAACGAGTTGTGTGAAATCTTCAAGTGGCTAGAGTTTCACAAGTTATTCAGTTTACATTATTATGCTATTATGTATGTTCGTGATCTTGAATAATGCTTCCATTGTGCATATTATAACATTTTCCCTTAGTACTATTACTCTAACCTTTATTATTTTTATGATTATCATCAATTTATCATTATTTTCATTAATTTTGAAATCATATTTTTCATTCTCAACATTACTACTATTACTTATTGTTGTCTTCTTTAAAAAGATTATTGCTACTTTATTTCAAATTTCTTACATATGAAACTTTTTATATATTATACAAGGTATTAAATTAGAAGCTCAAACAAATTAATTTAAAGGAAGAAAAAATGACAAAAATTCGTCTAAAGGAGTTCCAAACTATTCAGTCAATTGGCCCATCTTCTTTTTCCCAAAACGCAGCCCAAAATCAGTCCAAAGTTAGGCCCAAACCCAGAAGCCCTTTAGAATTATATTAGATTTCTCAAAACAAAACCTCCTAAAACCTATTTCTCACCAGCCGCTACACTCCATCTCTCTCCTTGTCTTCTTTGAGAAAACGTCCACCCCTATCTCAATATTGGCAGAGCAATGTATGATCATTTTTATGCAAAAATGTGTTGCTATGATCCTCTATCTTTCGTTTTGAACTCGCCAGTCAAAACAAGATGACAAGGGAATTTTTTTTGAGATTTTGATTATCTGATCTGAAGAATCGATTTTCAGATATTCGAACAACTTTTATTCAAAATTCAAACAAATACTTTCGATTCCCGCTCAAGAAACTATAACCCTAAGTTTGTCCTTTAAATGCTAGAGTTTGGATTTCATTTTGGACATGCTCGGCATAGTACCATGGAAATCTTTTTCGATATCTTATCACACACTATACTTTCATCATTAAACTACTACTCTAAGCTTCTATATCTTTAGAAGTCTTCATTCTGTTTTTGTTGGTTTGTGGTAGGGGTGTCAAAAATGAACCCAAAGGTAACCTGTCCAGAATTTTAAGGGTTGGGCTTAAGATAATTGGAATTGGGTTCAATCTCAACCCATTCAAGCCTAACCCATTTTAAGAGAATTCTCAATTGAGCCAATTCAATCTCCAATTTCAACCCGTTTTAAAACTCTTTAATTAAATATGTTCCTATATTACAGGTATGAATTACTATCTATTTAACATCTTTTAGGATTTATCTATCCATTTGTTACTTCTTTTTTTTAAAAAAATTGAGCTAAATTCGAATTGTGATTATAAAAGCTAAATATCACTCTATTAAATTATTGAGATTAATCGGGTCAGGACCCAACTCGTTTTTTAGCCCATTTGAACCCAACCCATTTGAGCCCAAAGTAAACTTGGACGGATCAAGACCTAACCCGATTTCTATTTCAACTCAACCCACCCATTTGACACCCCTAGTTTGGCCATAACAGAGACATTCAAATTTATTATGGTTCGAAATCTATTCTTGAGGGGGTAGATCCGAGGTTTTGCTGGTGCTGCCTAGTTCATTGCCCACAAAAAAGGTTAGATTTAAATCTGATTTTGTGTATGATAGTTTAATATATTTTGTGAGTTAGAAGTTATGTATTATACTTTTTCTGTTGGTAAGAAATATTATCTGCTAAAAGAAATGTTTGTTACTTTATTTGTTTCAATTAGAGGTGGAAAAATAAACTCAACCCATCCAACCCGTTTAAGATTGACCCGTCCATTCATTAGCTCAACCCATTTCAATCCATTAAAATTGGGTTGATATGTAACCCGAATTGGCTCAGAAAATTTTTTGTCAAAATATTTTTAAATTTTTTTTTTTTTTTCAATTTGGTACGTTGTATTTAACCATAATAAAGAATTTTTTTTATAGGTACTAAAATGGTTTAAAAGAACAAACAAAATAATTAAACTTAATAAAAATTGGGTTGGATTGGATCTTGACCCGTAATGTAACCCATTTTGACCCAAGAAAATTAGAATTGGATTGCGTCTTGATCCGATTGTTGTTTTAACCTATTATGACCCATTCAAATTTAACCCAACCCGCTCAATTGCCACACCTAGTTTAAATATTATGTGTGTTGTATCCTCCTTATTAGCTAGAAACCATATCTAAAGTATCTGAATAGATTTTTATGTAACTGATGCATACATGTATTATTTGTGTTTAAAAATTGTTAGAATTCATGCTCCAAGGATTTTGTACATAAAAGTTTTCTGGAAGTAAGAGTCATGTTTTAGGAGCTTACATTTTGAACAATTTGGCTTCTAAGTTTACATTAAATTAAAATATGAATATGTGTTTATGTGTCAGTGAAGAATACTTATTCATGCTTTTTTTTTCATTCAACTTAGACAAACATGTCTTTATGGTACTTTAACTATTCTTGCAGCCCATCTATTGCTTATGTTTAATCATAAGGAGGGGGGGGGGGGGGGGGTATGAACTCTTGAATGTTTGTAGAAATCTGTCTGAATTCATGAGCTATGAGAACTGTTAGCTAATGCTACGTTATAAGGGGTTATTTTTAAGGGAACCGGGTTTATATATATATTCAAAATAATAGGTTCTACTTTTATTGTAAATACATATTAAATCTTTTGAGATAAATGATTAAATAGGATAAATAGATTCTTTTATGTTGTACATTTTTTAATTGTCGTTGGAGTTCCCTGGTTAATACAAGTTATAGTTTTTTTCCTCGGGTTGATTGATTAGAACAAGAGTTTGTTGGATGGAGTGAGATCATCAAGATTTTGTCACCCATAGAAAGATAGATCAATATAATATGCATGATTCTGAACTTGCAAACCTAAAAAAATAAGTGACAGATTAAGAGGAATTCATTTTGCAGTGTGATAGATGTTTCAAATGAGGGTGCATACCTACAAATGTGATCTATGAAGAGATAAGGGTACACATGTTGGAACATCCCTTCTGTTGTGAAGACTCTCATGAGTGACATGCTAATATATCATGTGATGATACACCTGATGTCACTCAACATGAAAGCAAATTGTGGAATACTAGGCTTATCAAATGCCCACAATTTTCTTTCATTTTGAGTGATATCAGGTGTATCATTCCATGATATATTTAGAAGCCACTCACGAGAGTCTTCACAGCAGAAGGGATGTTCCAACATCTGTTCCGTTATTTTTTCATACCTCTCCTTTGTAGGTATGTACCGCCATTTGAAACATCTACCACACTGCACAACAAATTCCTCTTCATCTACCACTTGCCTTTTGAGTTTAGTAAGTTCATAACATGGATATTGTTTTGATGTATCTTTCTAGGGGTGAAAACATTTTGATGATTTTGTTCCATCCAGCCAATTCTTAATGTACTTGACCAACTTGAGGACAGAAAATACAACTTGTATTCATTAGGGAACTTTAACGATAGTTAAAAAACTTACAACATAAATAATTTTTTTTTATCCTATTTAATCATATATTTCAAAAGGTTTGATATGTGTTTATAATAAAGTAGGACCTATTGTTTGGAAGTTAATACCTCAGATGGTCACTCAACTATGCACTCTTTTCTCAGAAAGTCACTTAACTTTCAATTTTAACTCAAAAGTCACTCAACTATGCACTTTTCTCTCAGAAAGTCACTCAACTTTGAATTTTAACTCAAAAGTCACTCAACTATCCACTCTTCTCTCAGAAAGTCACTCAATATATTTAATTGCTTTTTTAATTAAATTTTGATGATATTAATTGTTTATATAACAAACCAAAATTTTAAAAAATAAAAAATACCATTTAAACAATTTAATGATCCGCTCTACTTGACCCGACCCGCTAAAATATAATATTGACCCATTTTATGACTCTTTCTCCTTCTGATGTGCGTTTTTTTTTTTTTTTCTGGTTCTCCATAATGTTTCTTCTTCCTCTTTTAGTTTGCTCTTTTAGTTAGGTTTTAATTTAGGCATCTCAAATTCAAGGTCTATATTTATGTAGGAAATTAAAGGAATTTGATGCATGGTTTTTTTTTTCCGTATTATATTTTAATTTCAATTTGACTTTGAAACTCTATTAGTAACACTTTTAGTAATCCTAAATTCGATTCAATGACAGCTAACCTGAGTGAAAGTGGAAGAGATGGCAACAAGGAAAGTTGCAGCAGACCCTCGAAGAGATGGCAACTTAGTAAATTCATTAACTTGCTTCATAAAGGAAAAAGTGCATACATAAAATGGCATTATATATTTTTAGGAGCAGAGGAGTAATTTAGGAGTTGGGGCAAAATAAAATGGGTCAATATTATATTTTTAGCGGGTCGGATCAAGTGTAGCGGGTCATTAAATGGTTTAAATGGTATTTTTGATTTTTTAAAATTTTGGTTTGTTATATAAAAAATTAATATCAGCAAATTTTAATTAAAAAAATAATTAAATATATTGAGTGACTTTTTGAGAGAAGAGTGGATAGTTGAGTGACTTTTGAGTTAAAATTCAAAGTTGAGTGACTTTCTGAGAGAAAAGTGCATAGTTGAGTGACTTTTGAGTTAAAATTGAAAGTTGAGTGACTTTCTGAGAGAAAAGTGCATAGTTAAATGACCATCTGAGGTATTAACTCATTGTTTGGATATATATATTTAAGACATAGTTATACATATTTAAGACCCGGAAAAATAACCCCTTATAGAAGTTAGAGAAATTCTTGCTTAAATGTCAAGTGACATACACAAAAAGTCAAACCAAAAGTCCCAAATAAGACATCGGGTAGAAAAGATGAAACAATCTCCACATGTAGATTCTTTTCGGCTGGTATGAGGAAGGATAAGTGAATCTACCTAAATTTAAAGGCCCTCAAAACCACATTCATGATTACAACAATAAATCGAGTGTATTCCCACAAGTGTGATCTTGTAAGAGTATGATGTACAAAGATCTTACCTAACTTTGTGGTATTAAAATTAAAGTTATTTTTGATAGATCTTTGACTCAAAAAAGGAATCAATACTCATGACATACCCTAGTAAAAAGGTTGTTGGCAATTGAAAGTACATGATAAAGGAAACGAGTGATCAACTACAAATCCTACTAGTAGGAGACAACTATCTCTAGTAGGAAAGATCAAAAGGCACAACAACTAATGTCGCCGGAGAATTAATCCATCATAAGAGTTGGATTTCTAAATTTCTAGCATCTTCTTTACAATACCTATAACACCATAAATGCCAGATATAACATAATAAATGAAAACACAAACACAGTGAAAATCAAAAGGTTTCCATCAAATGTGACTCGTTTCCAAATTGACCCCATTATACATAGTAATAAATCTAAGGAAAGAAACAAAAAATCTGGTCTAATTAAAAAGCATTTCAATAAAGGTCCAGAATGAATGAGTAACAACCATAAGCACAAATGAAAATAAATGAATAGGTGTATATATAAAAGAAGATAACTAAGTCGGAAACAGAGTCAACGATCGCCTCAAGAAATGATTTTCATGAATTTCCTATATAAGTTTTATACACAAACTATATAGCGGTATGAAATAGATATGTATGCCTTAGTTCTCTTTGGGAAGTGAGAAGCCAAATTGAGACACATGAGAAGTAGAGTAATAAAATTAGGTTTTGTTCTTGTTCTTCGTGTACTGTAGAAAGAGTTTTATAATCTATCTATCTATATATATAAAAGGAAAAGAAAAAATGACACATGTCATTACCATAATTTTTTAAAATTTTTAAATTTTAAATCATCAATAATAAATAATAAATAATAAATAATTATTTAAATAAATATTGAAATATTTGAATAATTACAATTTGACCCTACGGTAGTTACAAAACATTTTAAATAAACAAAAATAAATTATTTATCAATACAACAGTTTTTAAAAATTATTTATCCATACCACAATTTTTTAGATTTTTTTTTAGTGTTGACACATTTAATACTACGGTAACTAAAAATACACATAATAATCAATTATAAATTATTATTTAACTATTACACCATCCATCTACAAATACATAATTTTCGGTAACTAAATATAAACAGTAATAATAATAATAATAATAATAATAATCTTAATCTATTTATATATCATAGGAGAAGTAAAAAGTGTCACGTGTCAGCACCACAATAAAACAATAATTATCATTATAAAAAATAAATTTTAAAATTGATTGTAAAAAACAAAAATCTATCTATATATAATAGGAGAAGAAAAAGTGTCACGTGTCAGCACCACAAAAAATAGGAATTTTACATAATTATAAATTATTAATTAAGAATTAAATAATAAATTACAAAACTAATTTAAAAGTACATTTGTTATGATTTTTAATTTTAAAACTAAAGATAAATGTTTACCGTTTCAATTTTTTTTAATCATCACGTGCCAATTATTTTTTTTTAAATAATAATAAAAAAATCTCTTATATCTAAATTAATAACCACCCCAACTCATGTTCCGTTTTCTGTAATATATGGATAAAGCAAAATAAAAAAATGATTTAAAAATATTTTTCATGAAGCCAAATAATTAGGGAACGAACTGTAAAAAAGAATTCTTTAAAGTAAAACAAAAAACTGTAAAAGAGTTTTTTTAGGTCTATATATTTATTTATGTTTATCTTTCTCCTTATTATGTGAATGTGGTTTCTGAACAGTTGAGAGAAAGTTAATGCTCTTCAATTGTCAAAATAACAAATACGTCTATTAGAGCAGAAGTAGTACAACATTAATTTTGTGCTAAATGGTCATGTTGATGAAGAAGACAATACATAAAGGTCAACTTCTCCTTATCATCTCTACTTTATTCAAAAATTTTTTTATCATATTTGCAAATTCTATGCTTAACGGAAGTTTTGAAAACATAACTAATCAATGATAAATTTTATGTTTAAAGAAGTGTAGACAGTGAAATTTTATTGATAAATTCATATTAAATTTTAGATTAATCCATAAATTCTTGATATATTGGCCAAGTCAAATTACTGGTTAATAAAGTCGGATTAATATTTAAGTCAAAATATATGACTTAAATAAAGTCCAAATCACATTTGGCTCAGTCCATTAAGTTGACAAGATGAGCCCAACTCATGTTCTTCAAGCCCAAGGACCAAAATGTTTGGACAAAAATACCCCTAAAACCCTAGCTCAAGCCTATATAAAGAGGTCTTCATAAGACCAGAAGAAAGGAGGAAGAAAAGAAGAAGACACATAGAAATACATAGAGAATCCTTGCTCTTCAGTGGTGATCTGCAAGTCTTTCACATACAAAGAAGTCTTCGCTCCAAGTGTTGAGCCGCAAGTAGAAAGAAGTCTTCACTCCAAGTGTTGAGCCGCAAGTACAAAGAAGTCTTCGCTCCAAAAGTTGAGCCACAAGTATTCCATCAAATCAAGAACATCATTGAAGAGAAGAACCATGGGATTGCATATCTTTTCTTAAAGATTTTATAAAGATTGTAACATTCGCATAAATTCAAATACAATTACTGTTGTTTGCTTGCTATTTTCCTTTCCTGTTTGTTGTATTTCAGGATTGAAACTTTAGACGCTTACAAATTGGCACGCCCAGTGGGACATCATTATCGGCTGAAGCGAAGGACTTTTTGGATATAGATAGGCTCAATCGAGTAAGAACCCTCTCAACTATTTCAGCGATGGATTCTTTTGCAGCTTTTGCAGGAGACTTCACATGTTTTGGAGACAAACCAAAGACAGTAGCAGATTCAGACGACACTTGTGAGGCTTGTTGTCCCAACAATTTGGCTTGATTCCTTGTGATAGGTCTCATGCTTCCCGCAGTAACATCAAGGATGTTTTCGACATCGATGCAGAACTTGGATCCATCAGTTTTTGCAGATGTAGATGCGAATACAGATGCAGATGCAGATTTCGATGCCGATGCAGATTTTGATGCAGATGGAGATTTTGATCCAGATGCGGATACGGATGTAGATCCAGATTTGGATACAGATGCGGATACGGATGTAGATCTAGATTTGGATGCAAATGCGGATTTCGAGTTGATCCTTTTGAAAGTCATCTCGGTGTTTTTGAACTTTGGTTGTCTTGAAGAGAAGAGATGAGAGGTAAAGATTGTCCCACTGGGCGTGCCAATTTGTAAGCGTCTAAAGTTTCAATCCTGAAATACAACAAACAGGAAAGGAAAATAGCAAGTAAACAACAGTATTTGTATTTGAATTTATGCGAAGGTTACAATCTTTATAAAATCTTTAAGAAAAGATATTTAATCCCCTGATTCTTCTCTTCAATGATGTTCTTGATTTGATGGAATACTTGCGGCTCAACTTTTGGAGCGAAGACTTCTTTATACTTGCGGCTCAATACTTGGAGCGAAGACTTCTTTGTATGCGGAAGACTTGCAGATCACCACTGAAGAGCAAGGATTCTCTATGTATTTCTATATGTCTTCTTCTTTTCTTCCTCCTTTCTTCTGGTCTTATGAAGATCTCTTTATATAGGCTTGAGCTAGGGTTTTAGGGGTATTTTGGTCCTTGGGCTTGAAGAACATGAGTTGGGCTCGTCTTGTCAACTTAATGGACTGACCCAAATGTGATTTGGACTTTATTTAAGTCATATATTTTGACTTAAATATTAATCCGACTTTATTAACCAGTAATTTGACTTGACCAATATATCATGAATTTATGGATTAATCCAAAATTTAATATGGATTTATCAATAAAATTTCACTGTCTACAAGAAGATATGTTGAGAAAATAATTCTATTTTTGATTATTTTTTTTAAATTTGATTTGATTCAAAAGAATATGTACATTTTTTTAGAAGGGTAAAAATTAGTATTGTGTACTTATTTTAGCCAAGAGAAGTATCTGTATATTGTAGGAAAAAAATCCTTACATGATAATTACAGATATAAAAGAGCATGGATGAACAAACTATACTCCTTCAAGTTTTTAAAAAAAAACAAAATTGATGATACAACTATTAATTATTTATGACTAATTTATTCTGTCAAATTTTTTATAAAGCCATTATTTATCTTATGGTGATTAAATTAATTAATTAATTTATAACAGTTACAATCCTAACCGTAATGAAATACCTTCAATTATCAGTTGAACTTTTAAAACTAATTAAAAGGATGTACATAACAAATAATATATGAATTAAAAGTTAGTCTTGACATTATCTTTCTTACTTGACTGCACATTAAAAAATAATAGAAAAAAAAAACTACTCATTAACTTTCCGCTTCTATTTTATCTAAAAAAAAAGTTAAAGTCAATAAAACGTCAATATATAGATCAAGTTATTCAATCATGAATATGAATAGTACATTTCTTTAGTAAATATATTAATATTAATTTTGAATTTAATTAATTTAAAATTTAAAAATTTGAATTCAACTTTAAAATTTGAATACAACTTTTTTTTAAAAATGGTTAACTGCCTCTATATTAAACTGTATATTAAAGATAAATAAAAAAAACAATTACTAATACTCATAGTAACTTTTCACTTCATATTTTTGCTTTGTTAAAAAAATATTAAATTTTGACATTTAATTTAACTGATAAGAAAAATAATTGAATGTTGAATTCACTCTTCCGGAAAAAAAGAGAGAAGGAATTATTCCACCAATTAATACTCATAATTAATGAAAACGAAATTTGAAAATAAAAAATTAATGTCCGACAGAAAAATAAATAAAATCAGAGTAGTTAAAAATATAAAAAAGAGACACTTCAATTGAAAATATAAGACAGTTATGGAGTGGTTATGAATAACAACTTTGATATCAAAATATTTATTCAATCATAGATAGAGGTTTATATTATTATAAATATATTTTCTGTTAAAATAATAACATATTTTTTCTGTAAATCTAGGATATTATATATATATATATATAAAATTTAATAATTACTCCTCACATTATTATTTATTTTAAAATTTAAAATTTTATTATACTTCAATTGATTTGTATTACTAACAATATGTGAATTACTTATGAAATTAATTCTTGAAGATTTATAAGAATTACTTTTTGAAATAACTTAATGTTATTACACATAATATAAGATCTTACGATAATTTTAATTCAAGTGGATATATTTTCCCTACATTTATTAGACTAGGACAATCTTTTTAAAAAAATCACAAAGAACTAACAATTGAAAAATACAAAAAAAAATTATAAGTTTAATTTTAAAATATCTGTGCAACGCGCGGACACGAATACTAGTTCTAAATTTTTTTTTGAAATAAACATCAAGTGACACTTTTGCCCCTGATGTTTTTGACTTTTATAACTATTTGCTCATTTGCAATCACAGTTATTTGATGTTGAAATATTGTTTGGACATGCGATTTGATTTTGAATTATCCTAAGAAGTTAAATTAATAAATCACATATCTCCATTTTTTTTTTTATAAATAAATAGTTAGAACAACATGTTATTAAAAAATTGAAGTACATGTAATTTTACAAGGATTTGTTGATTTAATAAAATAACGATAGTAATAACTAGATATTACAACATATGATCAACTAGCTTTCTTTAATAAAATCCTCCCACTTGATATGGACAATCTCTTTACATCAAGCACAATTTTTTTTTTTGTTAAATTAAAATAATTTATTCAGCCAAGAGCCAAGTTGGAAATTAATATAGTTTATGGGTTTCGTTGAATTCAGTGGCATTGATCCATGATTTTTGGTAATGACATAAGCTTGTTTGCTCAACGGCTAATCACACTATATAAAAAATGATCTTTATCGACAATTAATTAATAGTAATATCTTAATTTTGTTAAATATATACTTTTAGTGGCAATTAACACTCTTATAAATGTTGATGGACGATGATGCCTATAGCAATATTAAATCCAATAACAAATAACTAATACTGATAAAAGTTTTAATACTTTTTGTTAATATATATTTAAACTCGTTAAAAATTATTTTTGTTATAATGTTCATCCTAGAGATAATGACATTTTTCTAGTTGTTTGGTCAGTTTTTACTTTTTAGCTCAATTTTGAGGAGATGAAAAATATAAAGTAATTGGTGACGTTTAGTTTTTTGAATTATGACAAAGTTATCTTTGACTATTAAATGAGATTTGTAGGGAGATGATCATTAATAATAAACAATGGGTTGGGTTCAGACGTGGGAAATCAATCATATAATATAAATTATATTAAGAAAAGATAAACAGAATAAATATAATTGTCTTCTAATCAAAATTTTCCAAGTGGTTTGGTCAACAAGTTCCAATCTTTGTCGTCTAAACAACGTTTAGAAAAGTAAAGGAAACAACCACTCACTTGCTACCTAGTTTATCTAGGCTGATTCAAAATTTGAATTTTATTACTTTTTTTTTGTATATTTTTATTCATCAACTATATTATTTTGAGATGTCTACAATACTTATTTAGTTTAGAGATGGCAAATGAGTGTATTAGATCGGATTTAAATGCATTGAATATGAATTGAATTAAAATGAATTGGATCACAGTCCACCCGTATAAAAAATATTGGTAAATAAGGATTTGGTCAAATATGATTTGGGTAAAATTGTTCTAACTCACTTTAATCTCCTAAAGTCAAAAAAATATTTAATCAAAGATAAATTGTTAATACCTCAACCCCTACCACCCCACCCCAACCCCTGAAGCAGAATTTGCGGTTGCATTTGAAGATTGTGTTCGATTAAGCCAGTAATAGATTCATTCTTCCGCGCTCTTCATATTGGTTCGGAGAAGAAATTACGAATTGCAGTTGAACAAGTTGGTGAATTCGCGAAAAAAATAGTTAGGGAGAACAGAGGGAGTTGAATGAGAAGTCATCATTGGATTCAACTGGTTTATTATCAAGATTTTTTGAGTGCATGACATTCTGATGAAGATTTCGTTGTTGATATAGTGATAAGTTTTATTTTAGCTGGACGTTACACGACTTCAGCTGCATTGACATGGTTTTCTTAAGGGTGTCAAATGGGTGAATTGAGTTGAAATTAGAGATATTAAAATGGGTTGAAATAGAAATCGGGTTGGGTCTTGACCCGACCAAGTTTACTTTGGGTTCAAATGGGCTAAAAATCGGGTTGGGTTTTGACCCGCCCAATTTGACCCGCTTAATCTCAATATTTTAACATAGTGATATTTAACTTTTATAATCACAATTTGAATTTCAACTCAATTTTTTTTTTAAAAAAGTAACAAATGGATAGATAAATTCTGAAAGATATTAAATAGATTATAATTCATACCTTCAATATAGGAACATATCTTAATAAAGAGTTTTAAAACGGGTTGAAACTGGAGATTGAATTGTACTCAATTGAGGATTCTCTTAAAATGGGTTAGAGTTGAATGTGTTGAGATTGAACCCAATTCAAATTATTTTGAGCCAACCCTTAAAATTCTGAGCGGATTACCTATGTTTGAGTTCATTTTTGACACCCCTAGTTTTTGTGGTTGCTTTCGAAGAATCGGAATCTGAAATCTTGAAAGAAATTGGAGAATTTAAAACAGATGCTTTAGTTTGTTATGATGAAGTAAAGAACATGATGTATACTCATGCTTCGCTTTGTGAAGGCATGAGGTTTTATCCACCTGTTCCAATAGATTCTAAAGCGATATAGATAGTATATAGTGTGTATATTTGATATACATAATAAGTATATTTAGTTATAATATAAGTGTGTCTCTCTTTGTGTATATATATATATTGTCATAATTCAATCGTTAAATTGTTGTGATTTTCAAGGATTATATAATACTTGAATATTTGGTGTTGAGAATTCCGGTTCACTACAATATACAAGATGCAAATGAGTAGGACTAAGAATTTAGGTAATTGATGCATTCTTGACTAAATCTATATATACTTGAAAAAGAATTTTTTTTTGGAACTTTAACAAATTTATTTACACTTTTAAAAAGAAACAATTGTAAGGGTAAATTGGAAAATTATTTAATTAATTCTTTCTTGATTTTGTAAATTGAAAAATAATTTGAGACAAATATTTTTAGTAATGTGGACAACTACTATAAGACGGAGGAAGGTTGAACATTTATTTTCACCTACTAGAGACATGAATCTTGCGCTACTTCCAATTTCCAAGAATGAAGTATACAAATTGTAAACGGGGTCTCCTAATTAATTGATGGTTAACAACATTTCTATAGAAAGGGGAACGAACTTTAATATGTGAAGAAAACACACACTATTATATTAATTATAGCCTACTATTAAATAATTACCTCAACAGTATGCAAATTTTGCATAGTTTAGCTAGCATCAATTCTAAAACATGGCAAAACCTTACTTATTCAGATTTCACACTAAACCAATACAACGTTGTGACTTTTTTTGAGACCGGTAATATTTTGTATTCCTCAACATTAAGGGCTATGTTGGTGGTCCAAAAAGTCGTTAGAAGAAAAAAAAATATTAGAGATTCTTACAATGCTCCTATTAATCCACTAGTTGGATCTCTTCATCTATATCCCAGTTCTTTTCTTTTAATATGGTCCACCAAATACATGTTGGAATTGATCTTCACTATCTTTTTGACTTTTCCTGTATCTCCTTCTAATCCAACAACTTAATAGATCTATTGTTTGTTCTGGCATGGTCCATCAAATGTTAGATATGCTGGTGAAAAGGGTCATCTGTATTGTCACTTAATTGTGCAGAAATAAATGTTTGTTGGTCTCAAGGTATTCTTACACAAGAGACACCTTGATGCAAAATTGTTGGTCACAAGCTCTTCTGACTACTAACCGCGTGAAACATTTCACCTTGGTTGTAGCCACGTCTACTAGATTGTTTTCGAAGGGCCTTAAGTCCTACATGCTCTTTCCACCACCACCCATTTGTATATAACCTTTTAACAGAGAACTTCCCATCCTTTTGATGAGGCCAAAGTCAGTCTATCTAGATCCAAATAGTCCCAGGAACCCACCTGTCAGTTTTAAGAGCTCCACCACCTCACTAATTTCCTATTCATTAAGAAGTCTTCTGAAGACTAAGTTCCACCCTGTAACGACCTATTTCCATCATTATGGAAAAACCTATGGGGAAGGAATTTGGGCTAGAAAACTTCTGAGTAGTAACTTGGAAATTTCTAGCCTAAGCCAGACTTGGACGAAATTTGAGTCAGGTGAGGTCTAGGGCAATCCGGTAATGGATGGGGGATTTAATTATGAGTTTGATCACGTGCGTGGATATCAAGACGTTAAAGAACACGTCGGCTTAACAGAATTGAATTCGGGCAAGTAGAACTCCCGAAACTGATCTTGGCATGAAAGGGTAGTTTTAGAACGTCCAGGTTTGAAGGTGTGTTGTGAAATGTGACCTTGGAACTCAAATTTCGAGTTTCTGTCTCCATGCAAGGCGCTGGGGCAGGGTTATTTCCGCCAGGGCGGCTGTGGCGGGATAGGTCCCGCTGTGGTGGGACAGGTCCCGCTGTGGTGGGACAGTCGCGACTTAAATCGGGGAAAAACCCCAAAATCATTATTTTCTGCAAAACTTTGCTCTTAAGATCTAAGGGATGACCCAGGGCAGTTTCTTATTAGATTCCCACGATTTCTCGCTCTAAAGGTAAGCTAATTACTCCCCTAATTCGTATTTCGATTCTTAGAACTTAGAATCCTTGTAAATTATCATTGTGGGAGGGTTTTGGCCTGAAGATAAATGGTGGGAAAAGCCCTAGTTGAACATTAGGATCATTGGTTTGGCCTTAGGTTGATATTTTGATATAATCCGGATAAATTAGGCATTGTTTATTGATCCTTACGTTAATTACTTGTTTTAGACGAAGAACAAGCTGAAAGACTTCAAAAAAGCAAGGCTCAAGTGTCTTAGGAGTATTCAGGCTTGGTTTCGAGGTAGGTGATGGTTCGACTTCCTGTTATGTTATATATGCTTATTAATTGCTTCATTGTATGCATGCATGTATGTGGATAGAGAGACATGAACTAAATCTAATGAAATGAATGTGTATGAAAAATTACATGCCATGAGCCTGTTGTTTGACAGTGTTACTATGCACACTGTTCTTATGGGTGTGATTGTGCTGACTAGATCGGGTGTCACGTTCTGAAACATATATTAGACCGGGTGACACGTTCTGACACATATATTGGACCGGGTGTCACATTTCGACACATATATTTTGGATCGGGTGCCACGTTCCGACACACTAACCGTTTGGGTGTGGGTTCCATGAGTGAACCATTTGTGATTGTTACATTTATATTTACCTGTCGTGGTTATTGGGAAATTGTATGTTGCTCCTAGAATGATGATTGAATTGTGCCTTTTGTATATGTGTGTTTACTGTGTGGTAATGACTTGCTTATATTACGCTTACAGAAGTAGCCGCGTACCAGTACACTGTTGTTTTGTGTACTGATACTGCATTTGCTCTTTCTTTGTTGAGTACAAGGCATCTTCAGGCGGCTACTAATAAACCTCAGCTAGGAGACCATTGACTAAACCGAATTCGAGGGTGAGCCAGTTTTTTCAGGCTGCCATGGATCCTTAATCTATTTTAGTCCATTCTTTTCGGACTCAGACTAGACATTTAGGCATTTACTTATGTTTAGCTTTCGGGGTTGCACCCCTTCTTCTTAGACTTGTTGATTGGTAATGTTTTGGTACATTGGCTTTCAGTTCTAGGGGTTGAATTTCTGCGATAGTTGTTTGTTGGAATTTCAGAGTATATGGGAACTCCTCATTTTAATTTGCCATTTAAACCTGCCTATATATCTTAAAATGGTTTAGTTTCTTTAAGTTGCTTGGTTGGGTTGTAGAAATGGTTCTCCCACCGGAGGATTAGTGTGGGTGTCAAACATGACGGTTGGGGTCGTGACACACCCATGTGTAATCCACATCTCCTCTATTATTTAATCAGGGTTAGAATTTATGGAAAAGAATCTAGGGAATAAGTTCTTTAGAATCCCTTGATCATACCATTTGTATGTCCAAAACTTTGTCTTATCTCTCCTCCCCAAAAGAATCTTAGTTTTGCATTTTAGCTATGTCCAGTAATTTCTAATAGTTCTCCACATCCCAATTCTATAGGTAGTGCATTAGTGGTTTTCTTTCCCATAATTATGATGAATTACCTCTTTCTATAGTGCATGATATTCATGAACATATTTCCATTGCCATTTGGATAGCAAACACTTGCTTTGTAATTTAAGGTTTCTGGCTACCAATCTCCTATTCTTCTTACTTTGTTGGACTGGTACCTATTACACCAGATTGAACCCTTTCTCATTTTTGTTTCCTTGCTAAAGGAAGTTCCTCCTCAAAACATCGAATTTCTTTATCACCTTCTTAGGAATTGGTAACAATGTCATCACATAAGTTGGCATAGAATCTAACATTGAGTTAATCAATGTTACTCTTCCTCCCAGAGATAAGTATTGCGACTTCTATAATACCAATATTTTCTCAAACTTTTCTACAATGTCATCCAAGATCTCAATTGCTTCATGTTTGGATCCCAGTAGCATGGGAAGATTTACCATTGATAGATTTTCCACCTTGTACTTAAGAATACTTGCCACTGATTCAATCTGCATAACTTCCTTGATTGGGAATATACTACTCTTTCTTCAGTTGAATTTAAGTCCTAACCAAGATTCAAATATCTAGAATCACCCTCAAGTAACAAATATGCTCCTATTTTGCTTCACAGAAAACTAATGTATCATCAGTATATAATAGATGACTCAACTCCATATTTTCATCTGCCATATTTTTGACACAAAAACCCCTTATTCAGTTGTTATCGGAACCAACTCTTATAAGACTATCTAAACCTTCCATAAGAGTGATGAACATAAAAGGGGATATGGGATCCCCTTGTGTTAATCATCTTTCTACTGGAAAAAACCAGTAGGTTCTACATTAACAAGAACGAAGAACTTATAAATAGTTTTAATACAAAAAGATATCCAACTTATCCATCTCCATCCAAGTCCTATCTGTCTAGAGGTATAAATCAGAAATTGCCAATTCAAATGTTCATAAGCTTTTCCAATATCCAACTTATACATCACCCCTGGTGTTGTCCCTCTGATTCTGGTATCAATGCATTGTCTTTCTATAAAGAAATCATCCATAATCTGCTTCCTTTGATGAAGGCCATTTAATGCTCATTTACTAACTTATCAATCACTTTTTTGAGTCTTTTTGCAAGCACATTGGGAATAATCTTATAAACCCTTGTAATCAGACTTATAGGTATGAAGTCTCTCAGATCATTGTCCATGCCTTCTTTGAAATTAAAGCTACAAAGGTAATATTAAAGCTCTTCTCAAAATTTTACTGAGAGTGGAAGTTATGGAAAGTCTGAATCAAATCCTCCTTTACTAGTCTCACAAGGCATGAAAAAATTCCATAGTATAGCCATCTCGACCAGGTGCTTTGTCAATAACACATAATTTGACCCCTTCCGAGAACTCCTCCTATTCAATGCCTTTTGATAGTCACTCTTGTTTCTCCTTTGTGATTTTCTTGACAATCATAATGTTTAGAGGTAGTATCCAACCTTCATGTTCTTTATATATATTTTGATAGAAGTTTACAATTGAGCTTTTAATTGCCAAGTGTTCAGTTTTCATTACTTCATTAATCTTCAAAGTGTCAATAGTATTAATCCTTTTGTAACTTGTAGCCATTTTTTTGAAGAACTTGGTCTTCTTATCCCCGTTGTTAATACATTGGATTCTAGATCTCTGTCTCCAATGGATCTTCATTCTTTGCCACTTCTTCTTACTCATTGTTAAATTGTCCTTGATCAACTGTTCATCATCATATGTTAAAGTTCTAAGTTTCTGAATAGCTTCCAAACTTCTTAATTTCTCTATGATTTGATCTTTTTTTTCCCTTCAATTACCATTTTTTATTCTTCCTCCACTCCTTGAGTTTCTGTTTTAGGAGACTCAACTTAGTAGCTAACTTAAAATTAGGTTTTCCTTTCTCATTAAAAGAACTCCACCAGTCATGCACTTTGTCTTTGAATCCATCGACATTTAGCCACAAGTTCTCAAAATCTGAAGTAGGACTTCCTGAATGTCTCATCCCCACAAGTCAGAACTATGGAATGCTGATCGGACCCCAAGCTTCGTAATGTACTTTGTCTGATTTGAGTAAACAAATCATCCTAAGGGATTGCATAAAGGAACAAGGATATTCCGCAAGCATTTCTCTTATTTTCTCCTCCTCTCCGAGTAAAATAACCTCCAAATAAAGGGGGATCGATCATCTCTAATTCATTTATGCAGTTACAAAAATCTGAGATAACTCTCGATAGTCTAGTGCAATTAGTCTTTTCTGAGGTATATCTAGTAGTGTTAAGACTTCCACAAACTACCCAAGGTCATTCACAAAATCTTCTCATGGCACCCATCTCCTCCCAAAGCTCCTTCTTTCATTTTTATCACTATAAGTGTAAATTGCAGTTAGAAACCACGTTAAATATGGTTTATGCAAATAAGTTTGTATGAGATACTTTGATTGTGGTATTCCACAACTTCTCCCTTCCATGATCTCTCATCTCACATCACTATTATCCCCCATTGCTTCCTATATATTCCAACCAAATACCCCATATCCACCTATTTCCTCCCAAATGATGTATATGATCCTCCACTTTTCAAATGTATCCCTTCTTTCTCCCTGTTCCGTTCCTCTCTTTTGATCAATTTTTAACGGAAGAATTAATGCCTCCTCTATATACTCTTCAAATGCAACTCCAAGGTCTCTCTAAGTCTCAAAATATTTTTCTGCATCCATTTATTAGTTATTCCTTATGTTTCTTAGGTGTAATCAGATGTGTCGGTGTTTATAGGAGTTGGGTATCCGAACAAAGTAATTTGTTTTGCATTCATTTATCCCTCTGGTTCTATCTCCATTTCCCCTTATATGCAGCAGTATCTGGCTCCCTTATGCATTTAAACTTTGTTAAGGTTGTTGTATTCCTTTTAATGAAGGCTTTTACTATCCCTACTAACTTTTTCCAACCTTTACTAAATGCATTATCTAGTAGAATAATGAATTCTCTGTCATTTTCTTTAATTGAAATGAATGATATGAATATCTCTGATTATATTTTAAGGACAAAAAATTATTTTTCAGGCATGTCGCAAGTAAGTAATTAGAATGCATGTGCATGATCTTACTTCGAATTTAAGGAATTTTAATTCACATACACATACACATACACATACCATCATTAGCACCATTTATATCATATGAAGGTGTTGGACTACGCTTCTTAGCATAATCTTCTTGTAGAGGTCTTGGGGTCTGAAATGAAAACTTTTCCAGCTTACGCCTTGTGATGCATACTCCGAATGTTGCTTCAAGTACCTAGGAATAAAGACCATTAGTCAATGTGGCAACAAAACTACAAATGAAGTACATATTTTAAATTATGACTTCACAAATTTATACCAACCCAAGAAAGGATTAGGAAAAGAAACATGTTTTATAAAGCTGATTCAACTTGACAAAATTAACATACCTTTCAACTTCTATTTTGGAACGAAATTTCGTTCTAGTAGGCGAATCATAATACCTGAAAATCATGACAAAAAAAAAATTAAAGAACCATGAAATATATATTTGTACATTAGTCTAATTGTTCTAGGTAATGAAGAAAATGCAAGACTTACACATCAGCAAACTTGGTGCCTCCTTCTGCTCTGATTTTTAAAATTCGTTTCCATCCCGAAGGAGGCTGAGGAATACTAGGCTTATCAAATGCCCACAGTTTTCTTTCATTCTGAGTGACATCTGGTATATAGTCACATGATATACTAGGACGCCACTCACGAGTGTCTTCACAATAAAAAGGACATTCCAATAGGTGTTCCCTTATTTTTTCATACCTCTCATTTGTAGGTATGTACCGCCATTTGAAACATCTAAAGCACTGCACAACAAATTCCATTTCATCTGCAACTTTCTTTTTGAGGTTAGCATCTTGATCTCGCTCCATCCAACAAACTCTTAATGGAATTGACTAACATGAGGACAAAAAATACAACGTGTATTCATTAGGGATCTCCAACAACATTTTAACATGATACAACATAAAAGAATCCATTATCCTATTTAATCATATATCTTAAAAGGTTTGGTATGTGTTTACAATAAAAGAAGGACCTATTGTTTGGATTTACATATATAAGATCTGGCCCACTGAAAGATAACCCCTTATAGAAGTTAAGGAAATTCTTGAATTTTAATGTCAAGTGAAATATACAAGAATTCAAACCAAAAGTCCAAAATAAGATAGTCAGGTAGAGAAGATGAAACAATCTCCACATGTAGATTTTTTCCGGCTAGTATAAGGAAGGATAAGTGAATCTACTTAAATGTAAAGGCCCTCTAAACCACACTCAGGACAACAACAAAAAACCGAGTGTAATCCCAAGTGTGATCTTGTAAGAGTAGGATGCGCACACACCTTAGCCTACCTTTTGTGGTGTTGGGAGGTTATTTTTGATAGACATTATATTCAAAAGAAGGAATCAACATTCGTGATATTGTCACGACCCAAAAATGGATGTGATGGCACTCGTCTTATCCCACCAAGACAAGGCAGCCTAAAACTCAACCATTAAGACAAAGTACGGAAATAAAATAAAAATAAAAGTTAAACAAATAATTACTAATTCGGATAACAAGTCAATTTAACTAAACTCTCAAAATCTGGTTGTCACATGTACAAGCTTCTAATGTATTGCAATAAATTTGAAAGATTTAAACAAGTCTCAAATGATGTTGTCTCTAAAGTAGGATACGATCATAAATAGGAGTATGAACGACCACTGAGATGACAAACATCTACCTCACAAATCTCCACACTAAGCCTCGAAAAAGAAGAGAATAGTAAGTATCACGAAGATTCGGGCTCGTAACCTATAGAAATGTAGAAGCAAAGGGTGAGTACCAAACCACATGGTACTCAGCAAGTAAACTTCTAAACACAAGCTAAGGGAATAGAATACGGGTACTCCTTACATCCCAACCGAACATCCATAACTACAACTTGCCTAAAATCCAGTCCATCCTAATAGTTCACAATTTATAGTAGCACATACATCAATAAGAACACTCCAATGATTTTGGATCAACAATACACATGATTAAGTTAATCAATCACAAGTTCCACAGAAATGCACTCACAAGTTCACAAATGATATAGATATGCAATGCAATGCCAAGTATAGTGATGCATGTCTAACCTAGTGATACACACCTGCTGTTTCACAGTCTAGGACCATGGGGGACATATTTGTCCAAGCATCCGTCGCGGAATGCGACAGGACCCTAGATAATAAAATTCTTCACGACATGTGACACGTCCCTCGATAATAAAATCCATTGCAGCGTGCGACACGTCCCACGAATCATAATATCCATCACGGCGCATGACACATCCCTCGAAATGGTACATCCTTTTTAATTTTTTATTCTTCCTTAATTCACATAACACTTATCACAACCATGTCTCAGAACCAATGCAAATGACATGTTCACACAAATAATGAGGAGATGACCATTTTCATATGTAACACCTCAGAATCAAGTAGGTTAAACTAGGTCTAAGTGAGAGGGCAAGGGCCAAGAAAGGGAGCTTGGGGAACCTAGCCTTCACCAAGCACTGCCCCACCTTCCCATGACCACCAGGACGGTTCGTGGTAAGGACTACGAGTCGTGGTGAGGTTCGTGAATGTCTAGGTAGTAGCTAGGCTACACTGCCCCAAAATAGGACCCTCCCCACGAGCCACTAGACGGATCGTGAAGGCCACCAGGACTGTGGGAGGGGTCGTGGTCCTAACTTAGTTTTTAAGGGGAAAAGGGGGTGGCAACCTAGCCACTGGTCCAAGGCCACGGAAGCCACCACGGCTTGTGGTAGGGACCATGACTCGTGGAGCCCCACATGGTGGTGAGGTAGTCCACTGCTAGTTGGGGGTTAATTGGTCCTTTCCAGTTTTAATTAGATTAAAGCTATGTCGTTTTACCAAAGCCTAGGACCCCTATATAAGTCATTTTAACCCAAAAACTCACCAATTCAAGTCATTATTTCCAAAACCAAAAAGAAATCCCCAAAGTTCTTCCTCTCAAATATTTCTCTCTCTAGAACTTGAAGAAGAAGAAAGGGTTCAAGCTAGGAGCAAGGTCAAGCTTCAATTCCTCCATTGAAGTTAAGCATTGGACTTTGAGGTATGATAGTTTTCATCAATGGATTCCTTTCATTCATGGAGTTACCAAATTTCTCTATTTTCAAAGTTAGAAATCCCTAATTGAGTTAGGGTTTCTTCAATTGTCATGGGTTTTCTTCAATGTTGATTTAAATGATTGAATTATGATCTCTTATGCATGAATTGATGAAATATGATGATTTCCCCATGAACCCATGTAACCCCTATGTTTCCAAGTTTTGAATCATGTGATGTGAGATTTTGATTGTAAAGAAAGAGTTTTTATGAAATTAAGCATGTATTGCAAGATTTACATGAAATTATGATTAAAGCCATATCTAACCTATGTTTTCTATGTATTGAAGATTGAAAGTGGGTTTAGAACCTCAAGAGGTAAATTATGGATTTATGCATTTTCTTATGAAATCTATGCAAATGTTTTAAGGGTGCTTTGAGAGTAAAGTACCAAAAATGATGTTGTTGTTGTGTTGTTGAAAGGATATTCTCGTAAACACATACTAGCATGATGTGAAAGGTTTTCTCACATAATAAGGATTCTTAGGTTGAAAGGCTTTCTCACCTAATTGAATCAAAGAGTAAGAGCTATCCTAATGAAACTAGCTTGGATTGATTATCCTAGGATACGTTTCCATGGATCAAAGAGATAAGTCTCCGTGGGATTTATGCTTAGCACCAAAGGGATATTGAGTTGGAAACTCTCACATTAGTAGATGCCGGATTTCTAGAAGCTATCTTCTTATCCATTACCTATGTGTCCCCATAGGATGATTGTCTCAAGAGACATTAGCTAGTGGATCCACTTAAGCTAGAAATTCATGGTCCTTACCTTGGCAAGTAGGACAACCCTTTTCGGTGTGGGAGACACGGGGGATGATGTTATAGCTCACATGGTATTTATGTCGGTTAAGGCTAATCCCCCACATTAATAACGAACTAAGGTTACTTCAAGAAGTATCTCATATGTGTTCAAAGGTTTAAAGATGATTAGCTTGCATTGGCCTTATTTTATGAAGTATGTTTGTAACTTTCTTATATCATATTTTAACTTGGTCAATTGGATGTCATGAAATGAAATGTCCCTTTAGCATGTTTTAAATGTTTTATGCATGACTATCATACTTGGTAGATATTTTTGTACTAACGCATACTCTTGCCTATGTTTCCCCAAATATAGGGTCCGACAGTCAGGGTCATCAGTTTCGTGGCTAGAGGTTGACTTGAGATATTTTCGAGCTTTGGTGAGTCTTTATGCTTCGCTGATGGACTTTCATTATTTTAGTTCCCTTTCTTGTATTTCACTTTTGGACATGATGTATGGGATAGTCCCAATTTCATTCTATTATGTTTGGCTATGATGAGACAAAGAGTTTAGATTTCCGCTTTCTTTTATAAAATGTTTGGACTTGAAATATGTTGTTTTACTCTTATTGTCCTATTTCTTATGTTATGAGAGCTGGGTGACTTGAATGGAGTCCTTCGGGGTTCTATACGCCATGTTACATCTAGGGTGTACGTACCCCTGGATCGTGACATCATAACAAAGCACAATTCACAACAACACAATCGTGATACAACATCAACAATTAATCAATAAGCCTATCAAACTATTTTCAACACATCACAGACCAATAATTAATCACATATCCTTTTACTACCCTTTTTTCATCATTAGAATTATTCAATATGGACAAGTCAACCCATTACCAAGTTCCATTACTCCCCAACACATACCACAAGGAAATACATGATTTTATACACTTAACAAGGGTTGAGAAATTCACTTGCTTCAAACTATCGAGCAATTACTCCGGGACTTGAGCCTTCCTCTTCTGTTGGACTTCGAAATCAATACAATCTATTCAAATAAATAATCACAATAAGATTTCAAAACTAACAACACCCATATTACTATCTGTCTAGTCTAGACCCAAAACCTCACCCCAATCTATAATCAAGTTCCTAATTTTGATGCCAATTAACATGTCAATTCTCATATTTTTCAAATTTCAAGTCTACGATTAAGCCTTAATCCCTCCAAATAACATAACTCGACTGTTACTCATATAATACAATATACTTAATATTTAATTACCTATCTCAATATATCAAAACTTAAATCATAATATGATAACCATAAGAAACTTTTCAACCCGATTTGGATTAAGCATCAGTAACCTAAGCACTATAAAAGAAACCTGCTAAAATTGACCTATATTATACCAAAATCTAAAGTTTCCGATGATTTTATACTCAACCAATCGTTACTCTTATATCCAATAATTTCCATCATTACTTTATTGAAGAATAAACTATGTTTCTCATTAATTCGACCAAAACAATACCAAACAATATTAACATGTCAACTTTAAAACTTATCTAATCTCATTTAATACAAAATGAGTTACATTGTATATATGCGGCAATAAGATAAATATATGCAGGCACAAATCTTGAAGATTTGCTTACCAGGAGGTGGTTTTCCTCTTATCAATGCCGCACAAATATTTTTTTTGCTATACTCCTCTCGCTTCTCAAGTAATTATGTATATAATTTTTTAACCCTAATAACTTATTTTCATGTATGGGCCAAGTGATATAGAGTATTAAATAAATTATAGACTTGGCCCATTAACCACCAACTAAGTAAGTTAATTATTTAATAAATATCCATCAATAAAATAACAGTACCTATCGTTATAGTTCAAAATTCTCAAAACAATTTCACAAGCTGATAAAAAATGACTTGGGACAACTATCAAGAGGGGTAAGATGGTAATTTTACAAAGATTTTCCAAAAATGACCTTCTGGGTCATTACACTATCCATCACTAAAAACTATGTTCGTGCTCAAATATAAAGAAGGCGGAAGAATAACCGATGTTACCAAAAGCTTGAGGTATGATTTTCCAGAGTCGATGTTCATCGCTCCAAATGAGGTCCTCCTTAAGACCATTCCAGCAAGATCAACTACTAAGAACTGAACTTTCGAATCAAACTTTGGCAGCTCTACAAATCCAAAGTGATTACCAAGCTATAGACTAACCCATGAATTCATTTTGAACCGAAACCCACTAACCAGGACGAATCTTTTCTCATAGCCATGATAAAATTCTGAATCATTATCGGCTACAATCACAAGTGAACCTGAACCAACTACCACACACTTATAATGCACAAACCATCACATATCATATCAAGATTCTCTCTTCACAACACAGTTTTTCACGATCTTAAGTTATAAAAATCTTCTCTATAGACATCGGTCACTCATCGAGGAGAATCAAACTCATCTGATCCAAAGAAGGAAATTATCGAGTAACCACCTAGCGAACGGTACACCCCAACATACAAAACCTCTATCAATACTATTGAAAATGCTAGATCAGTACCCGTGATTGTAGACAACCCTTAAGAATGGTACGACTAGACTCAGTGGTCCCCACATTCAATCACACATAACCAAAATGTGACCTTGATGATGAGACAAATATTAAGACTGGCGTATAACTGTAACTATTCATGGTAGTTCTTCTATAGGTTCTAATAAGCAAAGTTGTGCATGTAGAATCACTAGTATACATTAACTATCCCAAACAAGACCAAATCTTCCATAACTAAAATGACCAAGTCTGCCCAAGGATGTCACTCTACCAAGTGGACAATCACAGGATCGGTACACCCGATCCACCACTAGAAATTCACCTATGGATATGGAAACGTACGTGGCATAAGCAGTGAATTATACTCCAAATAATTCATGAATGAAGAAAGTGGTCACATAAGAATGTACGGAAGTAAGGTCGAATAACACAAGATTCTCCTTCCATAGTTCCCATATCAAACAATTCCATTCATGTGACTTCATCTATCAATTTTTAGCCACCCACAATCAACCAGTCCGATCCCCATTACAATCTTACACATATTCGATTTATCAAACCCCACATACTTCTCATAGTACTCTATTGAAGCCAACACTTTTAATACCAACAAAAATCATAACCACACCAATCATTTATCTTACTCTCAAACCGTCACTAGTATCAAAGTCTTCTTACCAAGCACATTGTAGCCTCCAAAAATTTTGAACTATGGCTCCCTATCTTTCCATTTAAGCACCCCATGATAGATATGGGTCCCACCTAAGGCTGATAACATTAATTTCAAATCTGATAGTACTTTCTCATTGAGATAAAGCTATTGAATCACGTCTAGTGTCAACTCCATGCAATATTTCATATACCAAGGTTCAACTATTATTCAAACCATCATATACCTCATACTAACACTTAAGAAATTCTTTGTGAGGCAAATAATTCTATTTATTATGAGCACATAATCTCTATTTACCATCAAGTGTCAATGTAACGCATCACAATTGTCTATGTAGTCTCATCAACAAAGTAGTTTCAATCCCCTTGAAGTCCTCAATAACCATGTAGATTTATAGGTCCATACCGTTGCGCATCCATAAGTTATCTATCATAATTTGAACAATCTAGCCCCATTTAACAACACAAAATTTTCCACACTAATCTGTTTGTCACCCAAACCAAAACTCAATCATCATAAAAGTCGCCGATAAATTCCTAGTAAGTCTTTACCAAATCAGTCCACATTGCATAGTCATTTCTAAACTCAAACGCGGAAAACCCTACTATCTTTAACTTCAAACCAAGGGTCTATATGATATGTATTATTCTTTTATCCTTTTTTTCTTCCCATGACAGAAATTTCAAATACGTTGAACTCTTCCATACACCACACTCTTGTTCTTTTCGATAGCTCGTTTACCAAGCTTATCATTTGACAAACAACCTATGACATTTTACCTTCTCCTCTAAACCAAAACTTTACTTGAAACCTTTCCTTAGGTCTTTTAACAATCAAAAGCAACAAACTTTACTCCCCAAACCATGCACAAGTCCTTCAAAATGGTCAATACCCGATGCAAACCATCATTTCTTACCTTACCAATTCATACCTTGACAAAATATACTACTACACACGTAGGCTTACAATGAAAAGCTTAAATTTTGAATTCAACTGTGTGACCCAATCCTCTTAACTCTGAACATTAGCTCATACCTTGAAGATTTTTATGAATTCACGTAGCTTAGCTATTCATTAATTGCCTCCCATCGATCTTATCATTTTCTTCACTAAAATTTTTGATCGCACACGTTACCAAATTCGAAACTACCTAAGAACTTATGACCACACTTGAATCAAATGTCTATAGACTCTTTTCTCAAATCTTACCCAGTAACTTTTAACCCATATGAATGACATGTAACACTATCACAATAATCTGGGCAAAACAGATGGAATCACGTGTCTCTGAATCCAATTATCCACTCTTTCTGAAGATACATCTTTGATCCGTACAATCAAAGTAAATATCGTTGTTCTTTTTTCTCCTTCTGAAAGCTAAACTACATTCAACTAATTCTTTCTATTTATGACTCTATCTCCTTTCAATTTGATTCCAGCGGTGTCTCAACACATCCTACAACTTTCCATATGACCACGCTACTTACCAAATAGTAGCAAACCACAACCTTACTACTCACAAGTCATCATTACAATACAATTTTTTTTAACCAACAATCTTTATTATATATATGAATCTCAATCACAATCCATCATAAACTCTTATTACCATCATGCTCAGTTAGTCCTTGCCATCATATCGAAGGCTACCTTATCATCGACATGACACCTTAAACCCAATCATACCAACCAAATCCAAAGAACTAACCCAATTTTATACACATTTTGTTGTTACTAAAATCCTCAATTGCCTTCACACAAGTATACTTGTTGGGACTTTCTTTACCCATAAAATTGTCATTCCGATATTGATCCACCCCCTTGGAGCTTATGATTAAATCAGCAGTCCTCATTTAGAATCCTTGAGATACACTTATAACCTAAATATATTAATATCGTATCAAAGATCCACCACTAAAATTTCCCCTATAAACAATACTTAACTCATCCATCCGTTGTAACAAGTTAGTTGGTTTCTCAAATATGAATGCAACATTGAATCTCATTATACGAGCATGTGATACAAGTGATAACTCCTTAAGTAGTTAGTATTCACGCTTAACAATCGGCGTATCTGTTTCCATATGCCACTGGTACTATATCGTTAAAGTCTATTAGATCCACCACTAGAACACATCACACCTATCGAGAAGATTGTACCCAAATATCCCACACATTTCTATCCATTGAGTAGTTATAGTACATTACCAAATCTATTTGGTCTCTAGCCCAAAGCGTTATGCATTCTTTCATAGATCAGGTCGATAGCCGAATGAACACTCCATAATTCTAACCAAGTAAGCATAGGTACCATTGTAGTAGTCGTTACATGACCCTCTTTGACATACACTCAATTTATGAAACTACAATAGATATTCTTACCTCGATTGGTGTAACATCATTCTCATCACTGCTAAGTAACCTATATATGTTGTGATAACTTTACTAACTATACTTTCCAAAGTTACTGTATTCATTATCTAACCGTCCCTTTAATCATTCCTCTTCCATTTGTCGAACTACTCCAGATATCATATACACCGTACAAATACTATTCCCATTGTTAGGTAAAAACCCAAAAAAATAACATGTTCATGAAGTCCCTCAAACCATTGTTCAACCTTGTCATTCAAATATCATCATAATGC
Source organism: Solanum verrucosum (assembly GCF_900185275.1). Lineage (NCBI taxonomy): Eukaryota > Viridiplantae > Streptophyta > Magnoliopsida > Solanales > Solanaceae > Solanum > Solanum verrucosum. Next base: position 111,233 of record NW_026020443.1, read on the forward strand.
TTCATCGAACCATCAATTAACTCAACTTGTTAGAGTCACTTAATATTCTGGATTTGACCACACATCCTTTCCATAAGTCTATCACTTCCAAACATATTCTAACCTCCAAGCCATACACGACACCCACTGCTCAAATGAGGAACTGCGCACGAGTCATCACATAAATGAGAGAGAATGGAATGAATTGATAAAAATCAAAACGGACAACGAATGCACGATAGAGATTCAAGAAGTAAAGATTTTTCCTAAAAGTCACCATTGACCCTCGAAGATAAGCAACTGATGTCTCCATGTCGATCCTCCAGACTCTACTAGACTTGGCTTAAAAACACGTGATACCTATGAACATGGGTCTCTGATACCATTTTGTCATGACCCAAATATGGATGTGATGACACTCGTCTTATCCCACCAAGACAAGTCAACCTAAAACTCAACCATTACGATAAAGTATGAAAATAAAAATAAAAATAAAAGTTAAATAAATAATTACTAATGCGGATAACAAATCAACTTGGCTAAATCTCCAAAACCTGGTTGTCACGTGTACAAGCCTCTAATGTATTGCAATAGATTTGAAAGAAATAAACAAGTCTCAAATGATGTTGTCACTGAAATAGGACAAGATAATAAATAGGAGTAAGGTCCGCTGAGATGAAAAACATATACCTCACGAATCTCCACAGGAAGCCTCGGAAAAGAAGAGAATAGAAAGTATCACAAAGATTCGGGCTTGTAACCAACAAAAATGTAAAAGCAACGGGTGAGTACCAAATCACACGGTACTCAGCAAGTAAACTTCTAAACACAAGCTAATGGAATAGAATACGGGTACTCCTTATACCCCAACCGAGCCTCCACAACTACAACCTGCATAAAAACCAGTCCAACCTAATAGTTCACAATTTATATTAACACATAGATCAATAACAGTACTCCAACGATTTTGGATCAACAATACACAAGATCAAGTTAATCATTCATAAGTTCCACAGAAAGGCACTCACAAGTTCACAAATGTTATAGATATTCAATGTAATGAAATGCAACGCCAAGTATAGTGATGCATGTCTGACCTAGTGATACACACCCGCTGCTTCTTAGTCTGGGACACATAGGGGACATATCTATCCATGTATTCATCGTAGCGTGCGACACAACCCTTAATAATAAAATCCATCTCGACGTGCGACACGTCCCTCGATAATAAAATCCATCACGACGTGCGACATATACCTCAAATCATAATATCAATCGCGGAGCGTGACACGTTCCTCAAAATGGTACATCTTCTTTAATTTATCATTCTTTCTCAATTCACATAACACTTATCACAACCATGTCTCGAAACCAATGCAAATGACATGTTCACACAAACAATGAAGAGATGACCATTTTCATAACAATGCACAATTCACAACAACAAAATCATGATACAATATCAACAATTAATCAATAACCCTTTCAAACTATTTTCAACACATCACACACCAACAATTAATCACATTGCCTTTTATTACCCCATTTTTATCATTAGAATTATTCAATATGGACAAGTCAACCCATCACTAAGTTTCATTACTCCCCAAAATATACCAGAAGGAAATACATGATTTTATACACTTAACAAGGGTTGACAAATCCACTTGCCTCAAAAAATCGAGCAATTACTCCGGGACTTGAGCCTTCCTCTCGTTGGACTTCCAAATCAATACAATCTATTCAAATAAATAATCACAATAAGATTTCAAAACTCACAAAAGCCCATATTACTATGTGTCTAGTGTAGACCCAAAAACTCACCCCAATCTATAATCAAGTTCCTAATTTTGATGCCAATAAACATGTCAATTCTCATATTTTCCAATTTCAAGTCTAGTGTTCAGTCTTAATCTCTTGAAATAATATAACTCAGCTGGTATCACCTAATAACATACACTTAATATTTAATTACCTATCTCAATATATCAAAACTTAATTTATAATATGATAACCATAAGAGACTTTTTCAACCCGATTTGGATTAAGTGTCAGTAACCTAAGAACTATAAAATAAACCTGCCAAACTTGACCCATACTATACCAAAATCAAAAGTTTCCAATGGTTTTATACTCTGCCAATCAATACTCTTATATCCAATAATTTCCATCATTACTTTATTGAAGAATAAACTATGTTTACCATTAATTCGACCAAAACAATACCAAACAATATTAACATATCAACTTTAATGTAACACCCCAAATTTTTTTTGAACTAAGACTCGTACCATCCTTCATAGTGAGTAAGTTTTTGCCAAAGAATTTAAAATTTCTTAAGTGTTAAGGTCACTAGATGTAGCATCTTGACTTCAAAAAAGAACTAAAGATAGTTCATTCAAGTCATTCCTAAGTTCTTTTAAGTTTTGGGTCAACTTCAAATGACCATAACTTTAAGTACAAGATGATTTAGGTGGCCCATAAGATATCAATTGAAAAGTCTTTGAATTATCTTTCCAACGCCACTGAGTATGCTAAGTTTCAAGTTTGGATGAGTGAGATATTCCCTTTTTAAGTCAACCTATCCATTTAAGGAAAGTTACCCAAAAATATGAGGGGTATTTTGATCTTTTCGTTACCCAATCAGATTTAATTCATTTTTAGAAAGGTTTTAGGGGTCTAAACTGATTAGGTTCAGTTTTATAATCCTAATCTACACTTAGGGTTTTAGTTGAGAGTTCAAGAAGAGAAATGAAGAGAAAAGAGGAGAAAAGAGGAAATGATCAAAGCGTTCGTCGAGAATCTTGAGTTTTGTTGCAGATTTTCGCCATGGGTTTAACCCCTAAGAGGTATGTAAGTTTTCATAGTGTTGGGTTCGTTCACCCACACGCCAATCATAAGTTTCTTTTACGGATTTCATCCATAAGTTTGAGTATGTTGAGTTCTTGATGAATTCTTATAAGTGTTCTCTAAGTTTCATTCTAAATCTTGTTTTGTTGGGGTTTTGATGAATTCTTGAGATAAATCCTTGGAATTTGAGGTTTTTTTAGTAGAATAGTGAGTACTTAGGTTGCGTATCCGAATCTATGTGAGTTGGGACGAAACCATTAGAATCTAGGCGAACAGGGTGCGAAAATGAGAAAAGAAATTTGTGAGGGTTTTTTGGGAATGGACTGGCGCACCGCCCCACCATTGCACAAGTAGAGTGTGTCTGTAGGATGAGGGCTCGCATTGCGCCAGTCAGTGCGCCAGGGTCGCCTGCCCCCACCCTTTCTTTGTCATTTTGCCCATCTGAGTCTTTTAAAAGGGTATCTTCAAGCCCTATCAATTCTAACCACTCTAAACTACTTCTAAATATCTAGAAATTATTCATAACGTGAATCATAACATTGAATTTATAATTCAAATTCAAGGTAGAGCTAAGAGTTAAGTCTTAAGAATTCTTTCAAACATTTTGAGGAAGTCCCTTTGAGTTTTTTTGATGAGTCTTCTACAACTTCTAATAATTTGTTTCAAGACTCGAGAAAGTGAGTATAAGAATGAGGATGAATGTATTCATGATTCTACATTATCATCACGAGATCTTTCATGTCATGAACCATAACTATTGAATTCATAATTCAAATTCAAGAGAGAGTTAAGAGTAGAGTTCAAGAAAGTCTTTGAGTTCAATTGTGAATCGTTCGATATCAACTATCGATTTGAGCTAGGTTTTGAGAAAGTAAGTATGCGAATGAGAAGAGTCGTATACATGAGTTCCATATTGTTATGTAGACCCTTGAGGTGAGTCATTCATGCCCATAATTCTGCATAAACTTCATAATTTGAGCATCTTTGATAGGAGTAGTATCTTCAAGTTCTAAGTCTTGAGCATTGAGTTCCTAATCCCTTTTGAGATTATATTCCTAATCATGGGACTATTACATATTACCCATGAAGTCTTTGAGTTGAGTTGTTCATGCCCATAAATCCGCATGAACCCTATGAGTTGAACATTCTTGAGATGAGTAGTATCATGAAGTCCATGAGTTGAGTTGTTTATGCCCATAATTCCACATGAAACCTCTGAGTTGAGTATTCTTGAAGTGAGTAGTATTATTGAAGTTCTTGAGTTCTAAGTTGTTGAGTTCCGAGTATTGAGTTCTATGTATGGTTATTGAAAACCTTGAATTGAGTTATTCACGTCCATAATTTGGCGTGAACCTTATTTTGAGAAGTCTTTTACAAATTTTTCTAAACTTGTTTTAAGACTTGAGCATTTGAGTTTGAGGAAGAGTAAAGTTGCATTCATTTTTAAAAAAATGATATACGGGAACTAAGTATTCTTAAGAGTAAATATTTTGACATTTAAGCAAGAGAGGAAACACCGACTTCCAAAAGAGTTCATGAGCAGCTTTAAGTACCATATCTTTTAAGAGAAATATTTTTGAGTAATAATCTCAAACCACAGAAAGAGGAAATATTTTCTTTAAAACATAATGAGGTAAGTACATTTTGGGAGTATTATTGAGCACCGATATGAGGGAGAGTTCATACAACTCACAGCCCCCCACAAACCATGTAGCCAACGTGGGTAGAAATGGTCATACTTTTTAGATGATTCCTTAATGCTTTTAGCATAGACTAGTGGATCCACTTAGTAGTAGGTTCTATACCCCGGCAAAGTATAGGACGGCTCTGGCAGCGTGGGTTAGATGTTGTACCATCACATAGCTCGTAGTGATGGTTTCGGTTAGAGAAACTACCACAGGGATATTTTTTATTCTTATATACATAGAGTTATATTGTACTTTTATATACAAACTGAGTTATTATTGTATTCTTCAATACATTGAGTTGCTATCTACTGTTTTAAAAGCATTCCATATAATTCATCTTTTATTGTTTCTTTATATTGAGTTGAGTATCCAAAGTTGAGCCTAATTTCACAGAGTCGAGCATCTCATTATTGAGTTGAGTCTTATTTCACTGAGTTAAATATCTTATCATTGAGTTGAACTATGTTTCTTTGAGTTGAGTTGGGTTGAGTTAAGTTGAGTGAGTTGAGAAGAGGTAAGTATGTTTGTTTTCCATAAGTTCAAGCTTATGTTAATGCTTTAGAATTCCCCTTACATGCTCGTATATTTCATGTACTGATGCAATTTGGACTGTATTTTTTATGATGTAGATACAGGTATTTAAGGTCATCAACAGAAGCTTCGTTGATACCACTTACAGTTCTAGTCAGCTTTGGTGAGCCTTCTTATATTCCGATGGGCTTTACCATTACCCTATAGTTAGTAGTTTTGAGATGTCGTGGGTCTTGTCCATATATCCTTCCGTAATAGTAGAGGCTTCATAGATAGACAAAGTTGAGTAGTTTTCAGTATGTATCTTCCTTTGAGTTGTTTTTACAAACTTTGAGTTATCTATTGAGTATTGTTCTGATTATTTTAAAGTTGAGTAAATTGAATTTAATTCAATTTTTAAGCTTTTGCATGCTTAAGTTAGTCTTCCTCTTGCAGTTAGCAAGGATGAGGGTTCGCTTGGGGACCAACAATAGTTCTCGAGTGTCGGCCACGTCCAGGGTATAGGCTCGAGTCATGACAAATTTGGTATCAAAGCACAGAGTTGAAGTGTCCTAGGGTGTCTCTGAAGCCGTGTCAAGTAGGATCTTATTTTTGGTTGTGAGGTCCCCACTTCTATAAATGAGGGACTACACACATTATGAAAAGTTTCCCTTCTTTCATACTCTTAATCGTACAATAAAGCTATGTCATAGATATTTATTCATACTCGTGTGTCTCTCAGATTCATTCAACTACCCCCTCATACTAAAAGTGGTTGAAAAGTAAAGCCGAAGATCCTTATGTATGAGTTATTCTTATCAAGAGTCTTGAGGAAGTCATGAAACCCAGAAGGGCTTGAGAGAAGCCCATGAGTGAGTTAGGTGTTGAGTTTCAGAGGAATGCACTCATGTTCATATGAATCATGCATTCAAGCTTAAAGTGAGATGTACTTTCTTCCTACGCCTTGTTCCAGCTGAGATCCTTATGAGGAAGTATGATAGAGCTTGGGTAGTATTTTCTTCCGAAAAGGTAGCATGAGTTACGAGATCACGAGCAGTAGTAGTGAAAGTTCCCAGAATTTGAGGAAAGTATGCAGCGGTTTAGTAATCTAAGAAAGGGAGATATTGATGAGGAAAGCTAGGTCATTATAATCACGCACCCAGTAAGTTATTGATGATGAGTTTTCCCTTATGGGTAGACTTAGAAGTGATGAGTTGTGAAGATCTCATGATAGGAGGTAGATCAAGAGTTGCTAGTCAAGATGAGATAGAGTATATTTTTTTTTACCAGAATAGAGTTTATGCCGATCTGCCATCGTGTTAGAGGAGGCTAAATATATGTGTTGAATAGAAGCACAGAGTATTCATAAAGTGATAGATCTAATCTAGGCTTATGATTTGTTTGAGAGGGTCACGATGTTCAAAAGGTTATAAAACTGATCAAGTAATGAGGTATGGTATAGTAGGTGAGCAATCATATTGATATTCGGGTTTAGTAATGAACATTAAGCTTGAATTTGATATGAGTGTCATGATCTAAAAAATGGAAACATGAGGGTGATGGTGTTAGTCTTGAGATTTGATCTAGAAGACTTAACATAAAGTAGGTGAGGAATTGAGATGTTAGTTGCAATAAATATGAGTGGTACAAGTGAGAGACCCTAACCTTTAGATTAGGGTAGTGAAGTGTGGCTAAGTCACAAGAGTAACAAGAGCATTGATAGTCGTATCGAGATGGTATGTAATCACACGAGGTTCCAATTAAGTTATAATTGTCCATGTGTGCCTAGATAGCATAATTGAGTTGTCGATGTGGAATATGTCCATAGCTTTAAAGTGTTAGCTTTAGACCTAAGGGGGAGATGATCAGATGAGAAATCAAGTCAAGTGTTGAGAATAAGATAGTAATGAGTTCAAAAGAGTAGGGGATATATCTTTTCAGAGATCTTTGTAGTAGTGGAGTGATGTTAGAAGGAGAAGGTTAATGATCTTATCGTAATGATGATGGTGTGGTAATTCCATCTAAGGTTATAAATGAGGAGGAAGAGGAGGATGAGGTTTTACTATGAGAAATAGTTAAATGAGAGCCCTTTGTTGGTTCCGAGTAGTAATGCAGGAAATTCTAGTTGGTATGGAAGATATGATGAGAGAATGAAAATTTCTTAAGGAGCTGGTTAGTAGGAGTCCATGGAATTGTTAAGAGTAAAAAGCTTGAATGTGGTGTTGTTAAACATTAGGTGGTTCTTGATATGAGCCCAATGTGGTGGTAAAGGGTAATAGTCTTGGAATGAGATTCCCTATAGAGAGGTGTAGAACCCGAACCTAAGGATTTGGGTTAAGCTTGAATATAGTAAGAGCATACCATTAGACTCAGATCTAGTAAGAGTAAACATGTTCCATACCCTATCTAGCCGTCATTTGAGGACCCCGAAATTTTTTGGAACTAAGAATCGAACCATTCTTCGCAGTGAGTTAGTTTTTACCAAGGAATTTAAAATTTCTTCAGTGTTAAGGTCACTAGATGTAGCACCTTGAGTTCCAAAAAGAACTAAAGAGAGTTCATTCAAGTCATTCCTAAGTTCTTCTAAGTTTTGAGTCAACTTCAAACGACCATAACTTTCAGTACATGATGAGTTAGGTGGCCCATAAGATATCAAATGAAAGGTCATTGAATTATATTTCCAATGCCACTGAGTTTGCTAAGTTTAGAGTTCAGATGAGTGAGATATGCCCTTTTTAAGTCAGCCTGTCCATTTAAGGAAAGTTACCCGAAAATATGAGGGGTATTTTGGTCTTTTCCTTATCCAATCAGATTTAATTCATTTTTCATAAGGTTACTGATTAGGTTCAGTTTAATAATCCTAATCTATGCTTAGAGTTATAGTTGAGAGTTCAAGAAGAGAAAAAAAGAGAAAATAGGAGAAAAGTGGAAAAGATCAAAGCGTTCGTCGAGATTCTTCAGTTTTGTTGCAGATTTTGACCAAGGGTTTAACCCTAAGAGGTATGTAAGTTGTCATAGTGTTGGGTTCATTCACCCACATGCCAATCATGAGTTTCTTTTACGAATTTCATCCATAAGTTTGAGTATGTTGAGTTCTTGATGAGTTCTTGATAAGTGTTCTTAAAGTTTCATTCTAAATCTTGTTTTGTCGGGATTTTGATGAATTATTGAGATAAATCCTTGGAATTTGAGGGTTGTTTTGAGTAGATTAGTGTGTGCTTAGGTTGGGTATCCGAATCTAAGTGAGTGGGGTAGAAACCATTCGAATCTAGGCGAACTAGGGTGAGAAAATGAGCAAAGAAATTCGTCAGGGTTTTTTGGGAATGGGTTGGCGCGCCACCCCTTCATTACGCCAACAGAGTGTTTCTGTAGGATGAGGGCTGGTGCCCTGCGCCACTCAGTGTGCCATGATTGCTTGCCCCTACCCCTTCTCTATCGTTTTTACCATCTGAGTCCTTTAAAAGGGTACATTTAAGCCTATCGATTCTAAACACTCTAACCTACTTCTAAACATCTAGAAATCATTCATAACATGAATCATAACCTTGAATTCATAATTCAAGGTAGAGCTAAGAGTTAAGTCTTGATAGTTCTTTCCTACATTTTGAGGAAGTCCCTTTGAGTCTTTTTGAGGAGCCTTCTACAGCTTCTAATAACTTGTTTCAAGACTCGAGCAAGTGAGTATGAGAATGAGGAGAATGTATCCATGAGTCTACATTATCTTAACAAGATCCTTCATATCATGAACCATAACTCTTGAATTTATCATTCAAATTCAAGAGAGAGTTAAGAGTAGAGTTCAAGAAAGTCTTTGAGTTCAATTGTGAATCGCTCGATATCAACTATCGATTTGAGCTATGTTTTGAGAAAGTAAGTATGAGAATGAGAAGAGTCGTATACATGAGTTCCATATTGTTATGTAGATCCTTGAGTCGAGTCGTTCATGCCCATAATTTCGCATAAATTTCATAATTTGAGCATCTTTGAGATTAGTAGTATCTTCAAGTTCTAAATCTTGAGTATTGAGTTCCTAATCCCTTTTGAGATTATATTCCTAATCATGGGACTATTACATATTACCCATGAAGTCCTTGAGTTGAGTTGTTCATGCCCATAATTCCGCATGAACGCTATGAGTTGAGCATTCTTGAGATGAGTAGTATCATGAAGTCCATGAGTTGAGTTGTTCATGTTCATAATTCCGCATGAACCCTCTGAGTTGTTTAGTTCCGAGTATTGAGTTCTATGTATGGTTATTGAAAACCTAAAATTGAGTTGTTCACGTCCATAATTCGGCGTGAACCTTATTTTGAGAAGTCTTTTATAATTTTTTTAAAACTTGTTTTAAGACTTGAACACTTGAGTTTGAGGAAAAGTAAAGTTTCATTCATTTTATTTAAATTGATATACGGGAACTAAGTATATCCAAGAGTAAATGTTTTCACATTTAAGTAAGAGGGGAAACACCAATTTCCAAAAGAGTTCATGAGCAACTTTAAGTACCATCCCTTTACAGAGAGATTTTTGAGTAATAATCTCAAACCACAGAAAGAGGAAATGTTTTCTTTAAAAACGTAATGAGCTAAATATTTTGGGAGTAGTATTGAGCATCGATATGGAGGAGAGTTCATACAACTCACAGCCCCCATAAATCATGTAGCCAACGTGGGTAGAAAGGGTCATACTTTTTAGATGATTTCTCAATGCTTTTAGCATAGACTAGTAGATCCACTTAGTAGTAGGTTCTATACCACGACAAAGTATAGGAATGCTCTGGCAGTGTGGGTTAGACGATGTATCATCACATAGCTCATAGTGATAGTTTTCGATTAGAAAAACTCCCATAGAGATATTTCATATTCGTATATACACAGAGGTATATTGTATTTTTATATGCAAACTGAGTTATTATTGTATTCTTCAATACACTGAGTTTCTATCTATTGTTTTAAAAGCTTTTTATAAATTGCATCTTTATTGTGTCTTTATATTGAGTTGAGTATCCAGAGTTGAGTATCTTATTGTTGAGTTGAGCCTTATTTCTCATTATTGAGTCGAGCCTTATTTCACAGATTCGAGTATCTCATTATTGAGTTGAGTTTTATTTCACTGAGTTGAATATCTTGTCATTGAGTTGAGCCCTATTTTCTCTGAGTTGAGTTGAACTATGTTTCTTTGAGTTTAGTTAGGTTGAGTTAAGTTGAGAAGAGGTAAGTATGTTTTTTTTCCATAAGTTCAATCTTAAGTTTATGCTTTAGAATTCCCCTTAAATGCTCGTACATTCCATGTACTGACGCCATTTGGCCTGATTCTTTTATGATGCAGATACATGTATTCAGGGTTATCAAGAGAAGCTTCGTTGATACCACTTGCAGTTCCAGTCAGCTTTGGAGAGGCTTCTTATATTTCGGAGGATTTCACCTTTATCTTATAGTTAGTAGTTTTGAAATGTCATTGGTCTTGTCCCGATATCCTTCTGTAATAGTAGAGGTTTCATAGATAGACAAAGTTGAGTAGTTTTCAATATGTATCTTCCTTGAGTTGTTTTTACAAACTCTGAGTTATCTATTGAGTATTGTTCAAATTATTTTAAAGTTGAGTAAATTAAATTTAATTCTATTTTTAAGCTTTTGCATGCTTAAGTTAGTCTTCTGTTTATAGTCAGCCAAGATGAGGGTTCTCTTGGAGAACAACAATGGTTCTCGAATGTTGGCCATGTCTAGGGTGTAGGCTTGTGTCGTGACATTTAAAATTTAATCTAATCTCATTTAATATAAAATGAGTTACATTGTATATATGCGGCAATAAGATAAATGTATGCATGCACAAATCTTGAAGATTTTCTTTCCAGGAGGTCGTTTTCCTTTTGTCAACGTTGCACAAATATTTTTTTCGCTATACTCCTCTAGCTTCTTAAGTAATTATGTATATAATTTTTAACCCTACTAACTTATTTTCATGTATGGGCCAAGTGATATAGGGTATTAAGTAAATTATATACTTGGCACATTAACCACCAACCAAGTAAATTAATTATTTAATAAATACCCATCAATTAAATAACTGTAGCAATCGAATAGATCAAAATTCTCAAACCAACTTAACAAGCTGATAAAAATGACTTGGGATAACTATTAGGAGGGGTAAGACGGTAATTTTATAAAGATTTTCCAAAAATGACCTTCCGGGTCATTACAGATATACCCTAATAAAGAAGGTCGTTGGCATTTAAAAGTACAATATAAAGGAAAAGAGAGACAATCCAAACTTCACAAACTACAAATCCTACTAGTAGGAGACAATTGTGTCTAGTAGGAAGAGTTGAGGCACAACTAATGTCTCCATAGAATTAATCCACCATAAGAGTTGGATCTATCTTGGTCAAGAATGAATGAGACCAGAAAAAAGGCACAATCAGGATTTGTACCAAGATGAACAGAAGAATACAGTTCAATAATCTACTATAACTATATTTAAATATGGTGCAACTACCAAGTTACAAATCCAAATTCCATCATATTTCTGCAAACAAAGATAGTCAATGCATCAAGAACAAACAACTCCAACTACTCATGGACTTAACTTTTAATGAAAAATCACCTTGTTTCTTTACTTGAACCCTAAACCAAAAATACCAACCTAAATTTCCTTGTGCACATGTGCTGGCATATAAACAATTAAAGTACCAATCTTGTGTAGGAAAAATAAAAAGATGATTTAAGAAGCATGACTATATTATTTTTTAAATGTGAAAAGGAACAATCTTGATTCTAAGAAGACACTTAAACTTAAGAACAAAATACAAATATTGTGTTGATTAAAAGGGAAGGCAATCAAAATTTATAGTTCTAAACCTCTAGATTATCACTAAATCCCAAATTCCCAGCATCTTATTTACAAATATCTACAACACCATAAATGCCAGAGATAACAGAATAAATGAAAACATAAACAGAGTGAAAATCAAAAGATTATCATCAAAAGTCAATCTTTTTTACCTTGCAAACATGAGAGAGGGTTGAAAATCAAATGTAAATTGTTTCCAAATTAACCCCATTATACATAGTATTATATCTAAGAAAAGAACATTCTTAGAAAACATATCTGATCTAATTAACAAGCATTTCAATATAGATCCAGAATGAGTGAGTAACAACCATAAGCACAAATGAAAATAAATGAACATGTGTATATATAAAAGAAGATACTAGAGTCGAAAACTGAGCCAACGATCGCCCCAAGAAATGATTTTCATGAATACTCTAGAAAGGTTTTATACAGAGACTATGTAGCGGTATGAAATAGATATGTCTTCCTTTGTCCTCTTTGGGAATTGAGGAACCTGATTGAGACACACGGGAAGTAACAATTGAATTAATAACATTACGTTTTGTTCTTGTTCCTTGTGTACTGTAGCACAATTTTTGTAATTCTGAATAAATTGAAATAAACATCAGGTGACACTTTTGCCCCTGATGTTTTTAACTTTTAGGACCATTCGTACTCATTTTCAATTATGTTGAAAAACTTTTTGGACATGCATTCAATTTAATTTTGAATTATCCTAAGACGTCAAATTAATAAATCACATATCTCCATGTTTCTTTTATAAATAAATATGTAGAATTACCTGTTATTAAAAACTTTTAAGTACATATAATTTTACAAGGATTCACTAGTCCAATAAATTAATAATAGTAGTAACTAGCTATTACAACATATGATCAACTAACTTTTTTTAAAAAAATGTTGTTGGTGCCAGTTCCTACGAGCATGTCTACGGTCCGTACAAAGTCTTATGATCCGTAGAAGGGGGCTTGAATTTTGGAAAATGTCAAGTTTCTGATGAATATCTACGACTCAACATGATGAGCCGTAGGAACTTCTACGGGCTATAAGAAGTACTTGAAGGAGGTTTCTAGACTTAGAAAAAATTGAGGAATGTTAGACCTACGAGATGACCTACTGTTCATAGAAAATTAGATGAATCATAGGGTTTGTCCGTGGGAATATTTCAAGTTGTGGTATTTTTTGTACTTCAGGTTCTATGGACCATAGAGTCTAAGATGATTTGTAGAAAGGGGCCCGTAGAAGGTAGTTGGACTTGGAGGATTTTCAGTTTGTGGGTTCTACAAGAGGTCCAATGGACCGTATAAAGTTCCAGGATCCATAAGAAGGGTCAGTGGAACGTTGTCCAGAAGTTGGTCTCCAGTACTTGGTTTTACAATCGAACAGGACGGTCCTTAGAACTTCTTACGGACCATAGACCATACCCGTAGATTCGATGCAAGAGTTTTAAGAGGTCATTCCAATCTTTTCCCACCCCTTCTAAGACTAAACCCCGATGTTTCTACACCTAAATAAGGTTCTAAATAGTGTTAATCAACCCTATTGTTCTCAATAACACTTCAAGTCTTAGAACAAGGATCCAAGAGGAGAAAGCTAGTGTTTCCAAGCATCTCCTTCGAGTTTCTCCAAGAATATATTGTTCTTCAGGATATGTAAGGCTATTCATAGTGTTGGACCAACTTCGTCCTCATACCCTACATCTCAATTTAGTTAGTAGAAAATTGAATCTAGGGTTCTTCCCTCAGTCTTATAAAATTCCTGTATTACGAGATTATGATACTTTATGCAGTGAATTTGTTGAAAGATTATTCATGCATGTAGTTCCACATATATTGAGTTTTACTATAAGTATTTTGAGCCAGTAAGTACCTTAATATATAATCTTAAAGCATTATTTTCAAAAAGAATTTCTGGTAACTTAAGTAGTTCTGAATGTATCATTTTTACATTAAAAAACAGCATTGTATTTTTAGAAAAAGTATAAAGAGTTTCAGAGTATTTTAGAAATATTTAGCTCTTAAAGAGGTCTGTTGAGAAATTATCTCAATCCATAGAGTACTTTTACATGAGCATACAGTCATATTTTGGGAGTAGTATTGAGCACCCATTTGGGGTAAAATTTAAGGTAACTCAGATTCCATAACCTATGCCGCTAGCTTAGATAAGATCGTAACACAAAATGGGCGATTCCTCACCTGCATCAAGAAGTCCTTTTAGAGGATACATCAGTTGAGTTTTATTCTATACTCCGAAAAAGTATAGGGCGACTCTGGCAATGTGGGTAAAATGTTATATCATCACAAGGCTCATAGTGGTGGTTGTCGGTTAGAGAAACTCCCTAGTAAAGTAAAGAGTGACTTCTATTATTGCATTTTATTTGTGAAGCTTAAATGATTTCATCTCATGTTTCTGTTTTACTTCAGTTGAGTTATATTTTAGCTTTCTAGTTCAGTTATTTTCTCATTCATCCCTATTATATATTCGTGTATTCAGTGTACTGAAACTACTCAACCTGCATCATTTAATTATGCAGATACAAGTGTTTAGGATCATCAATCGGTATTTTGTCTAGATTACCCAGTCATTCGTCAGCTTTTGGAGGACTCAAGTCTTAAGTTACTTTAAGGTTGTCATAGGTATTGTCCTGACGCCTGTGTTTAAAACAGTAGAGACTTCATAGATATATAGTCTTACAATTTTTTTCAGTATTTTCCTTTTTAGATATTTTTCTAAAACTATATCATTTATTATTTTCAGACAGTTAGTTCTAGTATCTTGTGTTTAAACTTATAAATGCTTGAGTAAGTCTTCCACTAAACAGGCAGTTAGTCCAATGGTTCACTTGAGAGTCAATAATGATTCTCGAGTGTTGGCCACGTCCAGAGTGTAGGTCCAAGATGTGAAAAACTTGATATCAGAGTACAAAGTTCAAGTGTCATATGATGTCTATGAAATCGTGCATAGTAGAGTCCTTCTTATCAGTGTGAAACGTTGATATACCATGATTTTACGGTATTTTTGATACATTTCACTTAAGAGTTGTGTGTCTCTAGGGCCATTTTGTATTGGAAATAATGTTTTATGTGTTTTGTTTGCAGGAAATAGGCTTTGACGCTGTTGAGTGAGTTGACAGTTGAAATTCTACAGAAATGGCCACCCACGAAGGGACCTATGGACCGTAGGTCCTGTGACGGTCCGTCGATGGTTAGGCATAGATAGGAGCATTAGGGAATTCTGACCAAGTGTGGAACTACGAAGTGATCCACGGATAATAGGTCGACCTACGGGCCATCCTGATCATCCGTCGAATGTGTTCAGAGAGTTCAGGTTCCAGTACCTGATGAAAATCCTAAGTGTGGAGCCACGAAAGAGGAACCACAGACTATAGGTCAACCTACGATCCATCCTGCACGTCTGTCGTTGCTAATTTGAGAGTGAAGGTTCCAACCTCTACTGAAAAAGTTCTAAGTGTTGACCAATGGAGGGGACCTACGGACCGTAGGTCGGCCCACGATCCGTAGGTCGAGTCCTTGATCAAAGTCACGTCCCAGAAGTTTATTTCCTTATTTTGTTTCCTTTTTGTTTAGGACATATTTTTCTATAAATAGGGTATGGAAACCTCGCTTTTGGGGGTTGGACATTATTGTTTACTTTTAGTTGTTGATATTTTCCTTGGGAATTAACTTTCAACTTTGGCAATTTAATTTATATATTTCAGTTTATAAGATTTTAGCTTTGAAATTCAATTGGAGATATCGGGTTTCTTCTATTCTAAACATAAGTTCATGAATTCTTATTATCAAAACATGAATTGTATTCTTTCAAGCATGAGTAGCTAACTCCTCAACGAGGGTTGTGAGAACCATGAACAATTAATAACGTATGAATAATAATTAAGTAATTCTTGAATAATGTTTATGCATGTATTGGTAATTCTTTCGCTTATAAGTTTTTTTAACGAGTGCACGCGTTAGAACTCGCCTTGTTGCTACTTGCCGGACCAAGGAGGTAGTTAATGAGAAAAGAATTATCAGCAGATATTTAGTGGGATACTATCTAATAGTCTAATGTCTATTGGTGCAAGGGTGAAAACTAAGCCATACATTGATGTGATGTCTAATCTGAGGTAAAGGTTAGGGTTAGTAAAGTATACAGACGTAGTCGAACCAAGGTGCGGGGTGAAATTCCCTATTTTGAGGACCAATCACTTAGGGATACCTATCTTACAAACTTGCATGTAAAATACTAGGAAAGGATTACTATTATTAGGATTACCGCGTTAAGAGCTTATGGGGAACACATACACCCTAGTTTCTCTCTCTTATTGATAACTCGAAGTTTAAATCTTTCTCACTTGTTACTTAAACAACAATCAGTTACTTGCTTACAAACCCCCCCCCACTTTCAATTACTTGTGTCGAAAATAGTTGGACTAAACAAATATAATCGTGAGTTAAGTTTATGTCTGAACCATATTCCTCGTGGGATCGACCCCAACCTACAAGTTGGGTTCTTTATTTGACAACGACCGCTTATACATCTTTAGGGAAGTGCAATATGAGTGTATCAAATTTTGGCGCCTCTGCCGAGGAATAAGGCTTTTGGATTAAGTTTAACTACATTATTGAACTTTTAGTCAATTATTTTCTAATTTTACATTTTCTTTTGTTTTTGTTTTCTACAAGTTTCTACTCTAGTGTATGCCAAGTACACGGAATCGAGGCGAACCGTTGACCCATACAATCCAGAGTTGAGCAAAACTTTGAGAAAGATGAATAATGAAGGGGTCCAAGTCAATCCAATTTGAGAGAATCTAGGTGATGGAGTTGAATTAGCCTTCTGGGGTTGTTAATATGCACGCTCAGGATCATGGTGGTAATCTACTTGGAGATGCTTTGAGGGTACATAATCCGCCAGAACCCAGGTTGCGTGATAATTACAGGGTCGACTTCAATACAATTGAATCAGAAGGACCTATTGTTCTCCCTCATCTACCTCCAGGGCATACATTTGTGGTGACCAACAGTCTAATGTAGATGCTTACAACAAGGGGGTTGTTTTCTGGTATGGCTTCGGAAGATCTGCATGGGCACATGGCCAAGTTGAGGAGTGTCTGGAAGAGTTGTGTGGGACGACCGAAGTTGGATATGAACGTCATAGGGTTAAGAGTCTTTCCTCTATCATTGACCGAAGATGTTGCGATATGGTTTTCAGAACTTCCGTACAACTCTATTAATACATGGGACCAATTGCACAAGGTGTTCATGGCAAAGTATTTTCCGTTGTCTAAGAAGTTGAATCACAAGGACAAACTGAACAACTTTGTAGCACTACCTGGAGAGTTTGTGAGCGGTTTATGGGATAGGTTCACTGCATTCATAATAAGTGTTTCGAATCACCGCATTAATGATGAGTCACTGAAGGAGTACTTCTACAGAAGTCAAGATGACAATGGTAAGGCTGTGCTGGATACTATTGCTGGAGGATCATATGGTGAGTGCACTTTTGAGGAGATCGCTGAGAAATTGGCAAAGATTTCCTGGAATAATAAAGCAAGGAGCACCAGAAAGCCAGACACTGGAAGAAGCACTTTTGCAGTTCAAGTTGCATGTAGTCAATCTTCCGATGACATTCGTGAGGAGATGGCGCAGATGAGGATAGAACTTGGGTTGGTGTTGAAGCATGTGAGCGGAGGTGCAGAGAAAGTGAATGCGGTAAACTACTTAACTAGAACTCCACCACCACCAATTGAGGAATACTACTATGATGAGAATGCTTATTTAGGGAATGATCAACGGGGAGGGGGGGGGGGTTTCCAAACCAACGCCTAAGCTTCCAACTCGGATAATTGGCGCCAAGGTCAAGGAAACCAAGGTCGGAACTATGGAAACTATAATCGAGAAGGAAACTATGTCCGGGATGGGAACTACAATCGTGATAACAACTACAACCGGAACAACTATGGCAACATAAATGAGAGAGTTGGGCCTTATGTTCCACCTGTGAATCGGGAATCTGGAAATAGAGAAGCTGGGGAAGTATGTCACGCGTTGAGGATATGAGGCAAAAGATGATGAAGAGGTTTGATGTTACTGATCAGAATGTGAAAGAGATGTGCACTGAGTTGTCCGGGATTGGTCAGAAAGTCGATGCCTATGCAGTGTCGATAAAGCAACTTGAGCAGCAGTTTAGTTAGTTGTCTGCTACTGTGAATACAAGCAACCAGACGCATTTCCCAACAACACCATCCAGAATCAAAAAAATGATGGTCTTTGTATGGCAATCACTATTCACGGAGGAAAACAGACTGTGGATCCCCCTATGCCATTTGATGTTGAAAAAGTGGTAGAAACAGATACGGATGAGATTGAGGTTAATGGAGAGACGAAAGATGCCGCAGAAAAAGAAGTTGAGTTGACTCAGAATTGTTACTATGCCTAGACCTCTACCTTCATTCCCACAGAGGTTAGTGCAAAAGACTGAAGAAGAAAAATACTGTAGGTTTATAACAATGTTGAAACAACTTTCCATCAATGTCTCGTTGATAGAAGCTTTGGAGCAAATGCCTGGGTAAGCAAAGTTCATGAAGAACTTGATGATAAAAAAGAGGGCTGTCAATTTTGAGAATGATGAAGGTTTCAGCATTGTAGTGCCATTTCTACGAGGTCACTGGTACAAAAGAAAGAGGATCCTGGAGCTTTCACTATTTCTTGCACCATCGGTAAGATGTATTTTGCGAAAGCTTTATGTGATTTGGGTGCCAACATTAATTTGATGTCATTGTCAATTTATAAGAAGTTGGGTTTAGGAGCTCCAAAACCAACTGCAATGCATTTACTTATGGTTGACAGAACTGTGAAAAAGCCCATTGGAGTGCTTCAAGATGTCCTTGTGAAAGTGGGGTCATTCATTTTTCTGGTAGATTTTGTGATAGTTGATTGCGAGCTTGACTTTGAGTTCCCCATCATCTTAGGGAGAACATTCCTTGCTACTGGGCGTGCCTTAGTCAATATGGAGAGAGGGAAGATGAGGTTCCGACTAAATAAAGAGGAGGTGACCTTTAAAATCTGTAAGTCTATGAAGCAGGAAAGTGATTTTAAATCGGTATCTGTGGTGAGTCACATTTTCGGAAAAGGTGCTGAAGTATCTAGTAAGGAGAAGTTAGGTGCAGCGTTGTGCACAAAGAAAAAACACCATGATCAACAGACAGAAAAGCGCATACTTGCTCCTGGTGATTTGGAGTTGTTGTTTAAATCAAGGTTGCGTTGGTTTCTGGCAGATTCAAGTCCCAGTGTATCGGACAATTTAGAGTAACCAAGTGTCCCTACATGGATTGGTTGAGTTTGAGAAAAGGAGTGGGACAAGGTTCAAGGCCAACTACCGGAGGATAAAAATCTACATGGGAAATTTTGAGAGTGTCAATGCAGTGATAGAGGCATGGCACCTTGATGAAGTTTGAGTAATCAACGGATCTGCTTCGTGCCGCGACCTTAAATAAAACGCTGCTTGGGAGGCAACCCAAGATGTACAACCTAGTCAACTATAGGTTTTTCTTTCCGATATAGGAGTATACTTCTTTTATTTTGGTTTTCGTAACTCTTTAGATATGTGTTTTATTTTTGTATTAGTGTTGGCTAGATATAAAATAGGGTCTGTGTCTAAAAGTGTCCAGAAAATGTAAAAAGAAAGTCCTAATGGTTGCTACGCGTGCAGGGACAAAAGGCAAAATCTATAGAAAAACAACTGTGAAGTGGTCTACGGACCCTATCGACGGTCTGTTGGTCCATCCACGGACTGTGAATAGCGTCCGTAGACCCCAGGTAAGTGTTCTGAAATTTCTAAGTGTCAGAGTGACCTATGGACCATACCTACGGTCCATAGGTCGACCCATGGACCATACCTACGGTCCATAGGTCGACCCACAAACCGTAGACGGGGTCTCGTGGGTCCAAAAAACTAGGGTTTGCTTGACCCGACCCAGACACCTTATAAAATAAAACCTTTTCATTTTAAATTCATTCCCCACTTCCAAAACTCCCTCCCAACCATTTTTCAACCCTCCAAATACCCATAATGAGCCATAAATCCCCCCAATCACTCTCATATCATCACCCATATCAATTCCACAGATCCCTTCATCCTCATTTTCTCTCCAGACATCGGTTCCTTTCCCAAGTCTTATTCCCCAATAGTACCACGGTCTAGGTTCTGTGTCAAAGGCTTGCAAAGAGGGTCTAAAAGTTCATTTCATTCACACACTCACCCATTTCGATTACTTGTAAGGTAAACGACTTCTCCCTAACTTTGAATTTTATGTTCATAGTTTAAATCATGAAGTCACAAAGTGGAACTTGACCTTGGGTTGTCGATGATGTGTTTGACTGTTAAATTATAGTTAGATGAAACCTTGGAATGACGGTATGTGAGTGTGTCGTAAAAATTTAACCAATGAAATCAAGTAAGAGGTCGAATTGGAAATTTTGACTTATGGTTCATGGGTTTCATTTTTTAATTTGTAAAAATTGTGTCAACGAGACCCTAAGGATGATTAACTACCAAATTACATGTTGAAATGCATGTGTAGGCCTAGTTTGATTGTGCCTATTGTAAGAAAAGACATGAAATTGGAAAAAGTTTGAAGTCTGGCACAGACTGACCCACGAGACACCGTCTACGGACCGTAGGTCGGGTCCGTGGGCCAGAAGTACACAAAATATTTACTAAGTGTCGAACAACGATGTGGACTACGGTCCGTCGTTCCATCGATAGTCTGTTCTGCACATCCTTGGTTCCCACATCAGAGACCCAATTTTTGGTACTCTGACCTACGAAGGGGATCCACGGACCGTAGGTCGACAGTTCAGCTATTGTCCAATTTTTTTTTAGTTTTTGTTTCGATTCGTTTCTTGTTCTAAAATTCTTCCAAGTGTTTTATTTGCTTGTTTTGGTACTAACTAAGTTTCCACAGGTACCATGGCCCTAAAGCAAGCTCTGACTTTCGCCACAAAGGGCAAATCAAAATCCGTTGCTCCTTCCCTTAGGCTGATCGTTGAGGATACAGATGTGGAGTACGTCCCACCTCTCACCAGGACTTCCGCCACTGCTGCACGCACTACACGAAACCAAGCCCGATAGGTGAGCTCTGACGTGGTCACTGCCCCCAGTCTGATGAGGGGGCCACACTGGTCGTATCATCGGCTGGCTTAGAGTCCCCATCCGGCTCCGGCTCCGGCCCCGACTTCCGCTCCAGCCCCAAAGGCAGCACTGCCTCATTGTACGAGTCTGATAGTATAGATGATACCATTGTGCCCCCCTCCGTTCTGAGCATCCAGCGGTTGCTACAGAGCCTAACAGGTGGTGTGTGGACAACTAGTTCCAGATTTACACGATAAGATGGCTAGATTGGTCACAAAGGAGCGTCGGGTTCTTACAGGTAGCCTCTACACCGCTCCAGTCATTGAGGGGATCTTCCGTAGACACATGTGTGAGTGGATGGAATGACCCCAGGCACGTATAGTGAAGAGATAGTCAGAGAGTTCTATGCTTTCTATGCCGCCACCGTTAGAGGGTCCATCTCCAAGCCCACTTGAGGCAACACTAGTACGAGGTTTTAATGTGGACTTCTTCGAGACCACCCTTCGCAGGTTTATCTATGAGCCGAACCATACTTTGCCCATTAATACAGCAGAGTTAGACTATCGCATGGGCATCATTCAGAGTGGGGCATTCAAGAGGAATGCCGAGCAGCGGGAGTCCCTTATTCGTTGGTTATCACGACATCTTGCCACAGATGGAGAGCATGCAGAGTGGGTCAGTACTCTGTGCCTGGGCATTAGGAAGACTACCCTGAATTTTGCTACAAAATTTGTATGGCTGTTGGTACGAAATAGACTGTCCCCCACTTAGACAGACAATGTGGTCACATGGAATGAGTGGTGATAATTGAAGCTATGGTAGCGGGATTTAAGGTAGATTTTTTCTGCATATTGATCGCGGAGATCCACGAGACGGCCTTCAAGGCCACCACCACTTTGCCTTTCCCCTACCTCATCTTTTAGCTTTGTAGGGACTCAATTGTACCACTTTGGCTTTGTGACAGGTTGCTTTAGGCAACCAAGACTCTAGACATCAGCCTGATCCGGGATGACGCCAACCTAGCCGCACCTCGCAGGGAGCCACAGGTTGAGATGCCACCGATGGGAGAGGATTTCGTAGCAGATGTGAAGCAGATGCAGGTTAATGACCTTGCTCCTCCAGCCACTACAACAGATGCCTAGGCTTCTCCGTCTCCGATCGCCAGTCAGGCCCCTAGCTCCTCCAAAGCCACCCACTCTTCTAATTCCTCCACCATCCCTCTAGCTCGAGTTCTAAAGCTGGAGATATAGATGGCCACACTACTACAACATATTAGGTCATGGATGCAACGCTAGATTGAGCAGTCTAAGGCTAGGAGGGAGCAGCTAATGGACCAAAAGAATCAGGTCGTTCATAAGCGCCTGGATCCGTTCGAGCTGCGAGTCTTGGAGAGGCCGGCCCCGACCAGTGATTTATCTACCTTCCTGGCAGAGTTGGCCAACCTTCGTGACAATCTAGATTCCCTCCTAGTCCCTCTCGAGTCTGCACCAGAGGCTGCCCCTACAGAAGGGGTTGACACCATGGTTATATTTGTCTTATTTGGCAATTCCATGCCACCACCGGACACTTCCCGTTCTGTTGGGAAGCGCCCCCCCTTCGGTTGTACTTCTGATGATGCTGAGGCCCATAAATTGAGAATAAACGAGCGTCAACAGTTGGAGGAGGCCACGAGGGCGTCGTTACTGGAGGAGGATATGAGACAACAGTGGGCTAGGGAGCTAGGTGTTGGCCCATCCGCTAGAGTACGCACTACTGAGGATGCTAAGAGAGTTAATGAGAGAACTACTAAGAGTGCTGGGATAGTTGATGAGAGCGCTACTGATGGCGTTCCAAGTGTTGATCCAACAGGCTCCCAGAAACTGGACTCACCCGCTTCTTGAGTGGTCTTCGACGCCTATGCGCCACATGTTTGCTTCACCTGATCCTGTAATTTTTATCTTTTGTGCATTGGGTTGCACTTTACTTTGTTGGGGTAGGGTAAATGGATTGTGAGTGATAGGGTGAGGTCTGAGTAACCCAACTCATAATCCTCTCTTGGGGTTTTCTAGCCTGTGTTCTTTTCCCCCAAGAGACTGTCTTAATTTTTGTTGAACCGACATGTGTAGGAATGTATATGTAGGAGTAAGTAGAAAAATGAAAGCATGAGAAAAATTATCCATGTCCAAAAATGTTAAAATGTGCTAGATCTATAGTCTTGATGAGTTGGATCTCATTGTGACATGATAAGGAACCGATTTGACCTCATGACTTAAGCTATAACTTGAACTGGGTAATCTGATAATGAAACAATATGCCAAGAGTGTGTGTGAAAAGTTGACTGTTTAGACAGTATGTGCCAATCTAGAACTTGCCCCATTGGTCCTGCAAAGATAATCTAGGCTAGAAGTTGGGAAGTGATTATAGGCCCTTTGTTCAAATTAAGTCCACTAAAGCCTAAAATAATACAACCAAATGAAATCAATGTTCCCTTTGATCCAACTATTTGAGCCTAAGATAGACCATTTCTTTCAAATTCACCTAACTCACCTTCCCTAAAATAATTGTTTTGGCCTCGATTCCTCCTTGGACATGTGCACCTTGACTTAGTCCAAAAGCCTAAGTTGAGGGTGGCTAATCCAAAAAGTTACCTTGATCTTGGCCCTGGTCCGACATCAGATATTGTGCACCTCAACTCATGCTAAACACTTAAGTTAAGGGTGGCTGTGAAAAAAGGAAACTGAAAGAAAAAGGGTATGAAAAGAGTTGTGTGTTGAAGAGAGAAACTGGAAAGAAAAAGATGTGACTATGTGCAAAAGAAGCAAAAAGATGATAAACAAAAGTGCTGAAATAAATAAAGAAAAATAAAGTGAAAGAAAAAGAAGAAAGTGAAAAATAAGAGCCACAAAGTCAAAAGTCACATCTGTGTTGAAAAGAGTCAAGGGAAAGAAAGTAAAATGAAAGGATGTCAAAAATAGGTTGAGAAAAGAGGTAAAAAGTCAATTAACGTAAAGGAGGGCAGAAAGTCACTAAAAAGTACCCAAATGTATCACACCTGACCCTGAGCCTACGTTACAAGCTAAGAAAGTCCTATAGTGTTCCTAGCAACTAGTTTGGAGAGTCTAAGCAGTGAAAATACGGACAAGCCTATGGTATTGAGCACTAACCGTACTTGAAGCCACTTCTAAGCATGAATGTTGAACGAATCCTAAAAAAAACCTGAAAGTCATATCTTTTGCGAGTGAAAAAGGATTTTTTTTTAAGTGAGGACACTAGTTACATTGTTTGCAAATTGATACCTTGGTGATTGTGAATGGTGTATGTTGTTGTGTCTATTGGTCGATCTATGTCATGTTTTGATCCGTATGAGTTGGCTAGTTAAGTCTAAGAGAAAAGATTTGCACTGAGAATATGGAATGGATTGAAATGGCCATGTGATTGCTTGAGTTTGTATGTCTGCTTCTACACAAGTGTCGTTTAAAGTATTAGTGTGTCGCTTGAGGACAAACAACATGTTTAAGTTGAGGGTGTTGATATACCGTGAGTTTACGATATTTTTGATACATTTCACTTAAGAGTTGTGTGTGTCTAGGGCCATTCTGTATTGGAAATAATGTTTTATGTGTTGTGTTTGTAGAAAATAGGCTTCGACGCGGTTGAGTGAGATGACAACTTAAATTCTACAGAAGTGGCCACCCACGGAGGGACCTACGGACCGTAGGTCCTGTCACGGTCCATCGATGGGTAGGCGTAAATAAGAGCATCAGGAATTCTGACCAAGTGTGGAACTACGAAGTGATCCACGAATCGTAGGTTAACCTACGGACTATCCTGCACATCCTTCGAATGTGTTTAGAGAGTTGAAGTTCCAGTACCTAATGAAAATCCTAAGTGTGGAGCCACGAAAGAGGACCCACGGACCGTAGGTCAACCTACGGTCCATCCTGCACGTCCGTCGTTGCTGATCTGAGAGTGAAGGTTCCAACCTCTACTGAAAAAGTTCTAAGTGTTGACCAACGGAGGGACCTACGGACCGTAGGTCGAGTTGTCAATCAAAGTCGCGTCCCAGAAGTTTATTTCCTTATTAAGTTTCATTTTTGTTTAGGACATGTTTTTCTGTAAATAAGGTATGTAAACCTCGTTTTTGGGGGTTGGACATTATTGTTTACTTTTAGTTCTTGATATTTTCTTTGGGATTAACTTGCAACTTTGGCAATTTGATTTCCGGAATTCGGTTTATAAGATTTTTGCTTTGAAATTCAATTGGAGATATCGGGTTTCTTCTACTCTAAACGTAAGTTCGTGAATTCTTATTATCAAAACATAAATTGTGTTCTTTCAAGCATGAGTAGCTAAATCCACAACTAGGTTGTGGGAACCATGAACAATTAACAACGTATGAATAATAATTAAGTAATTCTTAAATAGTGTTTATGCATGTATTGATGATTCTTTCACTTAGAAGTCTTTTTAACGAGTGCACGCGTTAGAACTCGCCTTGTTGCTACTTGCCGGACCAAGGAGGTAGTTAATGAGAAAAGAAATATCAACAGAGATTTAGTGGGAGGGTGAAAACTAAGCCATACATTGATGTGATATCTAATCTGAGGTAAAGGTAAGGATTAGTAAAGTATACACACGTAGCCGGACCAAGGTGCGGGGTGAAATTTCCTATTTGGAGGACCAATCACTTAGGGATACCTATCTTACCAACTTTGCATGTAAAACACTAGGAATAATTACTATTATTAGGATTACCGCGTTAAGAGCTTATGGGGAACACATACACCCTAGTTTCTCTCTCTTATTGATAACTCGAAATTTAAATCTTGCTCACTTGTTACTTAAACAACAATCGGTTACTTGCTTGCAACCCCCCCCCCCCCCTTAATTACTTGTTTCGGAAATAGTTTGACTAAACGAATATAATCGTGAGTTAAGTTTAAGTTTGAACCATATTCCTCATGGGATCAACCCCAACCTACAAGTTGGGTTCTTTATTTGACAACGACCGCTTATACTTCTTAAGGGAAGTGTAATTTGAGCATATCAAGTGTGCCACATCGATGATAGAGAGGCTACATCACACTACGAATATTTTCAATTTCTTTCATAATCATGTTCTTGCGATAGAATAAAATTTATAAAAGTTTCTTTTAATTCATGTTTACACGTATTTTCAGATCATGTCTCCATGAAGGAATGTCAGAAAACGTCCTATTGGAAGGAATGTGGACCCCTTAGAAACCACTGGTACAAGTTAGATCGAAAAAGCCAAAAAACCTAAGAACCCGAGAAAAAAATCTGAGGTTGAAAAACCCAAATTTTTTTAGTTTGGTTTGGTTAATAGATTTAAAAATCCAACATAAATTGTTTTGTTTGGTATCTAAAAACCCCGAACCAACCCGGTCCATGTGTATCTAATTCTAATGATTAATACACTATAGAAATACTCAAATACATTGACACAAATATATAATAGTGAACAAAAATACACTCAAATAAATGATAGAAATGTAAAACAAGAAACTAATAGACTTGAATACATTGATAAAAATTTCTAACAAGTTGCAACATACACAATACATTGATACCAAATGAATAAATATACTTTGATACAAATGTATAATCAATATGAGATGATACAATAACAGTGAAACAAATACACTCAAATACATGAATACAAAGCAGATACATGTATAATAATCCATGAATAAAATGCATATACGTGTGCATTTGATTTCTTGAAAAGTCTCCAAATTTTCACCAAAATTCCTCAAATTCGAGATATTAACTCCTTGTAATATATCCAATATTTCGAAAAATTACCCATTAATTTTAAAACAATTCATGCATTCGTAATTTGAACTTAAGCTTCAATGTTTTGTATCATGGCTAACCATTTCATAAATCATCTCGAGCTAATGATGACAATATTTTATTAGAGAAAGGGAGAGGAAGTGCAACGTCATTAAGTTTGAATTTGAAAATAATTCGAAAGAATCGTCCATGGTAGAAATGAAGAAGAAATATAATCATCAATGAAAGAGGGAATAATGTGCTAATTTGAGGTTATACACTAATCTGGAGAGAGAAATGAGGAAAAATAAATAATTGATAAATACAATGCCTAAAATTAAGCCAAAATACACTAATTGCAGGATACACATTTAGATTGAGTAGTTATTAAATTAATACTATAGCTGCTAATTATAATTTTATTAAACTATAGTTATATATAATAAATACATAGCATATATTGCCTTACTATGTAGTTTTCCTAACTTAGATGTTTTGGGCGGGTTGGATTTTACTTTGCCACCCTTAGTAGTTACTATTTCCATATTAGTTACTATGTTTTCTTCACTCTTGTTTTTCTTTTTCATACCTACTTTAATTTGTTGTACTCGAGCAGAGGGTCTGTTGAAAACAGTCTCTCTATCTGTACGAGGTTGTAGTAAGTCTACATACACTTTATCCTCCCTATATTGTACTTGTAAGATTTCACAGAATATGTTGTTGGTGGTGGTGATGGTTATAATATTCATTCCGTCCATGACTAGGAGTGAGTATTGGTTAAGAATGTATTATTAGAGTGGAGGGCCATGTGACCAGGAGTAAGTATTGGTGATATGGGGAACAATCCGTTGAGGGAACATTGGTAACAGGGAGAATGTAAGATAAAAGGAACATGTTGAGTGTACTGTTTGTCATCATCAAAAAGGGGGAAATGTAGCTTTGTTGTTTGATAATCCTAACAAACAATGGGACATGGTCCCATGAGTCGCGCATGTTCCTGGATATCACTCCCCGAGCCTACACCCTGGCGGGACTGGCACTCGAGAACCATTGTCGGCCCCAAGTGAACCCTTGGTCTGGCTTACTTACTCAGCAGAAGTCTTAAACACAAGAAACAGTCTCAAAGGATAACTCATACAAATGTCTTTAAGAAATATTAAACTTAGCCAAAATGGCATCTCAAGTCTCAACCATTAAAACTAGGAAATGGAAAATTCAAGAACTAACATCTGACTGTCTATGAAGCCTCTATACAACTGAGATGGATGTCGGGACAAGACCACGACATCCTAATGAAACTAAAATTACTAAAGGCAATAAAGGGGATCCTCCGGAAGCAAGAAGGGTCACCAACAAGTCTGGAGCTCAACTAGAATCAATGATGTGCTCCTGACCCTGGTTACCTGTATCTGCATCATTAAAAGATACAGGCCAAATGACATCATTACATTAAATGTACGAGTATGCTAGGGGAATTCTAAAACAAGACATCAGCTTGAAAGGAACTGAAGAACTTATTTGGCTCAACTCAACTCAACTTAACTGAACTCAATTCAATATAAAGAAGTATAAAACAAGTGCAACATAAAGAAAAGCTTTTTAAAACATGGATGTCAACTCTGCGTATTTGGAAATACGATAATACTCTATGTGTATTTAAAGATACAATATAACTCTGAAATGTATGTAAAAATACAATTAAATTGTGTATATAAGAATATAAATACTTCTGTGGGAGTTTCTCTAACCGACAACCATCACGTAAGAGCTATTGTGATGATACAACATTTTGCCTCACGCTGCCAGGGCCGTCCTATACCTTGCCGAGGGTATAGAACCTGACTACTAAGTGGATCCACTAGTCTATGTTAAAAAACACTAAGGAATCATCTAAAAAGTATGACCCTTTTCTACCCACGATGGCTACATAGTTTATGGGGGCTGTGAGTTGTCTGAACTCTCCCCCATATCTGTGCTCAATATTACTCCCAAAATATGATACTAGATCTTATGTTTAAAAACATACTTCTTTCTGTGATTTGAGATAATTTCTCAAAAACTTAGCTCAAAGGCTATCTTGGAAATCAAAGTTTCCCATCTTGCTTAATTGTGAAAGCGTTTACTCTTTTCTGAAAACTAGCTCAAAGGCTCTTTGGAAAACAAGGTTTCCTTCTCTTGTTTAAATGTGAAAACATTTTAAACTCTTTGGGAATACATAGTCCCCATATACTTTTGAAGAAATGAACTTCAATCTTTACTCTTTACTATTTACTAAACATGAACTTTAAGTATTAAAACAAAGTTAAAACATTTGGAAAAGACTTTTGGAAAACTTTAAGAACTTCTCTTGACTTGACTCTTATTTCTCTTGACTTTAATCTTAACTTTCCTTGAATTGAATTATGGATTCAAGGTTCAAGATCTCATGTTATGGATGATTTCATGATGTTTAGACGTACCTTAGAGTATAGAAATCGACTAGAAAACATAGGTACAATGCTAAGGAACTAGTACAGAAAGAAGGGGGAAAGGGTGGGAAAATTGGCGTCCCTGGCACTCTGAGCGACGTGGGGAGCTAGAGGCAAAACTTTAGGGGCTGGGTTGGGGCGCTCTGGCTGGCGCGGTGCCCTAGAGCTCAAACTTCAGAGCCCCTTTTGGTGTGCTTTGGCTGGGGCGGCTCCCCAGACCCCTGCCCAAGTGGGTTCCGACTTTTCTTCTTCGTTTTTCATCTCTAAACCCCCTATTTCGACTTGGTTCTTTCCCCAAACACTTAGAATTAAATATACCATAAAAATACATCAGATTCTACTCAAAATCACACGTAAAATCATGAATCAAACTCAAGGAACTTCAATGACAAGAACCCACAAGATTTCAAACGAATATCATCAAGAACTCATAAGATTTACTTTCAAATCAATATACTTCGCTGAATTTAATCATGATTGGAGCGTGGGTGAACTAACCCAACGCTATGTGATCTCACATACCTCATAGGGATGAGCCCGTGATGAAATCCACAAGCGATTCTCCAAGAAACCGACGAATCTTGAACTTTTTTTCTCCTTTCTCCTCTTTTCTTTTTTCTCCAAGCCCTAGCGTGAATTTCCAATTGACTAAACTTATCTAATTATGATTAGACCCAAAATAAAATCCTAAAAACGAATTAAAATTATTGTGTAAGGAAAAGACTAAAATACCCTTCCAAAATCCGGATTAGACTTTCCTTAATCGAACAACCCAACTTCAAATGGACATATCTCACTCATACGAACTTGAAATTGCGCAAACTTGGCGGCGTTGGAAAGATTATTCCAAGATCTTTTGTACGATATCTAGAAGCATGCGTAACTCATCCTGATCTAGGAGTTATGGTTGTTTGAATTTGACCATAAACCCAAACTTAACATAACTTAACAAATTTCCATATTTTTCATTCTTTCCTAAAATGACTATTTCCAATTCTAACTCTTTCTAGTTCTTTCAATTAGCGAGATGTTACAATATCTCCCCCTTGGGAACATTTTTCCTCGAATAAGATTACTCTTACTAGGCTAATGGTGTAACATCTAACATTCAGCTCAAACACCCAACAAGCAACACAAATACAACATGCCAACTTATAAATTAAAGAGTACTAAGAAGAGAATTAGTACCTTGATCTGGAACATCTCCGGATTCAAAGAGATGTGGATATCTCTTCTTCATATCTTTGTCAGCTTCCCAAGTAGCTTCCTGAACATACTGATTCCTCCAAAGGACTTTGATTGATGCTACTTCATTCGTCCTCAACTTGCGAACTTGGCGATCTAGAATCTGAACTGAAATCTCCTCATAAGACAAGAGATCCTTAATACCAATATCTTTAATTGGTATGATAAGTGAAGGATCTTCCATGCACTTTTTCAACATGGAAATATGAAATATCGGATGAACCACTGCTAACTCTTGAGGTAGCTCTAACTCATAAGCTACATTGCCAATCCTCTTGGATATTCTGTAAGGGCCAATATACTGGGGACTAAGCTTCCCCTTCTTACCAAATCTCATAACACCCTTCATGGGTGAAACTTTCAAGTATACCCAATCATCTACTTCAAACTCTAACTCCCTTCTCGTAACATCAATGTAGGATTTCTGATGACTCTGCGCCGTTTTCAACCTCTCTTGAATGACTTTCATCTTCTCCATAGCTTGATGAACTAAATTTGGTCCTATCAACCCAGCTTCACCAACTTCAAACCATCTAATAGGAGATCTGCATCTTCTCCCATAAAAAGCTTCATAAGGAGCCATTTGGATACTAGAGTGGTAACTATTGTTGTAAGCAAATTCAATAAGAGGTAGGTGATCATCCTAATTACCTTTGAAATCAATCACACAAGCCCTCAACATATCCTCTAAGGTCTGAATAGTGCGCTCTGCTTGCCTTTTTGGAATGACTTCCAAAATTGTGCAGTAAATTGCGCACCTCTGTCTGAAATAATGGAGACTGGAACTCCAAGAAGTCTAACTACTTCTTGAAGATACAACTTGTCATAGTTCTCTACTGAATGAGTACTCTTTATGTAACATCCGGTAAGATGAAATAACTATGAAGAGGCTTAAAAATTGAAAATAGTCATTTTTGGAAAGAATTCAAAATCTGGAAAATTTGGCTAAGTGTGGAAATCAGTGAGTTTTTGGCCAACTTTGAGCAGCCATAACTTCCAGATCAGGATGAGTTAGGAGTAGTTCCAGTTATGGTTGTGAAGCTTGTGGAATGACCTTTCCAACGCCACCGAGTTTGCTCGATTCCGAGTTTGTATGAGCGAGTTATGGCCATTGAAAGTTGGGCAGTTGGCAGGGAATCCGTCCGGAAATTTTAAGGGCATTTTGGTCTTTTCCCTAGCCATTTCTTTTGGGATTATATTGTTGTATAGGGCTGATCTTTGGATCATTTTGTCCCATTTTTAAAAGAGTAAAAGTTAGGGCTTGAGAAGAAAAAGAGAAGAAGGAGAAGAAGAGGAGGAGAAAGAGGAGATCAACAAGTTTCCGTCAAAGATCAACGTGGATTTTCGTCGGGGGTGATCCCTTTCAAGGTATGTGAGTTCTTTGTGTGGTTTGATCCTTTCCCCCACACACCAAGCTCATTTTATGATTTGAGAAAAGATTGGAATTGTTGTTGAAGTTGTTGAAGTTGTTAGTTGTTGTTGATGTTGTTAGTTGTGTTGTTGAAGTTATTGTTGGTTGTGGGACATGATGGGATTGTGTATTGAGTTATAATCTATTGTATGTTGAGGGAATTTATGATCCTTAGTGGTTGGGATTGGAACCCTTGAAGTTAGGGTGGTTTAGAGTTGAAGAAAAGAGGGAGAAAAGTCGAGTTTTCTGGGCAAGGGGTAGGCGCGTCGCGCCTGCCAGCGCGCCCCAAAAAGGGCTCTGAGGATTTCCCCTTGGGGGGGCGCGCCTCTCAGTACGCCAGCAGGCCTTCTCTGAAGTTTTGGGTCTGGCGCTCCGCGCCTCTCAGAGCGCCAAAAGCGCCAAGTTTTCCTATTCCTTCCATGCTTTCTTATGCATGTTCCTAGGTATTGTACCTATGTTTCCTAGTTGTTTCCAACACTCCAAGGTACTTCTAAAAGTCAAGAGCTCATCCGTAACATGTGATCAAACACCTTGAATCCAAAATTTCAATTCAAGTAGAGTTAGTTAGAAGTCAAGTGAAGTTAGAAGTTAAGTGAAGTTAAGAGTTAAGCTTAGAAGTTAAGCAAGTTTTAAAGTTGTTCAAGAGTCTTTATTGAACGTTTTAACTTCATTTTTAGACTCACGTTTCAATTCAAGCAAAGAGCTTAGAGTTTCAAGCTAAGTAAAGAGTCTCAAGACTCAAGTTAAGTCAAGAGTGTAAGTTGAATTCATTTCTCAAAAGCTATTAGGGAACTATGTATTCTCAAAGAAGTTTCTAAATGTTTTTAAATTTGAGTAAGAAAGGGACTATGATTTCCAAAAGAGCCTTTGGGCTAGTTTTCAAGAAAAAGGAACATCGTTTCCAAGTGAGCCTTTGGGCTAGATTTTGAGTAATTATCTCAATTAAAGAAAATTGTGTTTAAAACAGTTATGAGCTAAAGTATTTTTGGGAGTAGTATCGAGCACCGAATTGGGGACGCGAGTTCATATTAACTTAACTCTCCATAAGAACCATGTGGCCAACGTGGGAGTTAACGGGTCATACTTTTTAGATGAACCCGTAAAGATAAGCTAGTGGATCCACTTAGTAAAGTTAGCTTCCTATATCAAGACCAGGTATAGGATGGTCCTCAGGAAACGTGAGGTAAAACGTTATATCATTAGCTTCCTATATCACAGCAAGGTATATGATGGTCCTCGGGCAACGTGAGGTAAAACATTGTATCACCACTCATATTCATAGTGGTGGTTTGTCGGTTAGAGAAGCTCCCACAGTAGAAAGAGCATGGTTCCTCGAGGGTTCTGCTTAGTAAGGATGGGGGTATGGGACTTCATTCATACATTGCACAAGTAGACCTTGAGAGGAAGCATGGTATTTTCATGATATTATAAATATGATTTTTACGTCATGTTTTAAGAGTTTTACAAGCTTTATATACTGCATGTATCTTATTGCTTTATATATTGAGTTCAGTTATTCATGAGTTGAACAGAGCCAAGGTAAGTGTTCTGTTGTACTCTTTTCAAGCTTAAGTTGTGGTTTAGCTTTCCAGCTCGCATACTCGTACATTCAATGTACTGATGCCAGTTGGCCTGCATCTTATGACGATGCAAACACAGGTACCCCAGATCAGCATCCTGCACGTCGTTATTCCAGCTGAGCACTCCAGAGTCAGTGGTGAGCCTCCTTGCTTTCCGGAGGACTCAATTATTTTGTGTTCTTAGTTTTGTTTTATTAGGGTGTTGCGGGGTCTGTCCCAACATCCATCCCAGTATTTAGAGGCTTCATAGATAGTCAGTCAGTTAGTTAGTTTTGAGTCTCTTATCTATGTATATATGTAAATATGCTATTTTGAGACTCGAGTTGCCTTTTTGGCTAGTTTTTATCAGTTGGTTGGTTATAACCTTTCTTTACATTGAGTTATGCTGTTGAGTTAAGTTCCGCTGAGTTAAGAAAGTCAGGCCAAGGGTTCGCTTGGGGCCAACAATGGTCTCCGAATGCCAGTCCCGCCCAGGGTGTAGGCTCGGGGCGTGACACTGTACCGGCAGAAAGTGGGCTGATTTTGTCATTCTATCGACAATCACCCAAATAGAATCGTGCTGCCTGCAAGACCTTGGTAAACCTGTGATGAAGTCCATATTGATCATCTCCTACTTTCATTGTGGAAGTTCTATATTCTGAGCCATACCACTAGGCCTTTGGGTCTCTACTTTAACTTGTTGGCAATTCGGACACTTGGCCACAAACTCTGCAATGCCCTTATTCGTACTACTCCACCAATAAAATTCTCTCAAATCATGATACATATTTGTGGAACCCAGATGAATGGAATATCTGGAGATATGAGCTTCCTCCATGATCCTCTCTTGGAGCTCATCCACCCTTGGTACACACAACTTACCTTGATATCTCAATACACCATCTTCCCCTTGTTCAAAAGCCAAAACTTTTAGCTTATGAACATTTGCCTTTAATTCAAGAAAAATAGGATCTTGGTCTTGCTTCTCTTTTACTTCTGACACTAATGATGATTCAGCCCCATTCATCACCACTACTCCTTCCTCTGTCGAATCCATTAGTCGGACTCCCAAGCGTGAAAGTCTGTGCACATCTTTTGCTAGCTCTTTCTTACCTTCTTAAAGCATCAACAATAACATTAGCCTTACATGGATGATAAAGAATACTCATGTCATAATCCTTGAGTAATTCTAACCACCTCTTTTGTCTGAAATTAAGCTTTTTCTGAGTAAACACATACTGAAGGCTCTTGTGATCGGTGAACACATCCACATGAACACCATAAAGATAATGGCGCCATATTTTCAAAGCAAACACTATGACAACCAATTCTAGATCATGGGTTAGGAAATTCTTCTCATGAACTTTCAACTGTCTGGAGGCATAAGCTATAACCTTGCCATTCTGCATTAGCACACAACCCAAGCCATTCTGCATTAGCACACAACAAAGCCTTGTGTACCTTCTGGTAAGGTCAATACTGGGGAAGTAGTCAACCTCTTTTTCAATTCCTGAAAGCTTTTCTCACAAGCTTCTGACCATTGAAACTTAATTATTTTCTGAGTCAACTTAGTCAAAGTAGACGAAATAGATGAGAACCTCTCTACGAACTGTCTATAATAGCCAGCCAAACCCAAGAAACTCCTAATGTCAGTTGGAGATCTGGGTATCAACTTTAATTCCCTCTCTAGACACAATGTGGCGTAAGAATGCCACAGACTCAAGCCAAAACTCACACTTAGAGAACTTGGCATATAACTCTCTGTCCTTTAGAGTTTGGAGAACTATTCTGAGATAACTAGCATGATCTTCTTCATTCCTTGAATAGATTAGTATGTCATCAATGAATACGATAACAAACATATCTAAATAAGGTTTGAATACTCTATTCATAACGTCCATGAATGTTATAGGCGCATTGGTCAAATCAAAGTACATAACTAAGAGCTCATAATGGCCATAACGGGTCCTGAATGCTATCTTCTGAATATCACATTCCCTTACCCTCAACTGATGGTAGTCTGATCTGAAGTCTATCTTAGAGAAACAAGTAGCACCCTAAAGTTGATCGAAAATATCATTAATTCTCGGATGAGGATACTTATTTTTTATGGTAACCTTGTTCAACTGGCGGTACTCTATACACATCCTAAGGGAACCATCTTTCTTTCTCACAAATAAGATCGGAGCGCCCCAAGGTGAGACACTTGGTCGAATGAAACCCTTATCAAGGAGATCTTTCAACTGCTCTTTAAGCCCTTTCAACTCTGTTGGTGCCATTCTATATGGCAGAATAGATATAGGACGAGTAACTGGAAGAATGTCTATACTGAAATCTATCTCTCTCTCAGGAGGGACTCTGAGAAGATCATCTGGAAAGACTTCTGGAAACTCTTTCACTACTGAAACTGATTGAATAGGTAGTATCTCAACACTAGAGTCATTAACTCGGACTAAGTAATAGACACACCCCTTGGAAACTAACGTTTTTACCTTAAGGTACGAAATGAAACGACCCTTAGGCATTGCTGAACTACTTTTTCACTCTAAGACTGGCTTATTTGGAAACTGAAACTTGACAACTCGAGTTCTACAATCAACTGAGGCTTAACAGGCATGAATCCAGTCCATACCAAGAATGACATCAAAATCTACCATGTCTAACTCAACTAAATCAGCCATGGTACTCTTGTGATTGACAGAAATGGGACAATCACGATAGACTCTTTCTGCTAGAATAAACACACTAACAAGTGTAGAAACACTGAAGGGCTCACTAAGTTCCTCAGGAATAATATTAAAATTAATTGTAATTACAGAGTTACAAAGGATAAACTCGCTCCTGGATCTAGCTTAGCATAAACATTAAAGTTAACGACTTGGATCATACCAGTGACAACATGTGGCAAATCTTCTTGCTCTTAGCGACTAGTGATAACATATAGATGGTTTGCTTCTCTGCCAGTACCAGAAGTAGCCCCTCTAGGTGCAGCTCTGTCTGGTGGAGAAACTGAAGAAGATTGGGCTTTATTGCCCCCATTACTGTTACCCTGCTTGTTCTTTGGACATTCTCGCATGAAATGACAATTCTGGCCACACTTGAAGCAACCAATGGAGCCATCACGACATGTCCCTGAGTGGTTCTTACCACACTTAGCTAATGCAGAAGGCTTACTACCCCTTTGTGCCATACTACCCTGAGAATAGGCAGGTTTGGCTCTAAAATTCTGATTATTGTACTCATTTTTGTTCTTTGGCGCAGGTGCACTAGCAGATGATGGAGCAGGTCCCTTTTGTTTCTGCTGGAAGGACGACCAGTTCACATTACTCTTCTGTTGTTCGAACTCATTCCCTGTCTTAGCTCTCTTACTTCAAAACTCCTCTCTGTCTAACTTGATTGGTCACAGCTTGACTTAGCATCTGGATAGCTTCATAGAATTCAGCATTGGTGACCTCTCCTTGGGGTTGCATTTCTGGTGCATTAGGTACCCCTTGTTCCTGTGGTTCAACATTCCTTCTAGCGGGACGACCTCTGACACCTCTTCGTGGAGGCATGATCCGAAAGACACGCGCAAGCACGAGTTAGAAAGAAACTTTTTAGATATCAAACTATAACGCACGAAATGAGTGTGAAAAAAGTGAGGTAATTTCCTAAGTGTTCCAACCTCCTAATTAAAGATGTGGCACGCTTCACACCAATAACTAAGACTCTACAAACACGGCTTCATAGACTCCCTAGGACTCTTGAACTCTGATACCAAGTTTGTCACGCCCTGAGCTTACACCCTAGGCGGGACTGGCACTCGAGAACCATTGTCGGCCCCAAGCAAACCCTTGGCCTGGCTTACTTACTCAGCGGAAGTCTTAAACACAAGAAACAACCTCAAAGGATAACTCATACAAATGTCTTTAAGAAATATTAAACTTAGCCAAAATGGAAACTCAAGTCTCAACCATTAAAAATAGGAAATTGAAAACTCAAGAACTAACATCTGACTATCTATAAAGCCTCTAAACAACTGAGATGGATGTCCGGACAAGACCCACGACATCGTAATGAAACTAAAACTACTAAAAGAAATAAAGGGGATCCTCCGGAAGCAAGGAGGGTCACCAACAAGTCTGGAGCTCAACTAGAATCAATGATGTGCTCCTGATCCTGGTTACCTGTATCTGCATCATTAAAAGATGCAGGCCAAATGGTATCATTACATTGAATGTACGAGTATGCGAGGGGAATTCTAAAACAAGACATCAGCTTGAAAGGAACTGAAGAACTTATCTGGCTCAACTCAACTCAACTTAACTGAACTCAATTCAATATAAAGAAGTATAAAACAAGTGCAACATAAAGAAAAGCTTTTTAAAACATGGATGTCAACTCTGCGTATTTGGAAATACGATAATACTCTATGTGTATTTAAAGATACAATATAACTATGAAATGTATGTAAAAATACAATTAAATTGTGTATATAAGAATATAAATACTTCTGTGGGAGTTTCTCTAACCGACAACCATCACGTAAGAGCTATTGTGATGATACAACATTTTGCCTCATGCTGCCAGGGCCATCCTATACCTTGCCGAGGGTATAGAACCTGACTACTAAGTGGATCCACTAGTCTATGCTAAAAAGTACTAAGGAATTATCTAAAAAGTATGACCCTTTTCTACCCATGATGGCTACATGGTTTATGTGGGCTGTGAGTTGTCTGAACTCTCCCTCATATTGGTGCTCAAAACTACTCCCAAAATATGATACTAGATCTTATGTTTAAAAACATACTTCTTTCTGTGATTTGAGATAATTGCTCAAAAACTTAGCTCAAAGGCTATCTTGGAAATCAAAGTTTCCCATCTTGCTTAATTGTGAAAGCGTTTACTCTTTTCTGAAAACTAGCTCAAAGGCTCTTGGGAAAACAAGGTTTCCTTCTCTTGTTTAAAGTGAAAACATTTTAAACTCTTTAGGAATACATAGTCCCCATATACTTTTAAAGAAATGAACTTCAATCTTTACTCTTTACTCTTTACTCCACTTGAACTTTAAGTATTAAAACAAAGTTAAAACATTTGGAATAGACTTTTGGAAAACTTTAAGAACTTCTCTTGACTTGACTCTTATTTCTCTTGACTTTAATATTAACTTTCTTTGAATTGAATTATGGATTCAAGGTTCCAGATCTCATGTTACGGATGATTTCATGATGTTTAGACGTACCTTAGAGTATAGAAATCGACTAGAAAACATAGGTACATTGCTAAGGAACTAGTACGGAAAGAAGGGGGAAAGGGTGGGAAACCTGGCATCCCTGGCTCTTTGAGCGATGTGGGGCTCCATAGGCAAAAATTCAGGGGCTGGATTGGGGTGCTCTGGCTGGCGTGGTTCCCCAAAGCCCAAACTACAGAGTCCCTTTTGGGGCGCCTTGGCTAGGGCAGCGCTTTGGCTG
Organism: Solanum verrucosum; assembly: GCF_900185275.1. NCBI lineage: Eukaryota > Viridiplantae > Streptophyta > Magnoliopsida > Solanales > Solanaceae > Solanum > Solanum verrucosum. The sequence goes on from NW_026020443.1 coordinate 150,152, forward strand.
GGGCGGCGCCCCTAGCCCTTCCCAGGTGTGTTCCGACTTTTCTTTTTCGTTTTTCATCTCTAAACCCCCTATTTCGACTTGGTTCTTTCCCAAAACAATTAGAATCAACTGTTCCATTAAAATATATCAAATTCTACTCGAAATCACACCTAAAATCATGAATCAACCTCAAGGAACTTCAACGATAAGAACCCACAAGATTTCTAACGAATTTCTTCAAAAACTCACAAGATTTACTTTCAAATCAATATACTTCACTGAATTGAATCATGATTGGCACATGGGTGAACAAACCCAACGCTATGTGATCTGACATACCTCATAGGTTGTAACGACCCGAGAGCACCCCTTAGTCGTTACCGATGTATTTGACCTCGAAGAGGTCTTATACAAGCCCTTAGCATTCGTCATAACATGTAGCATAGAATAAAATCACGAAAAATTTGAAACTTTTACTTTGGAAGTTCAACTTCACTTCATTTTTGAAAAATAGAATCTAACTTCGTCACAATGCACCATCTAGACATAGAAGTATCGAAAATTGGACTTAGCCCATACATCAATAACTAGTCTTGCAAATAGGAAGTACAACAATGTCTTTCAACATAAGCAAAGAACTAAACATAGAAGCTAGATCATAGGGTCTTGTCCTCGGACTTGAGGACTCACCAACTTGGGGAAGCAACTCCAAGTGTCTTGAGAAGTAAGCTTGAATCCTCAACGGCCCGAACCTAAATGTTTGGGAAAAAGGAGAAAATATGGGTTAGTACAACACACGTACTAAGTATGACTACTATGCATAAAAACCATTGAAACATGCATAAAAGGACACTTTATTCAAAACATGTTTTTTGCCAAGTAAATCCAATATACACACAATTTAACTATCATAGTCCAAACCAACATAATATCATCCCAACATGTAGACAACCCAAGTAATACTAGTGCAATGCCAAGAATATAACCCCATAACCCTATTCAAATCCAAGTATCACATTAAGCAACCTACTTCATGCATACATTCATAAGATCCTATTTCATCATAACTTACCATATTCATAATGATCATACATAACATAGCTTTAACATACATAAGTCATAATCATCAAAATCATAAGAGAACACTACTACAACCATCTCTTAGGATCCCACAAGTGCAATGTGCAAGAGAAGTCCCATACCCTCCCTTACACTATGTAGAAACCCTTAAGAAAGCCCTAGTAAGAGTTCACATCTTTCATACCTCCATTTACTTTTACATTAGGGAAATATTGCAATAACCGACATAGACCATGAGAGCTACATGGAATCCGGTGTTCTACTCCCACACCGAAAAGAGAGGGTTAACACTTGCCTAAGGTGTAACCATTAGTACATAGCTATCTAGGTGGATCCACTAAGCTAGAGTCCTATGTGAGCACATAGTTAAGGGTCAAGGAGATTGCTTCTAGAAACCCTAACTTACTAAACGTGGGGGTTTCCATCTCATGAGACAACACATACCGTAGGTAATCGGGACTTGTTAAACGTGAGGAAACCCAGTGGGGAGCTGGACTTACTAAACGTGAGACCCCCATCTCTTTTATATGCCCTTTCGGTGCTAAGCATCTGATTCCTTTTTATAATCATCTTTAGTCATCACATAAGTTCACATTAGCCTTTAATAGACCCTTATGTAGACATCTTACCATAATAGCTCATATGTGTTCATAAGTGAGTAACAATCCTTTCACTTTAGAGACACTTAGCAAGTGAGTAAACTTTTCACTTTACATTACACTACAATCATGAGAATTACCTTTCAATCATATAGCAATCATACCATAATATACATACATACTTCATAGCTAATTCAAGTGTAGAGGGTTAAGGATGAGGAAACTAGGTCATCAACACCACAATAACACATTAGGTATAGTATCATTACAATCTAAGTAATTCACCTTTCATACTTGAGTTCAAAGAAGAACCAACCTTCATACCTTCTTGCCCTTCGTGGAACATCCATACTTCAATTACCAAGCAATTCATAACGAATACATAATACAAGGTAATTCATGAAGTAATAACATAATCAACATCAATATAAGCAATTGACATATTCCCTTCATAGCCTTCAAGGCTTCATTCAAAGACTCAACCCTAATTTCATAGAAATTATACATAACCTAGGGTAGAATCATCATACAAACATTAATTACATAACACAACATTCAATTCATAGCCTTCAATCAATATCCATCACAAACTAGGGTTAGAATTAGGAAAAGAAGGAGAAACATGAGTCTCATTGGGAATTCTTCAAGAAACCACCAATATAACATAAATTCATCCATAATTGTTCATATAACATCAATCAAAGTCAGTTTATAACATCAATTTCACTTTAGAAAAAAGACCCACGTTTTTGGATTGAAACCTAGAAATTGGAGATTTTGAAATTCATCTTGAAGGGGCCTCTTGGGGAAAGGAATCCCAAGAGTGATAAGCAACCATACCTTATTGACGAATTAACCACGAAAATCCGAGTTGAAACCTTGGAGAGTTGGTCTTCTTCTTGAAGTTCCAATCTTCTTCAATGGAGTTCTTGAGAAGAGAGAGAGAGTAGAGAGAAGGAGGAACTTTAGGTTTAGATCTTTGGAGTTTTGTGTTTGAGTGATAAAAGTGAGGTAAATTGACTTAAAAATCATTATATACACGTCCCCTAAAGTACCCTAAATACCCTCACTTAAATGGACTCTTTAATGATCTAAAAATAGATTTATGAATTTCTGCATTTTCGTCGCGGACTTGAGCTGTTCCCTGAAGATATTTGGAATTAAATTTTGAGACAGTAGAGTCCGCGACACGACCGCGTCGCGAACTGGATTTTTTCTCCTTGGGGGAGCAAGTGCGCGACGCACAGCTATTCCCTCCAAGTGCAATCTGTAAACTGCCTTGGCAGCTTGCTTGGTTAAGGTTGGGGTCCTCCTCGGGGACCCTTAGGGTGGCCCCGGGGAGTCGTATTCGAACGTTTTGACCCTAGGAACATATATTTACCTATTTTAAACCTTTTCACCAGATTATACCATCATATGACACTCCCAAACCTGCCCAAAACCTAAGGACACACTAGAACACATTCTTCTCTAGTTTCTGGATGTCGTGGTCGTTTCTTGACGTTTAGACTTTTACTCTTCCAAACCAAGTAAATTACATTAGTTTAGGTTTATAAACATCATTTTAACTATTTTTAAGTCATTATTCATAAGGTGAGGCTCTAACTTAAGTCATAGAATTTCCGGGGTGTTACATAGGTATCACCCTTTGAAGAAATCCACAAGCGATTCTCCAAGAAACCGACGAATCTTGAACTTTCTTCTCCTTTCTCCTCTTTTCTCTTTTTTCCAAGCCCTAGCGTGAATTTCCAATTGACTAAACTGATCTAATTCTAATTAGACCCCAAATAAACTCCTAAAAATGAATTAAAATAATTGGGTAAGGAAAAGACTAAAATACCCTTCCAAAATCCGGATTAGACTTTCCTTAATCGAACAACCCAACTTCAAATGGGCATATCTCATTCATACAAACTCAGAATCGCACAAACTCGGCAGCGTTGGAAATATTTTTCCAAGATCTTTCCTAAGATATCTAGAAGAACACCTAACTCATCCTGAGATATGAGTTATGGTCGTTTGAAGTTGACCAAAAACCCAAACTTAACATAACTTAACAAATTTCCATATTTTTCAATCTTTCCTAAAATGACTATTTCCAATTCTAACTCTTTCTAGTTCATTCAATTAGCGAGATGTTACACTAGACAAATGGGGAACATTTGTAAAGCTGCCAACACTGGTACGGTTGGTGAGCACAGGATAGAAGAATAGATCTATCAGCCAATAGGAGGACACTAATCCTTACTTCCAAATCGTAAGTCATTTAATAGAAGAAAAAATATAAATTCGATGGTATCAAGGAGGAAAAGGTAGTGATTCAATGAAACTAGTTAAGTTGATGCTTGATACCATCAGAGTATATATATACTATGGTGGTATTAAAGAGCAAAAAGCAGTGCTTCACTGAAAACACTACTAATTATTGTTTGATACCACTAGAGTGTGTGTGTGTATATATATATATATATACTTACTCTGATGGTATTAAGGAGGAAAAGGTAGTGATTCAGTGAAAACTAACTAAATTGGTGTTTGATACCATCAGAGTCTATATATACTATGGTGGTATCAAAGAATAAAAGGTAGTGCTTCACTTGTAACACCTCAGATTTCAAAAAAGAATTAGATTGCATAAATTTTGTCTATTGATTCAGGTCTAGGAGACATCTCTACGGTTCGTAGAACCTTTTACGAGTCATAGACCAATCTCATAGAAGTGGGAAAATAATTTTTTTGAAAATAAAGATCCAATTGCTCATCTTACAAATGACCAGTACGGTCCATCAAGTGATCTACGGGTGGTAGATGTGTTCTGTAGAAGCTATCCATACTTGGTGAAATTTTGGGGTTTAAGTTGAGTTCTACAGTTAGGGTCTACACGCCGTATGATTTCCTACTAACCGTAGAAGGATCCCATCAAAAATTGTGTAATCTTAAGGTCATAGTACTTGGTCTATAGTTAACCAGTACAGACCGTAGAAAGTTCTAAGGTACGTACATCTGACCCGTAGACCAGTCTCACATTTAATATTTAAGGTCTTTTGGGTCTTTTCCTTAATGTTTTATGCCTATACTATGTCGTTTTTGCTTCTATCATAAGCCCTATATAACCATTCTTTTGAAATCTTTATTTCTTTTATCTTGTATGATGTATTCTAAGTGGCTTGTGTAGGGTATTTCGGGGTTCTATACATCATCTTACACCTAGGGTATACTTTGGGTCATCACATCACTAAAAACACTACTAGTTACTACTTGATACCATCAGATATATTGTTGAGGCTATTGACTTCCGTTTTGTCAAACTCTTCTGTGTTGATGAAAATGTTTCTTTTGAAATCTTGTATGACGTATGCTAAGTGGCTTGTTTAGTTGTTTAGGGTCTTTTGGGGTTCTATACGTCATGTTACACCTAGGGTATACTTTGGGTCATGACATCACTGAAAACACTACTAGTTACTACTTGATACCATCAGTGTGTGTGTGTGTCTATATATATATATATAAATTATGTAGTGATTCAGTGAAAACTAGTTAAATTGATGTTTGATACCATCAAAGTATATATATACTCTGGTGGTATCAGCGAAGAAAAGCACTGCTTCACTGAAAACACTACTAGTTATTGTTTGATATTATCAGGGTATATATATACCCTGATGGTATCAACGAAGAAAAGCAGTGCTTCACTGAAAACACTACTAGTTATTGTTTGATACTACCAGAGTATTATATACCCTGATGGTATCAAGGGTACTTATATTTTAATGCATCAAAGGGTGTATGGACGTAAATAATTTGGGTGATGGGTCCACTAAGGGTAAATAGTTTGGATTGAGTCCAATTTAGATAAATAGTTTCATTATTTGGTCCAATTTGTGTAGTTTTTCCAAAATAATATGTACTTTTCTCAAAAGCCCTCTTGAAAACCATAAACTTAACCCAAAAGATTTATGTAAAACTCATAAATTTCAGTTAGAAACCATACATTGATGATATACTTCGATTATCCATTGATTTCTCTCTCAAAAGACACCATGTTCCAAAAGTGCTCCCAAATAAAATAATTCAGATCATAATTTTTTAGTATTACAACATGGATACATCTAGTATTTTTAAAATTGTTGCACCAGAAAATGTTCAACATTAATTTGCAACCATAATTCTCTTGTACAGCTTCAAAATTTGATGATTCTTGTTGCTACGTGTCCAAAATAACTATACTCGCCTAATTGTTCAATTGAAACTCAAATTGATCTTGTTTGCCAATCAAATATTTTTTCTTCTCGTTACAGATTTGATTCATGATTGTTGATAAAACTCCAAGTGCGGCTTATCAAAATTAGACCAAACATTCTAGATCGGTCCTATAAATTATTTTCAAGCTTTTGAAAGTCTCGAAATAAAATTTTGATCCATTGAACTAAAAATGACCTTTGAATCCTTACACTTTTCAATTTAAAACAACGCAACAGCACCACCACGATCAAAATCAGTCCAAAAACTCATCAGAATCAAATCAAAACTTGTAGACAAGTCAAAATTCATCATACAAACCAATTGAAATATTCAAATCATGAATCCAAACTCGTTAAGTCTGCTATTTGACTGATGTCAACTCTTAACTTTCAATTGATCTACTATAATACAACTCAAGTGTCTAAATCACTCCTGAGCCCATTGACACCCATGCAAACTATCCAACCAAGCCATAAATCACATTTCATATATACATGAACTTTCAAACCTCAAATCTAATTCGATTAACCCAAATGTTGACTTTTGTCAACTCTATTTTATTTTTCTCAAGAACTCTAGATTTTGGTTTTTCTTCTTCGATACTCATCCAATTGTCTACAAAAATATTGTTTGGGGGGGGGGGGGGGGGGTGAGTCTCAAATACTCTAAACACTGAACATGTCATTACGAAAACAACGTATAAATGAGGGAGAAAACTTGCAGATTTCAATGTGGAAAAATAAAATAGAAGCCAAACTTCTGGATTATATGTATCGAGTTGGTAGAATAAAAAAAATTATTACAAGAAATTAAAAATAAGGAAGGTAAGCATCGCAAGTCAAAAGAAAAGTTTAGTGTAACAAAATCAAACTTAAGGAGAAGTATATAAAATTATCCTTTATTTTTATTGTATATAATAATTTACAAAATTGAAAAACTATCCATAATAATTAAAAAGATTTTCGATCCCTTAATCTCTCCTTTCCACAAATTCATTTTACATATATTATCAAGTTAAATCTGAAATCCAATATCATGAATTAGTAACTGCTTATCATGGAAGACGAACACTTGGATGGTTTGAGAGGCTAAAGTTCCTTAAAACTTGTTTTATAATAACACAAACTTTAGACATTGGACATGGTGCAAAATGAGGAAAACACATAATTTGTTTAATAATATGTACATATCCAATTTATAGCAATCAACACCAAGTTTCAAGTAGAAAATGATAGATATTTAAAAGTTCATTGTTATCTTATTGTGATGAAATTAAAATAATTTCACCCACAATAACATGTTGAAATTAGCAATCTTAGGTTTAACTTGTACAACATTACTTATTTTAATTTTATTTCAAATGTCAAATAATCCCACCCTCTGCGAACCATCAGAGGGTTCAGGGATCCTCCCGAATGGGAACTCAACAGTGAATGATGATACAATAATGTCTGAGCATCTCCAAGTTGACGCGATCCTCCACTATGCCACATCACGTGTGATACCCCAACAAACAATGGACGAGATCAAGATATCTTTCAACATCCTCAAATCACTAACCCCTTGTAATTTGCTAGTATTCGGGCTAGGTCATGACTCATTTATGTGGTCATCCATAAATCCACGTGGCACAACACTTTTCCTAGAGGAAGATCCAAAATGGAGCAGGGCTATACTTAAAGACCTATCATTCATCCGTTCCAACACGGTTAGATATCGGACAACTTTGTATGAGGCAGAGAAATTAATCGAACACTATAATAAGGAACCGGATTGTTGGGCTAGAAAATCAATTTTACGAGGTAATAGTAAATGTAAGTTAGCATTGAACATGTTATCGAATGAAGTGTACGATAAAGAATGGGACATAATTATGATAGATGGTCCTAAAGGCTATTTTGATCAAGCACCAGGAAGAATGTCAGCTATTTATTCTGCTGCTGTTATGGCAAGAAATAGAAAGGGACCTGGGGTAACACATGTAGTAATGCATGATGTGGATCGAGATGTAGAAAAAGTTTATGCTGAACTTTTTTTGTGTAGGAAAAATTTGGTCGATGGGGTAGGAAAGCTTTGGCATTTTGAGATTCCTCCAGCTTCGGATGTGAACACTGATTTTTGTTAGATTAATAAATATTCTTTTTTTTTAAAAGTGTTGTGTAATTTATTTTTCACTTACAAATTACCTACACCCCTGTTTCGTCAAGTTTATGATTTTTATTGCTTATGTTTGATTTGCGCTAGTGTGCGTCAAAATCAGCTTATTTGAAAAGCGCTTCAAGCAAAATAATTTTTACTTTTGGAGAGAAATAATTTTATATGTTGATCAAATTATTTAAAAAATTATTATTAATAATCATATTTGATAAAAGAAAATTATATTCGATTAATATTAAGAGGTGTTTTTGAGTGTAAATTACGACAAAAAATAATTAAAATTGTTTTACAATTAATATTACTAGAGAAATGATTTTAAAAATATTTTTTAGAGGTAAATTGGGAAATATTAATTTTCGATAAAAATAATTTTCTATTTCCAGAGAAGCATAAATTTGTAGTTTCTCTCTTACATGAGAAAAACTATTGGTGTTACTGTTTAAAACATTTTCCTTTTGTCAAATACCTCAAGTCTCCAAAAAGAAAAAAAAATTGGCCCAAAAAAATAATTGTGACCTTTTAAAAACTTGGTCAAACAATACAAATACTATAATATATAGGGAAAAAGGTCTGAAATATATCAGAATATTGATCGAAATTACTGCAACAATACCGAACTTTTGAAAGAACTTTTTACCCCCTACACTATTTAATAAAGTATTTTAAAGGTATATATGTGCCCACGTGGACACGCTACTATTTATAATTATCCAATATTTATGATGTCCATGTGGGCACCACATATATACTTTTAAAATACATTATTAAATAGTGCATGGGGTAAAAGAACCTCCATAAAGTTTGGTATCGTAACAACAATTTCGGCCAAAGTTGAAGTATTTTTCAGACTCTTTTCCCTAATATATATATATATATATATATATATATATATATATAATAAAAGTAGTTAGAAAATAATGTAGTTATCTATTTTTATTCCAAAAACACATATTTATGAAGTTATTTTGCACCTTAGACAAATAATTTTTTTACAATAATCAATTATATATTTTGATAAATAAGCCCCAAAAACAAAAATTTAAAGTTTAAGGAAAATAATTTGGATAATTAATAAAGTTGGAGAATGAGAAGGGCTTAAATTTATTTTTTTAAGAAAAAAATAAGGAGCACAATTTTTTAAAAAAAAAATAAAAGTATCTTTAAAAGGGTCTGAATGAAAATAAGATTCTGTCACAAATCTGATTTATTCAGACCATTAAGAGATTTTCAAGTAAGAAAACAAACGCACGGTCTAATATATGAATCATTCAGATTCAGACCTCCATTAAGTACAAACAAATTACTACACCGAACTCATATTTTATTAACTCGTTCATATTATAATGAGTTAGGAAGTGATTTTCTAAGGAGAAAAAACACGTGGATATTCATCCAACTCAAACTAATTACCTGCCCATACCAATGTACTTTTATGTCCACTTAACTATTTACCCCAATTCCCTTCCTTGATCGATTGTTGATTGGATTTTTTTTTTTCTGTTTTCTTTCCTTTTTCCTTTTTAATTTTTTGTTTTCTTTTCTAATTTCTCTTAATTATTCTTTTGTTTTTCTTCATAATCTAATTTCGTTCAATTTTTTTCCTTCTTTTCTTTAACTTCATTCTTTTTTTCTCCATAATCTGACTCCATTAACTTTTTTTGCTCATTTTCTTTCTTTATTTTTTTAAAAAATTCTGTTGATTTTCTTTTACTTTTTTCACCTTTTCTAGATATTTTTTTCAATTTATTTTCTATTTCCTGTTTTGTTTCATAATTTAATTCTATATAATTTTTGGCTTCTTTACTTCTTATATATACATATTAATTAAAAAGATAATTGAAAAGCGTGGGATTTGTGTCTGATTTGGTCAATGGATTTTGGGTACTTTGACCAAAATCGATGGGAAAAATCTGGACACTTTTAATGATTCCTATAATCAATACAAAAGTTAAGGTGAAATTGAATAAATTGGAATACCTTTTATATTGAAATTTCTATGTCACTCCTTTTCCTTTAATCTCCTTTCATGTTTCTCCTCAAGTTCTTCATATAATATCTTATAATTTAGATTTTATAACCCTATTCGTAAATATTTTAATTATTTTTAGGTGAATCGCCGCACCCGTATCTGTACATGGATCCATATCCCCAAATCTTAAAAATTAGATCATGAAATATTCGATCTCTAGATCCGCACCCATATCAGACACCCGCATCCAAATCCGAGCAACATCAATTCACATAAATATTTGTATTAAAAAGGATAAAGGGATCAGAGTGAATCATCAAAAACCAGTATGACCCATAACCCAACAACAACCACTAAACTATGCAACAAACTGGCAGGCAATGTTCACTGACTATAGTAATATAGATAAACAAACTGAAAATAAATCTAAGTCTTTGGACTAAAAAATGGCATATGTCAACAATCTAAATAAGCATTACTATCTAATAGAGCAAAATTCATTCGAGCTGAACTAAATCCGAATTAAACAACACGAAAAGTAAGCAAAGTAAATAAAATCAAGGAGAAAAATGCTAAGACTTTAATTAAGGTGCGTATATAACTAAAACAAAATTTTCTTCATCATGAAGGTAAGTACTTCTAAACCTTTGAATCAAGATCAATAGATTCCTTGTCCTTTTGAACTTGTTGTCTTGATAGTTGTTCCATTTCATTCATAGGATGAAAATTTGGAGCAATTCCAATGACATTGCTAGGAACAATAGGATCTTCTTGGTCAGATTCTTCATAGTTTATTGAAGGTGTCAATTTGAAAGTCCATGTAATTTCTTGTTTCTTCCCCCACAACACCATGTATAATCCACCTATTATTATTGCTCCTCCTAACACACTAATATTCCAACACATATAAACAAAGTTACATTCATTAAAAAAAAAAAAAAACTAAAAATGACTATAAATAGTAAAGAAAGTAAAATTATGTAATTCGATGGAAATCGGGCAACTAAAATCGACTTAGCACTACAACAAATTCGATTATCAGGGACAAATAATTTCGTCATTTATAAATCATATTTCGTCACTAAAAATCTTTTGAGATGAAAAATAATTCGTCAATCAGTCGTCACTAAATGTGTGTCGCTAAAAGTGTATGTAGGATTTATAGAAAGAAATCGACGAATTGTGCACCTTATATTTTGCAGCGGAAGTCGGTTGCTCCAAAGTCCTGCTTTGAATAACTAGGAATCAAAGTTTGATTCACAAACTAAATGTCTATCTTCAGACAAAAAATGTTCTCCTTTTTTTCTTCTAGTTTGTGTTATCTTTTGTTGTTTTGGTTTTTTACGTTGTCTATCTCACTTTTTTACTATAAAAGGAATAAATCCTTTTATTAAGAGGGGTTGGGAAGTTTTTCGTTTAATAATTGTCCCCCCTACCCTTCTTTTTCAAATAAGAGATAAGTAATTCTTATCTCTTATCAAACAATTTCTTGGGTCGGGTCAGTCCACATGGATGACCCACGACCCAAAACTTACATCTCCCACTTCGCACATCGTGGACAAGACCCAAGCTAATTGTCACGCCACGAGCCTACACCCTGGGCGGGACTGGCACTCGAAGACCATTGATGGCCTCAAGCGAACCCTTGGCTTGGCTTACTAACTCAACAAAAGACTTAACTCATCACATGCACATTTATGAAGTAACTAGAATGTTATAAAGGAACATTCAACTGGCCTTTAAGGAAAACTCAAGTCTTTAACATATGAAATGAAAAGTAAAGACAACTGAATTAACTAACTAATTGTCTGTCTGTCTAAGCCTCTAAACAAATGAGATGGATGTCGGGACAGGCCCACGACATCCTAATGAACTAATACTAAAACTGAAAGCAATGAAAAGAAGTCCTTTGGAATGCAAAGAGGCTCACCAACAGACTCTGAACTGCTCACTAGATCAACGATGTGTCGGATGCCGATCCTAGTTACCTGTGTCTGCATCATAATAAGATGCAGGCCAAATGACATCAGTACATTGAATGTACGAGTATGCGAGTTGGAATGCTAACAAACATAGGCTTCTGAAAGAAACACTTACCTTGTCTCTTCTCAACTCATAAATACTTACTGAACTCATTTCAATATAAGTAGTTTAAAACAAGTGCAATATAGAGAAAAGATGTGTTAAAAACATGATGTCAACTCTGTGTATATACAAGGATACAACAACTCTGAAATATATGTAAAAATACATAAACTGATGTATATAAAAATACAATAACTTTTGTGGGAGTTTCTTTAACCGACAACCATCATATAAGAGTTATAGTGATGATACAATGATCTACCTAACGCTGCCAGCGCATCCTATACCCGGCCAGAGGTATAAAACCTGAACTAATAAGTGGATCCACTAGTCTACTGTGAAAAGGGTTCATCTAAAAAGTATGACCTTTTTCTACCCATGGTGGATACATGGTTTTATGGAGACATGAGTTATCTAAACTCGTGCTAGCCCCCAATTCGGTGCTCAATACTACTCCCAAAATATACTAGCTCTTATGTTTTTTATAAACAAACTTCTTCTGTGATTTGAGATTAGTGCTCAAAAACTTAGCTCAAAGGCTATCTGGGAAATCTCAATTTCCCTTCTTGCTTCATTTAGAAAACTATTAGCCTTTTCTGAAAACTAGCCCGAAGGCTCTTTGAAAATCTCAGTTTATGTTCTTATTTAAATGTGAAAAACATTTTAAATCTCTTTGGGAGTACCTAGTCCCCATATACTTTTTGAAGAAATGAACTTCAATCTATACTCTTTACTCTTTATTCAACTTGAACTTTAAGTCTTAAAACAAGGTTAAAAGCATTTGCAAAAGGCTTCTTGAAAAGACTGTGAAAACTTCCTAGACTTGACTCTTGACTTTCCTTGAATTTGAATTTATGGATTCAAGGTTGTGATTCATGTTTATGGATGATTTCTAGGTGTTTAGAAGTCATTTAGAGTATTTAGAATCAATGGAAAGTGTTAGGACACTTTAGAATAACTTAAATAGGCTAAACGACGAAAAACTGGTGAAAAACGCCGATCCGGGCTCATCCCTGGCGCGCCGCGCTAGGCCCCAACTTACTAGGGCTTGTTTTGGGTGCACTGCAGGTGCGCCGCCCCAGCCTCCTAGAGCTATGGGGGCGCAACGCGCCTGTCCCTCCCCAGGTGCGTCTGACGAGTTTTTCAACTCGTTTTCTGATCCTAAATAGTTTTAAATCAATTCCTTTTATCAATACTTTCTTAGATTCAGATACCCAACGCATGTACACTAGAATCTAACTCGAAACAACTCTTAACAATTGCTAAAATGTCTCAAGAAAACCCATCAATCACATGTAAGTTCAAGAATGAAAACAATTCAAGAACATCAAATTCCAACTCTTTTAGAACGAAAATCATTGAATTAAATATGCTTGGTGTGTGGGTGAACTAACCTGACGCTATATGATCTCGCATACCTTGTAGGGATCACCCCCGACGAATTCCACAAGCCAAACTTTGACGATCTTGAACGTTTTTGCTTCTTTTTCTCCTTTCTCCTTAGCCCTAGCGTGAAAACCCAAATTCTAAAACTCACTAAAATTTGATCTGACCCATATTAAACTCCTAAAAATGGATTAAAATAATAGGGCAATGAAAAGACTAAAATGCCCCTTAAAATTCCGGATTGGACATTTCCTTAATCCAACAACCCAACTTCCAAAGGGCATAACTCACTCATCCGAACTCGGAATCGAGCAAACTTGGCGGCGTTGGAAAGATAATTTCAAGATATTTCCAACCATATTTAGGAATACGCCTAAATCATCCTGAGATAGGAGTTATGGTCGTTTTAAATTGACCAAAAACTCACTTTAACTTACTTAAAATTTTCCAGATTTCCTTGTACTTTCCAAAAATGACTATTTCCAGATTTTTAACTTCTTTCTAGTTCTTTCTAGCTGCGAGTTGTTACACTAATACAACATCAACTAGACACACAATTCACACAACAAATAGTTTGTGCGATCTGTGAGCACCAAAAGTTTAACTTTAAGGTTTTCCAAACCCCACATAGGAATTCAATCACATTTGGAAGGAATTCACAACTTATATGAGAATACTATTACTCACAATACCCCAGACTTCATTCACTACTTTAGTAGTTACTTATTTGATCCCTCATCCTCTTAAGGAAATTAACTCAAGTTCATATTTAACTTTATACACACAATCACACTCAATACCAATATGGTTAGTGCAATAGCCGGCTTGTGTATATAAGTTTATTATTCATTTAATTGTCTTTCCTTTCTACTCAAATCTATCTACTCCTATTAAACTGCTTTCCTAGACATGCACTGCATTGACGAATCATTTATGGCTATTAGTAACATGCTAAAGTAGCAACATCGATTGAAACTTCAAGAAACAGCAAAATGTCAAAATTTCATTGAAAAGTCATTTTAACTTTTCTAGGTCTCACACAATGAAGAAGCAGGGGATATTCTTTCAATGACTCATTGATCGCTTGACACACGTGGTATGAAACACGTGTTACAATGTTTTCACCTTATACTGATGTATGTGTCTTATCCTTTCGATTATCCAATATAGTACAGACCACGATCTAAACACCTCAAGATGTTTAACCTTAGTTTCTCTTTTTAAGTAATCATTAAACTCATTTTCTTAGAGAAACATTTGGATGACTCATAAAACAAGTCATAATATGGTGGTGAAACTCATCTCTTCACGTTCCTCGACGTAAGAGGTGATTGCTCGTGTGAGAGAGAAAATCATATGACTTGTTCGACACACTTTATTTCTTATAAAATATCACATGCATACTACATTTAAACATAAATTCAATAGTTTTATATAGAAGAGAATATTATGACAATTAAGTCATTTTACAATATTGAAATATCATCATACTCTACGTAAACCTAGAGCCTTAACATGTTTTTCAAACAAGTCTCTAGAGATGGCCTTCATAAAAGGATCATCTATCATTTCACGTGTAGGAATGTATTGCAAAGTTATTTCTCCACTTGCCACTACATCTCTCACAAAATTATACTTGATGTCGATGTTTTTGGTCTTGTTGTGATACTTAGGATCCTTTGTGTACGCGATAGCCGCTTGACTATCACAATATAGAATCATGGGACCCTTATAATTCTTTGCAATACTCAAATGCTCAAAGAATCTCTTTAACCAAACAACTTCTTGTACTGCAGACGCACAAGCGACAAATTCAGATTTCATGGTTGAAAGAGATGTGCAAGTTTGCTTCTTACTTTTCCATGAAATAGCACCACCATTTAGTAAGAAAATATAGTCGGATGTTGATTTTCTATCATCCTAGTCACCAACCCAATCAACATCTATATAACCTCTTATGAATAAATCAGATCCACTATAACACAGTGTATGATCTGCAGTTCCCTTCAGGTATCGAAATATTCTCTTTACTGCTTTTCAATGATCTCTTCCAGGATTGGATTGATACTTGCTAACTAGACTCACGTCATAACAAATGTCTGGGCGAGTATACATTATAACATACATCAAACTCCCGACAACACTAGAATAAGGAACTCAAGACATGTTTTCCTTTTCTTTTTCAGTCTTTGGACACATTTCAAGGCTTAATGTTTCACCCCTTGCTGTGGGAGTATCTATGGATTTGCAACTATTCATTCGAAAACGTTCCAATATTTTCTTTATATAAGTTTCTTGAGATAAACTCAAAAATTTCTTGGAACGATCTCTTTAGATCTTAACACCCAATATATAGTATGTTTCACCCATATCTTTTATATCAAACGATTTTGAAAGCCATGACTTGACAGTTTTCACATACTCCAAATTATTTCCAGCTAATAAAATATCATCTACGTAAAGAGAAAGAATTACAAATTTCCATAGGACTTTTTCAGATAGATGCAATGGTCTTCATCGATTATGGTGAAATCAAATGACATCACCTCCTTATGAAATCTTAAATACCACTGCCTTGAAAATTGCTTTAGGCCATAAATTGATCTTCTCAATTTACATACTTTCTTTTCTTGACCTTTAACAACGAAACCTACTGGTTGTTCCATGTAGATTTCCTCGTTTAATTCTCCATTGAGAAAAATGGTCTTCACATTTATTTGGTGTAATTTTAGATCTAAACATGCAACAATAGCTAAAAGTAATCGTATGGAAGTAAACTTCACAACTGGTGAAAAGGTTTCCTCATAGTTTATTCCAACTTCTTGAGTAAAACCTTTTGCCACCAATCGTGTTTTGTTTCTTTCTATTGACCCATCCGATTTACGTTTAACTTTAAGAATCCATTTATTCCCTGTAGCTTTACACTTCTTAGGAAGGTCAACTAGATCCCAGACTTTGTTGGTTTTCATGGACTCTAATTCTTCTTTCATCGCTTTTAACCATTTATCCCTTTTAGGTCTCGATAAAGCCTCATTTACATAATTAGGTTCATCCCATTATGTGGGAGATACCAGGAAAACATAATCCTCAATCTCATAAGATCGTTTAGGTACACCTTTTTTTGTACTCTTACGTATTTGAAGTTCAAATTCCTTCCTCTATAGGATTTGGAGATTCATAACTCCCACTCGAACCAGGAATCATTTCTTGATCCATTGAATTATCAAGTATGTTTGACAACATTATCTGATCTTCTGAATTCAACATTTCATATAGAGGGTCAACATCATCTATTTCACCCTTTTTGGGAAAATCATTTTCTAAAAATCTGCATCTCGTGATGCAATTTCAGTAATACTTCAATCCTTCAGTTCATCGATGAACACATACCCTTTAGAGCATTCAGAGTACCTTCTAAACATACATTTCTTTTCTTTTGGACTTAGTATACCAAACTCACCAAAATGATCTTTAATATATACCACACAACCCCACGGTCGTAGATTATTCAGGTTTGTTTTATGACTAGTCCAAAGTTCATAAGGAGTGAAAGACACTGATTTAGAAGGCACTTTGTTCAATATGTAAGCCGTAGTAAATAATGCATCTCCCCAAAAAGAGATAGACAAATTTTCATGCGCCATCATTGATCTTGTCATGTATAATAATCTTCTATTCCTTCTTTTAGCTACACCATTTTGTTGAGGTGTATAAGGAGTAGTTAACTGTCTGATAATACCCTTTTCAGTACATAATTCTTCAAATTGTTTTGACAAATATTCACGCCGTCGATCGGTTCTTAAGCTTTTATGATTTTATCTCATTAATTTTTAACTTCATTCATATATATTTTAAAGTACTCAAGTGCTTCAGATTTTGAGAAATCAAATAGACATAACCAAAACGCGTGAAATCATCAATAAATGTAATGAAGTATGTAGCACCAGACCTTGACCTTACATTCATTGGACCACAAATATCATAATGATTTAATTGAAGTGGAAACTCAACTCTCTTAGCCTTCCCAAATGGTTTACACGTAATGTTTCCAGCAAGACAATTTCCACAAGTTCGCATTTCAATTTTGGTGAAAGAACCTAATTGCCCTTCTTTTGCCAACCTATTCATTCGATCTTTCCCTATGTGACCTAATCTTGCATGTCATGTAATAGCATCAACATCATTGTTACTAGAATAACATGCCATTACACAACGGTCAAAATAATAGTCATAAGTTGAAGGATTACAATCTAATTCGATAAAACGGTCATAACAAAGTCCAAAACCATATAAAACTGTAACGTCCGACAATTTGAAATAGCTAAGAAGAGGCTTGGAATTTGAAATTTTTCATTTTTGGTAAGAATTTGAAAATCTGGAATTTGGCTAAGTGTGGAAATCAGTGAGTTTTTGGCCAACTTTGAGCAGTTATAACTTCCAGCTCGGGATGAGTTAGGAGTAGTTCCGGTTATGGTTGTGAAGCTTGTGGAATGATATTTCCAACTCCACCGAGTTTTCTCGATTCCGAGTTCGTATGAGCGAGTTATGCTTTTTAGAAGTTGGGCAGTTGGCAGGGAAATCTGTCCGGGAAATTAAGGTCATTTTGGTCTTTTTCCCTAGCCATTTCTTCTAGGATTATATGGTGTGTTAGGCTGACTTTGGATCATTTTTATTCCATTTTAAAGAGAGAAAGTTAGGGTTCTTGAGAGTGAAGAAAAGAAGAAGAAGAGAAGAAGGAGAAGAAGAAGAGAAGAAGAGGAGATCAACAAGTTTCCGTCGTGGAAATCGTCGGGGGTGATCCCTATCAAGGTATGTGAGCTCTTTGTGTGGGTTGATCCTTTCCCCCACACGCCAAGCTCATTTTATGATTTGAGGAAAGATTGGAATTGTTGTTGAAGTTGTTAGTTGTTGTTGATGTTGTTAGTTGTGTTGTTGAAGTTTATGGTTGGTTGTGAGACATGATTGGGTTGTGCTTTGAGTTGTAATCTATGGTATGTTGAGGGATTGATGATCCTTAGTGTTTGGGGCTAGATCCATTGAAGTAAGGATGGTGTAGAGTTGAAGAAAAAGGGGAGAAAAGTCGAGTTTCTGGGCAAGGGGGTTGGCGCGTCGCGCCTGCCAGCGCGCCCCAAAAGGGGCTCTGAGGTTTCTCCCTTGGGGCGCCGCGCCTCTCAGAGCGCCAGCAGGTGACCTCTGACTTTCGAGGGCTGGCGCTCCGCGCCTTGCAGAGCGCCAAGGACTCCAAGTTTCCCCCATTCTTCCATGCTTTCTCATGCATGTTCCTAGGTGTTATACCTATGTTCCCTAGTTGTTTCCAACACCCCAAAGTGTTTCTAAACATCCCAAACTCATCCAAATACGTGTGATTATATACCTTGAATCCATAGTTCAATTCAAGGCAAGTTAGTATCAAGTTAAAGAGAAGTTAGAGTCAAGTTAAGCCATGTTAAGAAGTAAGTTCAAACAAGTCCTCCAACCTTTTCAAGAGTCTTCATTGAACGTTTTAACTTCGTTTCTAGACTCAAGTTTCAAGTCAAGCAAAGAGCTTAGAGTTTCAATCTAAGTAAAGAGTCTCAAGACTCAAGTTAAGTCAAGAGTGTAAGTTGAGTTCATTTCTCAAAAGCTATTAGGGAACTATGTATTCCCAAAGAAGTTTCTAAATGTTTTTTAACATTTGAGTAAGAAAGGAACTGTGATTTCCAAAAGAGCCTTTGGGCTAGTTTTCAAGAAAAAGGAATATAGTTTCCAAGTGAGCCTTTGGGCTAGATTTTGAGTAATTATCTCATTTAAAGAAAGATGTGTTTAAAACACTTATGAGCTAAAAGCATTTTGGGAGTAGTATCGAGCACCGATTTGGGGACGCGAGTTCATATTAAACTCAACTCTCCATAAGAACCATGTAGCCAACATGAGAGTTAACGGGTCATACTTTTTAGATGAACCCGTAAAGTTAAGCTAGTGGATCCACTTAGTAAAGTTAGCTTCCTATATCAAGACCAGGTATAGGATGGTCCTCAGGCAACGTGAGGTAAAACGTTATATCATTAGCTTCCTATATCACGGCAAGGTATAGGATGGTCCTCAGGCAACGTGAGGTAAAACGTTGTATCACCACTCATATTCATAGTGGTGGTTTGTCGGTTAAAGAAGCTCCCACAGTAGAAAGAGCATGGTTCCTCGAGGGTTCTGCTTAGTATGGATGGGGGTATGGGACTTCATTCATACATTGCACAAGTAGACCTTGAGAGGAAGCATGGTATTTTCATGATATAATAAATATGATTTTTACATCATGTGTTAAGAGTTTTACAAGTTTTATATATTGCATGTGTCTTATTGTTTTATATATTGAGTTCAGTTATTCATAAGTTGAACAGAGCCAAGGTAAGTGTTCTCTTGTACTCTTTTCAAGCTTAAGTCGTGGTTTAGCTTTCCAGCTCGCATACTCGTATATTCAATGTACTGATGCTAGTTGGCCTGAATCTTATGACGATGCAGATACAGGTACCCCAGATCAGCATCCTGCTCGTCGTTGATCCAGCTGAGCACTCCAGAGTCGGTGGTGAGCCTTCTTGCTTTCCGGAGGACTCAATTATTTTGTGTACTTAGTTTTGTTCTATTAGGATGTTGCGGGGTCTGTCCCAACATCCATCTCAGTATTTTAGAGGCTTCATAGACAGTCAGTTAGTTAGTATTGAGTCTCTCATCTATGTATATATGTAAATATTCTATTTTGAGACTCGAGCTGCCTTTTGGCATGTTATGCATCAGTTGGTTGTTTTATAACCTTTCATTGCATTGAGTTGTACTGTTGAGTTAAGTTTCCGCTGAGTTAAGAAAGCTAGGCCAAGGGTTCGTCTGGGGCCAGCAATGTTCTCCAGGTGCCGGTCCCGCCCAGGGTGTAGGCTCGGGGCATGACAAAAACATTATCTACAGTTATTCTAACACCATTACGACTAGAAAACAAATCAAAACCAATGTCTAAAAGAACAGACACAGATACTACGTTTTGTCGAATCTCTAGTGCATATAGGACGTCATGCAACATCAAAGAACGGCCACCACGCAAGTCTACTATGCAAGTGCTTATCCCTTTGATTTCTCGCATTATTTCCTACGTAGATCCACCTTGATTTAGATGAAACTCAACGAAAACGCTTCTCGATCTCGACTCACGTGGTCGGTGGATCCTGAGTCTACAATCCACATAGGATAAGATTCAATTGGTAAAGAAGTGCTTGAAACATATGTAGCACTTAGAGATGCGTTTAGAAATGATATATTTTTGGGCTCGGTACAATCACGAGCAAAATGCCCCAATTCTTGGCAATTGTAGCACTTCATTTTACTCTTGTCTCTTTTCTTGAAAAAATGTTTTCCTTTCTTGAAGTTTAGCTTCTTATTTTTCTTAGAGGGTCCTTCTCCAGTCTCTTTGTTTTTCCCATTTCTTTTCCAATTTTTCTTGTGCTTGAAACCTGAAGATTTTGTACCACTTGACTCTGCCACAAAGGCATTAGAAGCAGCTTTAGCAGCACCAAGGCGCTCATCTTTAAGTTCAACATGGCGTGCAACATCAGAAAAAGTTTTGATGCTATCATTATGGGTCAAGTTAACCTTAAAATGTTCCCAATTATTGGGAAGAGACCGAATCACTGCTTGAACTTGTTGCTCATCTGAAAGAACATGGCCACCACTTTTGAGTTGAGCTATCATCTTTGATATCACCCTAAGGTGTTGTTTGATATTTTGATCATGACGCTTTTTGTAAGTGTCAAATTTGATAGTCAACTGTCGGAGGTGGGTTACAGACGTACCCCCATACGTTCCTCACAGAAGTGCCCACATAGCATGTGCAGTAGGGAATTCCTCACATTCATTTATGAGGTCATCAACTATAGAACTAACTATTATTCCACGTGCAGTGGAGTTAGCCTTTTTCCAAGCTTTGTAAGCTTCAAGATTCCTTATTTGTTATGCAGTGTTACCCTCTTCTGGTTGATTCAAAACATGATTTATACCTTCCAAAACATTTTGTTCTTTCAGTACATACCATATTTTACGACTTCAGATGTCGTAATTATCCACGTTAAGTTTTTTACCTTTGTTTAAGTCAGCAATGATACTTTTTGATGCCATGTCTGTTATTGACATATAATTAGGCAAGAATTTTATTCAATTATGCATGCGACATACACATTCAAGCAAATTAATTCTCATAAGATTTCATATTTAATGTAAAATCGAAAACACACGTATGCATCCAATCATCATCTACTAACTAAATATTTGATCAAAATTCAAACCTAATTTCTTAATGTGTATAATTAATATATTGAATAATTTTATAACAAGGATTTTTAAGTCTAATAATATAATTTGAAAGAAAAACAAACTACATAATTCATATCTTGAAAAACAAATAAGCAATAAAAATTTACAAGTAATTCAAAGACTGAAATCTTCCCACAAGTCTTCAAGACAACAAATGTAAACCCTAAAAGGTTGACTAGGCCAAATGTCAAACTTCAGTAAATCTACTACCCCAAGGTTCACGGAGAGCCTCTGTTAAATAAGTTAAGGCTCTCCAATATGATATTTCCTTATAATCAGCCAGTTCAGCCCATTTTATTTCAAAAAGGTGAATAAAATCACGTGATGAAATATTAGAGGACATTTTCAATGCCTCAAACTCTTTAAATTTTTTCTCCTTTTTATTTCAAATGGCCCCTTTGGTTCCTTGACAGATTCTGTGTCGCCTTGGGACACCAATCTGTATGATTTCACGCCCTCGGAAACATGTCTTACGGCGGCTTGCTCTCCTACCTGGTCCTTTTGCTCGACTTTGAAAACTCCCACTTGGAGTAATTTGAACATGTTCCCGTTCAATCATATCTGAAATGAGAACAAAAATGGAAATATGGTTAGTACCATTTAATGCGACAACGTATGTCACAAATTTCTCGTAGGACACAGGAACCGTTTAAGGAATTTAAAGGACTAAGAGAATTTTTCAAGACCAATTTTAATACAAATAATTAAAATTATAATCTAGTCAAAACAAGTGATCACTATTCTTCATTAAGTAAAGAAGATAACTCATGGCCTTAAAAAAATTCAAAGTCAACCACAATCTTATTTGACCAATAAAGAATCTTATGTTAAAGTAAATAATAAAATAAATACTTTGTTAACATAAAAAAAAATAGATCTTTATGAATCCAAAGAAAATGGTATAAATATTTTATTAATTAAAAAAAAATTGGACCATTTTCTTTTTTTTCTTTTTAATCCTTAATAGAAAAGGACAAAAAGAAACTCCCGTTTTCTTTTTCTTTATCTTTTTATTTAAATAGTAGGACCATCTTTTTTCCTCCTTAATCCTTATAGAAAAACACAAAAAAAGGGCGAAGGTCCACACATTCCAATTGGAAAAAGTTGTGGGACCATTTTATTTTTCCTTTGTAAGCCTTAACAAAAAGAATATAGCTTGTCCCTTAAACTCACTTCCAATTATTTTGTTTTTTTATTTATTTATTAACAAAGAAACAGAAGTTGACTTTTTCAAGTCTTTATCCAACTCAAAGTCTTTTAGCTTTTCAACCTATAAAATAACCCTTTATAAAAATTACTCATCTTCTTCCGTTACTTCCATGGAAAAAAAAAAGAGAAATAACAAACAAAACTTCAATAAAATTCCATGAAAGAACCACAAGGAAGAAAAAATACTCAGGTCAGTAAATCTTTTTTTCTTTTTCCTACTCAAAATGGAATATTGAGTAACCAAAAAAAGGCCAGATCGATAATGGACAAAAATAAACATATTTATTATCATATTTCAAATTTCTCGATTCATTCAACCAGAGAATTTCAATCATTATTCAAACATGGAACAATTAAACCAGGCTCTGATACCATTTGTAGGATTTATAGAAAGAAATCGACGAATTGTGTACCTTATATTTTGCAGCAGAAGTCGATTGCTCCAAAGTCCTGTTTTGAATCACTAGGAATCAAAGTTTGATTCACAAACTAAATATCTATCTTCAGACATAAAAAGTTCTCCCTTTTTCTTCTGGTTTGTGTTATCTTTTGTTGTTTTGGTTTTATACGTTGTTTGTCTCACTTTTTGACTGTGAAAGGAATAAATCCTTTTATTAAGAGGGTTGGGAAGTTTTCTGTTTAATAATTGTTCCCCCCTTCTTTTTCAAAGAAGAGATAAGTAATTTTATCTCTTATCAGATAATTTCTTGGGTCAGGTCGAATCGGTTCACATGGGCGACCCACGACCCAAAACTTACAGTATACAATAATGATTTAGTTTGATTATCATAAACAAATATTTTATATATATAGTAGATATAAAATGCACGTGCTTTGCACGGGCCTAACGCATATCATTTTGTAAGAACAATTGACCTTACAGTATAACTAGTTCAAACGTAACTATTAAACGAATGTAGATGAATATTTTTTACCATTTTCCCTTAATTAAATGGTCAAACGTCTAAGCCTCTTAAACTTTCACTCTATCTACCCATTAGTACCCCTTCCTAACATTTTTTGCCTGCCCTTCTCTCAAATCCTAATCTTTTCAATTTTATTTCAGACAATAATCATTTTAACAATTTTGACACGATTATAGTGGTAACTTTGATTTTTTAAAATTGTAGTTTATTTATTAAATATGATTTTTGCTAATGGAGTACCTAAACATCAAATTGTTACCCTACATACAGAAGAAAAAAAATGAAAAAATGAAGATGCAATATGTAATAAATGCAAATTAAAAGAATACGTTCCCAAGTGTAATTTCTCATTGAGTAATAAAGAACTGGCAATGGCAACACATACAAGCATTAAAGGGTCAAAAATAGACACGAACAATGGTCCTCTCATTCTTACACAAAACATCAACAAAATGATTGCTAATCCAGAAGCCACTACCCCCTACAAAAACAAAAAAAAAGACATTTATATAAAGTCGAACATTTCTATAACATCATCGTTTGTCTGAATATTTTTTGGCCACTATAGAGAGATGTTATTATAGAAAACATACAACATAACATAACATATTGCATAAAGTACTGCAAACAGCCTAAGGTTGCTTACTAATTTCCATTGGGTCCAATCTCTTTCAGTAGAAATGGCATAAACTCCAACTTGAAGTGCTCCCATAATGGACATTAAGGCAGTGCTAGAAAAATGGCAAGGGTACAACTCACTCACCTTGGCCTAAGCATTGAACACATTAGCAAATAAGACTAATAAGAGCATATTTGGATATATATATAGTAACGGAGTATTTGATCTAACTTAATTTTTAAAGTTTTAACCATAGTTATGCAATAATTTGTGGAGTTGCACTTATGAAATAATTTAGTTAAAATGTGGTGAGTTTTCTCATCAATTTATGGTGTCATAGAAGCACATTATGAGCAACTTTTAAACAAGCTAAGTTAATGTATCATAATATATAATTTAAATTATAAATACTAGGTGAGGACATAATAACTATAATATCATAAATAAATAAAAAATATTATTATGTTGTGATTTGAAACATATATTGATTTACTAATTTAGAAATTATGTACATTTCAAATATTATGCATGCAACTTTAGGTTTAGTTGACCTGTGATTAGCTAGTCAATGTAATGATATTTACATTTTATTCATCAATAGAAATGAAATCCTATCACTGCGAAACCAAAAGTAATTACTACAATTTAACTAAATTACTTCATAAATGCAATTTCATATGGTACTGCATAGTTATATTCAGAAACTAAATTGGATAAAAAATGTTAAAGTTTTGTGTGAAAATAAAGCCATTTTTTGTCATATTAAGTAATCTAATGGATTTTGCATATTTTTAAAAAAATGACAAAAATAAGGACAAGTTATTGTTTGAATATTACCTGAAAAATGAGGGATAATGCTTAGGAAAAGCAACTACAAATAGCCAAATTAGAACCCAAAATGTGAGCATATGATTTTTGGTTTGGCTGAGAGGCTGCCAAGTGCCCTTTAAAGTCAAGTTTAATTGACCAAGTTTTAAATTCCAAGCCTTTGTAAAAAGTGAGAAGCATAGCCCCACCAATTCCAATTAACGTTCCCAATACTTTTGCTTGTCCTGCCCTTGTCTTCAAATTCAACTTCTCCAACCTAATCAAATAAGTCCAAATCAACTATTTTAGTGAGAATTTGTTTCCTTGACGCACTTTCCAGTGAGTTAGGTCGATGGTAAATTATGAGTGGAATAATCATGCTTTTCAAAGTAAGAAAAAAAATATTTATTTCTATTAGTGCCTCCAAAACAACTTTTTATTTCTATTAGTGCATAGCACGTGAATTTTATGCGATTTGGCAAATATTACTAAATTATTATTCAACGAGGGTATAGTTTCATTTAATTACTATATGTGACTACAGTTTTATAATTTTTGCCATTAATTATGGGACTCACGCTTACCTTGTATACCGAATCAATAAAATTATTTTTTGCCTTTGTATATGCTTTTATACAAACTCAATTTTATCTCTCCTTTCTCCATTTACTAATTCTCTTCTAAAATCATTCACTGATGCACATTCAATTTGAATTTTGAAATTCACTATCCCTCCTAATCGTGATTTCTTTTTTGTAGGTAACCGCATAAATCATGTCTCAACTTCTTTTGGCTTTTTCGTTTATTTTTTTACCCTCCCTAGGAGCTCCCACCCCTTTTGATCCATTGGTGACTCGAACTCGCAACCTTCAGGTTGGAAGTGAGGGGTGCTTACTATACGAGCAACTCCCTCTCGTCTTTTTTTTTTCTGCCATAGGCAACTTTTCACTATAGGATAATCAAGCATATCACTTAGAAGACAATTTATTAAGAAAAATGTCTGCATTTCATCATTAAATAGTTCATATGTCTGCATTTAGATCAACTATTATCTATATTGTATGATCAACCAGTTGATCAACATCTTCATTTAGTTTGTTGGTGCCTCAATCTTCATCTTTATCATCATGTTCATTAACGCCTCCATCGTTATCATGATCATCTGCCCCTCCACCTTGATCATGATGGTGCTCATTAGCACCTCCATCGTTATCATGATCCTGTTCATCTACCCCTCCACCTTGATCATGATCGTGCTTATTAGCACCTCCACCATCTTCTTCATACTCTTCATCTTCTTTATCTTGATCATTCTAATTAGCACCTCCATCGTTATCATGATCCTATTCATCTGTCCCTCCACCTTGATCATGATCGTGCTCATTAGCACCTCCATCATCTTCTTCGTACTCTTCATCTTCTTCATCTTCATTAATATACATCAGCTTATTATTCGAATCAACAAGTTCGAGCGCTTTTACGTTTGTATATGTCTTATGCTTATTATTTTTGGGTAATTTTTCTCAAAAATCTCTCATCGTTCCTTTGATTTTTAGTCTTTTTCAAAAAAAATGGATGATGAAACTCCATCTAAGAGGATTACGAGAGGCTTGTCATTGCATTTCCAACTTGTTGATAATTGACCTTTGTTTTCACTTGAGGAGTCGTGTGTTTTGTCCTAACACTCATCTTTGTACTATATATATATTTATAATGCACGTGTTATGCACGGGCCCAATGTGTATCATTCTATAAGAACAATTACGACTATTCTCTTATATAGTTTCATTATCATAAAACTATAAAATGCACGAGCTATGTACATTTCATATATTATGCATGCAACTTTGGGTTTAGTTGACCTGTGATTAGCTAGTTAATGTAATGATATTTACATTTTAATCATCAATAGAAATGAAATCCTATCCATGTGAAACCAAAAGAAATTACAACAATTTAACTAAATTACTTTATAAATGCAATTTCATATGGTACTGCATGGTTATATTCAGAAACTAAATTGGATCAAATATGTTAAAATTTGTGTGAAAATAAAGCCATTTTTGGCCATATTAAGTAATCTAATGGATTTTGCATATCTTTTTTAAAAAAATATGCAAAAGTTTATAATTAGTTGACTTTTACCTGAAAAATGAGGGATAATGCTAAGGAAAAGCAACTACAAATAGCCAAAATTGAACCCAAAATGTGAGCATATGGTTTTTGGTTTTGCTAAGAGGGTGCCACGTTCCCTTTAAAGTCAAGTTTAATTGACCAAGTTTTAATTTCCAAGCCTTTGTAAAAAGTGAGAAGCATAGCCCCACCAATTCCAATTAATGTTCCCAACACTTTAGCTTGTCCTGCCCTTGTCTTCAAATTCAACTTCTCCAACCTAATCAAATAAGTCCAAATCAACTATTTTAGTGAGAATTTGTTTCCTTGACGCACTTTCCACTGAGTTAGGTCGATGGTAAATTATGAGTGGAATAATCATGCTTTTCAAAGTAAGAAAAAAAATATTTATTTCTATTAGTGCCTCCAAAACAACTTTTTATTTCTATTAATGCATAGCACTTGCATTTTATGCGATTTGGCAAACATTACTAAATTATTATTCAACGAGGGTATCATTTCATTTAATTACTATATGTGACTACAGTTTTATAATTCTTGCCATTAATTATGAGACTCACGCTTACCTTGTATACCGAATCAATAAAATTATTTTCGGCCTTTATATATGCTTTTATACTAACTCAATTTTATCTCTCCTTTCTTCATTCCCTAATTCTCTTCTAAAATCATTCACTGATGCACATTCAATTTGAATTTTGAAATTCACTATCCCTCTTAATCGTGATTTCACTCTTGTAGGTAACTGCATAAATCGTGTCTCAACTTTTTTTGGCTTTTTCATTTTTTTTTACCCTCCCTAGGAGATCTCACCCCATTTGCTCCCTTGGTGACTCGAACTCGCAACCTTCGGGTTGGAAGTGAGGGGTGCTTACTATACGAGCAACTCCCTCTCGTCTTTTTTTTTCTGCCATAGGCAACTTTTCACTATAGGATAATCAATCATACCACTTAGAAGACAATTTATTAAGAAAAATGTCTACATTTCATCATTAAATAGTTCATATGTCTGCATTTAGATCAACTATTATATATATTGTATGATCAACCAGTTGATCAACATCTTCATTTAGTTTGTTGGTGCCTCAATCTTCATCTTTATCATCATGTTCATTAATGTCTCCATCGTTATCACGATCATTTGCCCCTCCACCTTGATCATGATGGTGCTCATTAGCACCTCCATTGTTATCATGATCCTGTTCATCTGCCCCTCCACCTTGATCATGATCGTGCTCATTAGCACCTCCACCATCTTCTTCATCTCCTTTATCTTGATCGTTCTAATTAGCACTTCCATCGTTATCATAATCCTATTCATCTGCCCCTCCACCTTGATCATGATCGTGCTCATTAGCACCTCCATCATCTTCTTCGTACTCTTCATCTTCTTCATCTTCATTAATATGCATCAGCTTATTATTCGAATCAACAAGTTCGAGCGCTTTTATGTTTGCATATGTCTTCTGCTTATTATTTTTGGGTAATTTTTCTCAAAAACCTCTCATCGTTCCTTTGATTTTTAGTCTTTTAAAAAAAATTGATAATAAAACTTCATCTAAGAGGATTACGAGAGGCTTGTCATTGCATTTCCAACTTGTTGATAATTGACCTTTGTTTTCACTTGAGGAGTCGCGTGTCTTGTCCAAACACTCATCTTTGTACTATATATATATATACTAGATATAAAATGCACGTGTTATGCACGGGACCAACGTGTATCATTTTGTAAGAACAATTACGACTTTTCTCTTTTATAGTTTGATTATCATAAAACTAGAAACTGCACGTGCTGTGTACATTTCATATATTATGCATGCAACTTTGGGTTTAGTTGACCTGTGATTAGCTAGTTAATGTAATTATATTTACATTTTAATCATTAATACAAATGAAATCCTATCCATGTGAAACCAAAAGAAATTACAATAATTTAACCAAATTACTTCATAAATACAATTTCATATGGTACTGCATGGTTATATTCAGAAACTAAATTGGATCAAATATGTTAAAGTTTTGTGTGAAAATAAAACCATTTTGGCCATATTAAGTAATCTAATGGATTTTGCATATCTTTTTAAAAAATAATGAAAGTTTATAATTAGTTGAATATTACCTGAAAAATGAGGGATAATGCTAAGGAAAAGCAACTACAAATGGCAAAAATAGAACCCACAATGTGAGCATATGGTTTTTGGTTTTGCTGAGAGGCTGCCACGCGCCCTTTAAAGTCAAGTTTAATTGACCAAGTTTTAATTTCCAAGCCTTTGTAAAAAGTGAGAAGCATAGCCCCACCAATTTCAATTAATGTTCCCAACACTTTTGCTTGTCATGTCATTGTCTTCAAATTCAACTTCTCCAACCTAATCAAATAAGTCCAAATCAACTATTTTAGTGAGAATTTGTTTCCTTGACGTACTTTCTAGTGAGTTAGGTCGATGGTAAATTATGAGTGGAATAATCATGTTTTTCAAAGTAAAAAAAACATTTATTTCTATTAGTGCCTCCAAAACAACTTTTTATTTCTACTAGTGCATAGCACGTGAATTTTATGCGATTTGGCAAACATTACCAAATTATTATTCAATGAGGGTATACTTTCATTTCATTACTATATGTGCCTATAGTTTTATAATTTTTGCCATTAATTATGTGACTCACGCTTACCTTGTATACCAAATCAATAAAATTATTCTCCGCCTTTGTATACGCTTTTATACAAACTGAATTTTATTACTCCTTTCTCCATTCCCTAATTCTCTTCTAAAATCATTCACTAATGCACATTCAATTTGAATTTTGAAATTCACTATCCCTCCTAATCGTGATTTCACCTTTGTAAGTAAACCGCATAAATCGTGTCTAAACTTTTTTTGGATTCTTTGTTTTTTTCTTACCCTCCCTAAGAGCTCCCACCCCTTTTGCTCCCTTGGTGACTCGAACTCGCAACCTTCGGGTTGAAAGTGAGGGGTGCTTACTATCCGAGCAACTCACTCTCGCCTTTTTTTTTTCTGCCATAGGCAACTTTTCACTATAGGATAATCAAACATATCACTTAGAAGACAATTTATTAAGAAAAATGTCTGCATTCCATCATTAAATAGTTCATATGTCTGCATTTAGATTAACAATTATCTATATTATATGATCAAACAGTTGTTCATCTTCATCTAGTTTGATGGTGCCTCAATCTTCATCTTTATCATCATGTTCATTAATGTCTCCATCGTTATCTTGATCATCTGCCCCTCCACCTTGATCATGATGGTTCTCATTAGCTCCTCCATCGTTATCATGATCATGTTCATTTGCACCTCCACCTTGATCATGATCGTGCTCATTAGTACCTCCACCATCTTCTTCATACCCTTCATCTTCTTTATCTTGATCGTTCTCATTAGCACCTCCATCGATATCATGATCCTATTCATCTGCCCCTCCACCTTGATCATGATCGTGCTCATTAGCACCTCCATCATCTTCTTCATACTCTTCATCTTCTTCATCTTCATCAATATACATTAGCTTATTATTCGAATCAACAAGTTCGAGCGCTTTTTCATTTGTATGTCTTATGCTTATTATTTTTGGGTAATTTTTCTCAAAAATCTCTCATCATTCCTTTGATTCTTAGTTTTTTTCAAAAAAAAATGGATGATGAAACTCCATCTAAGAGGATTACGAGAGGCATGTCATTGCAATTCCAAGTTGTTGATAATCGACCTTTGTTTTCACTTGAGGAGTCGCGTGTCTTGTCCTAACACTCATCTTTGTACTCTCTCTCTCTCTCTCTCTCTCTATATATATATATATATATATATATACTAGATATAAAATGCACTTGTTATGTACGGGCCCAACTATATCATTCTGTAAGAACAATTACGACTATTCTCTTATATAGTTTCATTATCATAAAACTATAAAATGCACGAACTATGTACATTTCATATATTATGCATGCAACTTTGGGTTTCGTTGACCTGTGATTATCTAGTTAATGTAATGATATTTACATTTTAATCATCAATACAAATGAAATCCTATCCATGTGAAACCAAAAGAAATTACTACAATTTAACTAAATTACTTCATACATGCAATTTCCTATGGTACTACATAGTTATATTCAGAAACTAAATTGGATCTAATATGTTAAAGTTTTGTGTGAAAATAAAGCCATTTTTGGCCATATTAAGTAATCTAATGGATTTTGCATTTTTGTTAAAAATAACAAAGAGTTTATAATTAGTGCAATATTACCTGAAAAATGAGGGATAATGCTAGGGAAAAGCAACTACAAATAGCCAAAATAAAACCCAAAATGTGAGCATCTAGTTTTTGGTTTTGTTGAGAGGCTGCCACGTCTCCTTTAAAATCAAGTTTGATTGACCAAGTTTTAGTTTCCAAGCCTTTGTAAAAAGTGAGAAGCATAGCCCACTTATTCCAATTAATGTTCCTAACACTTTTGCTTGTCCTGCCCTTGTCTTCAAATTCAACTT
Organism: Solanum verrucosum; assembly: GCF_900185275.1. Lineage (NCBI taxonomy): Eukaryota > Viridiplantae > Streptophyta > Magnoliopsida > Solanales > Solanaceae > Solanum > Solanum verrucosum. The sequence goes on from NW_026020443.1 coordinate 182,179, forward strand.
TTCCAACCTAATCAAATCAGTCCTAATCAACTTTTGAATATAGCCAAAAGTATACCCGTTTGGTCATGCGATATGGTATCATGATATGGAATCATGATATGATATCATAATATGGAATTATGAGATGAAATTAAAGTTTTGTTTGGACATGTGATATGGAATTTTTGTGTTGTATATTTTCTCATAAACATAAGAATACCATAAGTTGTAAAACTATTAAAATAGACTCCATTGTTTATTCAATCTTACCAAATAAACAAAAAAATTATAAAATCGAATAATAAATTATTACAGAGCTATTTGTTCTCCACTTAAGTAAATGTTTCATCTAACTTTAATTCATCAAACTTTAATTCAATAAAAAAAACTGAACATAAATTGTAGTTTACTAGTCTTTAATATAATCCTCCCACATAGTACGTACAATTTTCTCACGTAGAACTTGCATCTCTCGATCATGTGACCAAGAAGATGAACCAACATTGTTACTTTGAGTTGTAAAATGCACGTCCTATGCACAAGCCCAACGTGTATCATTTTGTACGAACAATTACGACTTTTCTCCTTTATAGTTGATTATCATAAACAAATACATACTCAAGCACATATTATTTATTTAAAGTACACATAAAAAGCTTAACGGAGGTAAAACACTCACCTTGAAGCCTCGTTCGTCTACCTTCTTGTCATTGTAGGCATAATAGACAAGCTGACATTTTCTTATAGTCTCCACATTGCAACGCCTCTTTGGTAGACAAATCTTCCAAGTTAAGGGAACTTCAATTGGCCAAACAATATTGTCCTGCTCTTCTCCACAGTTAAGTTCCTTCACAATCAAATAAAAATATTTTTAATCAAAATAAGGTACACTCCTCGAGAACTCAAAATTTTCACTACCATGCATTGCACTATCACAATTGTTAATGAGCATGAATTGTCTTCTTTTTTAAATAAATTTTCCTCAAATTGAAATACACATAAACAAAAAAACTATACTGGCATTTTAGTAAGTGCGACAATCTTAGAGCATGACGTAGTACAAAAAGAAAACTTTATTTAAAATAGCCCTTCCTCTTTAAACTGCTTTGAATTTTTTAATTTTTTATTAAGTTGGGGTTCTATCGAAAACAACCTCTCGACTACAATCTATAGCTTATATTTGGTAGAACTATAGTGCAAGAAAATGGCTCTGATTGTCAAATGTATCAATAAAAGATGAGGATTACAAAAGAATCATAAGTTCCAAACTATCAAATTATCTTGTATGTCAAATGTTGATCAACGTCATAGCTCTTAATTTCTTTAGTTGGCATGATGATAAATTTCACATTAAGTTGGTCCTTCATGCAAGCTGCTATAGAACAAGACAAATAGAAGAGTTAGAGATCCAAAGAAGAATTAGAAAAGCTTTGTCAGAGAGTACTTGGAAGTTCCAAATGATGTTTTAAGATAATCAAGAAAGAAAATTTATCTCTTGTGGTGGTCACTGTTGCGTCCAAATCACACACGCAAGTGCACGTGGTCGTTCAAGTATTAAAGTGGCTCTTACAAAGAGCCGGGTATCGTACCCAACAGGGACTTACGCTTAGAATCACTTAGTTTCTCTAACTTTCAGCTAAGCTCGAGTGTTATGAAGATTTCAAAAGTGATTTATGCTCTAACTCTAAGATTGTAACAAAATGTAACAAACGCGATTCAATTTCAAGGGTTTAAAAACAGTGATTGGGTAAAGTCTAGGGCTGCAGCTTTTATTAGGATTCATGCAATTACTATCATTTAAATGGGTATATATCAACTATCGAATCAATGAATCACAGGGTTAAATGTATGATCATGGTCTCTCGACCTCTAATCGCCTATGCTAAATAACACCCTAACTACATCGTTGAGCGGGGATATGATGGATTAAGTATCGAGCATTACGATTTCTTCCTGTATAGTGACCCAAGCATGGTTTCTAGGTTTATCCCTATCCTAGATACAAATTAACCCTAGATATTAAGAATTAATCATGCTCTTTCTGTCCCACGTTCTATCTTATTATTCCTCTCCCGAGTTCAATTTGGACAATATATTTATGTCAATGGTGATCAGTCACGAAATACAAAAAAACAAGAACATAAGAAAGATTCATATAATAATTGACATTCACCCAATGAAAACTTAATAGATTACAATCATCATGTAGCCACAGCCCTAGAACTAGGGTATTTAGCTACTCATAATCTAAGATACGATCAGTTAATATGAACTTTTTCTTCTTGTGCAACAACTTCGCCCTCTTTGGGTTCACTCTTTTCATCACAGTTTCACTGTTTCTTTTCTTAGGAGCTAACTCCTCCAATTACAACCCACTACGAGTACCTACCGCCTTGACATGTTTGGGATTTAGATCAGTGTTACCTGGCAAACCTCATTGCGGTCGTGAGTTCTGGGCAGTAGAAAACTACCCGAATTACTTCTCCAGATATGTGTAGCCAACTGATTATTTTTCACATCAGCAGCTAACTGGCTTGATCAACCATGATCTTTTTCAGCATCTCCTCCATGCTCATGTTACCAGACTTCTTATTCGACTGCTCTCGTTAGGCCTGTGGTTGGTACCCTTGTGCATTTCCTTGGGGTCTATATTGATTTTGGCCTTGACCCTGATTTTGGTTTCCACCACAAGAAAAGTTAGGATGGTTGTGCCAACTCAGGTTGTAAGAGTTTCCATAATTCTGTTGGCCCTCATCCTCATTGTGCATTGCCTACAAAATTAACAAAATCCGGGTTCTTACCGCATACCTCTGAACTATGGTCACCACCTCCGCAAATCTCACACCAAGATGGTGGTTGTTGAACTATATTTACCTGCGCATATTATTGTCCCAATGCTAGATTGTTGAAATGGGTGTTCATCATATTCTGCATCGCAACAATTTGTGTAGTTAAAGCAGTCACTGCATCTACTTCTAGCATACCTACAGTTTTTTGTATCACAGGTTTCACCCCTCCTCCGTTCCATTCAGGGTTTCCCTGCGAGATCCTGTTCAACAAAATGAATAACTCAGCAAATATTTTTTCCAAAGCATGACCACCTGCAGCTAAATCAAGTAGAATTTTGGTGTTAGGCTCCAATCCTTCAATGAAGGTATGGACCAACACCTCATTAGATTGATGATGATGTGGACAGCTCATCAACATCGATTTAAACATGTCCCAAGCTTGGTACAAGTATGTTGGATCCTCATGCGACAGTCCAATGAACTGCCTATTAGTGTGCAATTGTTGCACTATACTCTATTTCAATTCAAACCTTCCACCAGCTTCAGGTTTCTGAATGCATGACGTCACATTGGTGGGTCGTGGGATTGCCACGTCTCTTAATTTCAACTCAGCCATTATTATTTCAGGTTCCTCTTGCTCAACACTTGCTACTGGAGATGTTGGTTCACTAGCAACAAGAGGGACTTGGTACGTAAGTCGTCTTTACCTTCTCCGGTAGTGAATAAACCTTTCTGATTCAGCTAGAGGCGATACTAATCCTTGATCGTCATCCAGTTTGAAATTTCAGAATAACCTGCAACAATGAATTGCTAAGATTAAGTTGTCAACACTTGTTTTTGAACCTCAGAAATCAGAAAAATCAAATAATTCCTAATTCTAAAGTCCCCAGCAAAACTTGTTGCATCTAAATCGCATACGCAAGTGCACATGGTCGTTCAAGTATTAAAGTGGCTCTTACAAAGAGCCGGGTATCGTACCCACAGGGACTTACCCTTAGAATAACTTAGTTTCTCCAACTTTCAGCTAAGTACAAATGTTATGAAAATTTCAAAAGAATTCTAAGATTGTAACAAAATATAACAAACGCGATTCAATATCAAGGGTTTAAAAACAGGGATTGGGTAAAGTCCAGGGCTGCAGCTTTTATTAGGATTCATGCAATTACTATCATTTAAATGGGTATATGTCAGCTATCGAATCAATGAATCACATGGTTAAATGTATGATCATGGTCTCCCAACCTCTAATCGCCTATGCTAAATAACATTCTAACTACATCGTTGAGCGGGGATAGGATGGATTAAGTACCGAGCATTACGATTTCTTCTTGTATAGTGACCTAAGCATGTTTTATAGGTATATCCCTATCCTAGATACAAATTAACCCTCGTTATTAAGAATTAATCATGCTCTTTATGTCCCACGTTCTATCTTATTATTCCTCTCCCGAGTTCAATTTGGACAATATATTTATGTCAATGGTGATCAGTCACAAAATACAAAAAAACAAGAACATAAGAAAGATTCATATGATAATTGACATTCACCCAATGAAAACTTAATAGATTACAATCATCTTGTAGCCACAACCCTAGAACTAGGGTATTTAGCTACTCATAATCCAAGATACGAGCAAGCAATGTTCAATTAACATAAATAGATCGGAAGAAAAATAGTTTAGGAAAGAACCCTAAAAATGGTGAAAACGTTCTCCCAAGTCGTCGTTCTTCAAAACACAGAAAAAAAGAATATCTTTATAAAACAAAATATTGACCTATTTATACTAAAGACAAAACGGCCAAAACTGGGGACACGGGGAGCGACGCGGAGAAGCTTTGCAAATTTGATTCAAGGTACATTAGCCTTCTCCGCGACGCGGACACTCCACGGAGTGTTTTGCCTCAAAATCAACTTTCGCAAACAAAACAACAATCCTTCTCCACGACGCGGAGAGTACACGGATAGCTCTGCCTAATATCTACTCTCACGAATGTATTTAAGACCCCCCTCTCTGCGATGCGGAGAGGATATGTCATTGCCTTGGGATTCTTTTCTTTCTTGTTTTTCTTCACCTCGGATATTTTGTGGTTCCAAATGTCTATTTTAGTGCTCGTTTCTCTTTTCTAGCTCACCTACAGAACTAATCATGTTGGTTAGCTTACAAACAACTAAAAGGCTTGATAAAACTATAAATAAACACATATTGACTTCAAACTTAGCTTATATATATGCATTATTAGATTTATAGGCATACAAATATGCCTAAGATCAGTCACCAGTTGTGACATCTCGCACCCAGAAATGACTATAAAGAGCTTAAAATATGAAAATATTGATTTTTGAAAAGAATAAGGAAATCTAAAAAATTTGTCTAAGATAAGAAACTGAGTTTGGCCATTTTCAAACGACCATAACTCCTAGATCGGGATGAGTTGGGAGAAGTTCTTGATAACTCCTAGATCAGGATGAGTTTGCACGATTTCGACATCATATGAGTGAGATAAGCCTTTCGGAAGATGTGTTACTGGATTGACGAAAGTCCCAATCCAGAATTAAGGAAGGGCAAAGTAGTCTTTTCTCTAATTTATTTACTAATTCCTTTTTAGGGATTTATTGGGGTAAAAACTTATTTTTGTCAGATTAGAAAAATTAAATTCACGCTTAGGGCTTGGAGAAAAGAGAAAAGAAGAAAGAAAGGGAGAAAAGCCAAGATTTCGCCAAGAACGTCAAGAGTTTGGAGTGGAATACGTCGGGGGTGATCCCTGTTAAGGTATGTGAGATATTTTAGTGATGGGTTAGTTCACCAACACACCAACTTGTTCAATTCAGCGATTTTGGGTTGTTTACATGTTAAAAAGTGAAGTTCCTGAAGTACATCGTTAAGTTCTCGATTTAGTTGTGTTGTTGAAGTTTCTTGTTGATTTGATTCGTGTTTTGCGGGTGGATTTTCGAGTTAGATCTGTTGTAAGTTGAGAGTACTAATGACCCTAAGTATTTGGGAAAAGAACTAGGGAAGATTGGAGGGTTTAGAGATGAAAAACGGAGAAGAAAAATCGTCAAAAACCTGGGGAAGGGGGTGGCAGGTCGCGCCAGCCAGCGCGCCCCAAAAGGGGTTGTGAAGTTCACCCCCTGGGGAGACGCGCCAGCCAGTGCTCCCCAGAAACTCCTCTGAAGTTTGAGGGCTAGCGCCCTGCGCCTCTCAGAGCGCCAGGGACGCCAGTTCTTCCCATTATTCCCCCACCTTTTCGTACTAGTTCCTAAGTGATATACCTATGTTTCCTAGTTGATTCTAACACTCTAAGGTACATCTAAACACCATGAAATCATCCATAAACATGAGATCATGAACCTTGAATCCATAATCCAATTCAAGGAAAGTTAAGATCCAAGTCATAGAAGCTAAGAGTCAAAGTCTAGAAGTTAAGAAGCAAGTCAAAGCAAAGTTTCTTAAAGTTTTCAAGAGTCTTTAACAAACGTTTTAACTTCATTTCAAGGCTCAAGTTTCAAGTTAAGCAAAGAGTAAAGAGTTGAGTTCTTTTTCTCAGAAAGCTATAAGGGAACTAAATATTCCCAAAGAGTGTATAAATGTTTTCACATTTGAGCAAGAAAAGGGAACATCGATTCCAAGAGAGCTTTTAAGCTAGGTTTTGAGTAATTATCTCAATTCAAAGAAAGAGTTTTGTTTTTACAAACATATGAGCTAAGTTTATTTTGGGAGTAGTATTGAGCACTGATATGGGGATGCGAGTTCATATTAACTCAAGTCTCCATAAACCATGTAGCCATCATGGGTAGTAAAGGATCATACTTTTTAGATGACTCATTAAGATGCTTTTAGCATACACTAGTGGATCTACTAAGTTAAGCGTTCTATATGATGGCAAAGTATAGGACAGTTCTGGCAGTGTGGGCAAGACGTTGTATCACCACTTAGGCTCACAGTACTGGTTGTCGGTTAGAGAATCTCCCAAAAAGTTATATTACTTTTATATATAAGTAAAGTTGAGTTTGTTATTGCTTTATCTTTAACGAAGTAAGTTGTTTACACTATTTTACAAGCTTTATTTATATTGCATAAGTCTTATTGCTTTATATTGAGTTCAGTTATTCATGAGCTGTACAAAACCATGGTAAGTGTTCTTTCTTACTCTTTTCAAGCTTAAGTTGTTGTTTAGCATTCCAACTCGCATACTCGTACATTCAATATACTAATGTTAGTTGGCCTGCATCATCTTATGATGCAGACGCAGATAACCAGGATTAGCATTCAGTGCTTCGTCAATCCAGCTTGAGCATTAAGAGACTTTTGGTGAGCCTTTTTGCATTTCAGAGGACCCATTTTATTCGTTTTCTAATTTAGTTCATTAGGATGTTGTGGGGTTTGTCCCAACATCCATCTTAGTTGTTTAGAGGCTTCATAGACAGTTAGTAGTTCAGTTGTCTTTACATTATCATTTAGGTGTTGTTTAAAGACTGAGTTGCCATTTTGGCTAAACTATTATTTCTCAAGTTATGCATGAGTTATATTTTCTTATGTTTAAGTCTTTTGCTGAGTTAAGTAAGCCAGGCCAAGGGTTCGCTTGAGGCCAGCAATAGACTTCGAGTGCCAGTCCCGCCCAGGGTGTAGGCTCGGGGTGTGCCAAACTTGGTATTAGAGTACAGAGTTCAAGAGTCCTAGGGAGTCTATGAAGCCATGTCTGTAGAGTCCTATTTATCGGTGTGAAGCATGCCACATCTATAATTAGGAGGCTGCGACATTGAGGAACTCTCTCACTTCTTTCACATTTATTTCGTGCGATAGAGTTAATCTCTATAAAAGTTTCCTTCTAATTCGTGCTTGCGTGTGTTTCAGATAATCATGCCTCCACGAAGAGCAGTCAGAGGTCGTCCTGCTAAACGCAATGTTGATGAACAAGAGTTAACCAATGCACTTGAAGTTCAACCGCAATGAGAAGTCACTAATGTTGAGTTCTGTGAGGCTATCCGGATGTTGAGCCAAGTTGTGACTAACCAGGTCAGGCAACAAAGAGGAGCTCGACAAGAAGAGGCTGACACTTCAAGGATTCATGATTTCTTGAGGTTGAACCCTCCAAGTTTCATTGGTTCTAGCATTGCAGAGGATCTAGAGCACTTCATTAAGGAACTAAAGAAGGTGTTCAATGTAATGCATGTTAGTGATACTGTGAGAGTTGAGCTAGCTGCATATCAACTAAAGAATATTGCTAGGACTTGGTTTGATCAGTGGAAATGGAGTAGAGCTGAGGATGCACCACCTGCGAGTTGGGCATGTTTTGAGGAAGCTTTCTTGGGGCATTTCGTTCCTCGAAAATTGAAAGAGGCCAAGGTACGTGAGTTCCTCACACTTAAGTAGGAATCTCTAAGTGTCCATGAATATGGGTTGAAGTTCACCCAACTATCCCATTATGCTCTGGAAATAGTTGCGGACATGAGAAGTAGAATGAGTTTGTTTGTTGTTGGGTTGTCTCGTCTCTCGAGTAAGGAAGGAAGGGTTGCAATGCTTATCAGGAACATGGACATATCAAGGTTGATGTTTTATGTGCAGCAGGTGGAGGAAGAGAAGCTGAGGGATAGGGAAGAGTTCAGAAACAAGAAAGTTAAGACAGGAAATGAGTTCGGGCAGCAAAGAGGTAATGTGAACCGTTCGTCCTTTCAGCAAAGGAAAAAGGGCCTGCTCTATCGTCTGCTAGTGCATCTGCACCCAGAAACAGAGGTGAGTATAATGGACAGAATTCGTAGAACTTCAGAACTAGACATGCACAGTCTCAAGGTAGTGTGGCACAAGGAGGTAACTGGGCTCCTGCATGTTATAAGTGTGGTAGAAACCACCTAGGTAAGTGTCGTTAGGGCCAGACAGGTTGCTTCAAGTGTGGACAAGAGGGTCACTTCTTGAAAGAGTGCCCAAAGAACAGGCAAGGTAGTGGAAATCAGGGCAATAGGGCCCAATTTTCATCAGTTGCTCCCCCAGACAGAGATGCACCTAGAGGAGCTACTTCAGGTATGGGCGGAGGGACAAACCGTCTATATGCAATCACAAGTCGTCAAGAGCAAGAGAACTCTCCAGATATTGTTACTGGTATGATCAAAGTATTTGCATTTGATGTTTATGCTTTGCTAGACCCAAGAGCAAGTTTATCTTTTGTGACCCCTTATGTTGCAAATAAGTTTGATGTTCTTCCTGAGAAACTTTGTGAACCCCTTTGTGTTTCTACACATGTTGGGGAGTCTATTCTAGCTGAGCGGGTTTATCGTGATTGTGTCATTACCATCAATCACAAAGACACCATAGCTGACTTAATTGAACTAGACATGGTAGATTTTGATGTCATTCTAGGCATGGATTGGCTTCATGCTTGTTATGCCTCCATTGATTGTAGAACTCAAGTTGTCAAGTTTCAGATTCCTAATGAGCCAGTTATAGAGTGGAGTAGTAGTACAGCAGTCCCTAAGGGTCGTTTCATTTCGTACCCTAAGGCGAGAAAGTTAGTTTCGAAAGGTTGTATCTATAACTTAGTCCGAGTTAATGATCTAGTGTTAAGGTACCTCCCATTCAGTCAGTTCCTATAGTGAGATTTTCCAGAAGTCTTCCCTGATGATTTACCCGGAGTCCCTCCTGAGAGAAATAGACTTCGTCATAGACATCATTCCAGATACTCGTCATATTTCTATTCCGCCATATAGAATGGCACTAGCAGAGTTGAAAGAGCAGTTGAATGATCTCCTAGATAAAGGTTTCATTCGACCAAGTGTCTCACCTTGGGGAGCTCCGGTCTTATTTCTGAGAAAGAAAGATGGTTCCCTTAGGATGTGAATAGACTACCGCCAATTGAACAAGGTTACCATAAAGAACAAGTATCCTCTTCCAAGAATTAATGATCTTTTCGATCAACTTCAGGGTGCTTCTTGTTTTTCTAAGATAGACCTCATATCAGGTTTCCATCAGTTCTAAGTAAGGGAATGTGACATTCCAAAGACAGCATTCAGGACATGTTATGGTCATTATGAGTTTCTGGTTATGTCGTTCGGTTTAACTAATGCACCAACAGCTTTCATGGACCTTATGAATAGAGTCTTTAAACCTTAATTAGATATGTTTGTTATCGTCTTCATTGATGATATACTAATCTATTTAAGGAATGAAGAGGATCATGCTAGCCATCTCAGAATAGTTCTTCAGACTTTGAAAGATAAGGAATTGTATGCCAAGTTCTCTAAGTGTGAGTTTTGGCTTGAATCTGTGGCGTTCTTGGGCCACATAGTTTCCGGTGATGGAATTAGAGTGGATACTCGGAAAATTGAGGTAGTACAGAATTGGCCTAGACCTACATCTCCAACTGATATTAGGAGTTCCTTGGGTTTGGCTGACAATTATAGAAGGTTTGTAAAAGGGTTCTCGTCTATTTCGTCTCCTTTGGCCAAGTTGACTCAGAAGACAGTGAAATTTCAATGGTCTGAAGCTTGTGAGAAATGCTTCCAGGAATTGAAAAAGAGGTTGACTACTGCCCAGTTTTGACATTACCAGAAGGTACTCAGGGTTTTGTGGTGTATTATGATGCACCTAGAGTTGGTCTGGGTTGTGTCTTAATGCAGAATGGCAAAGTTATCGCTTATGCCTCCAGACAGTTGAAAGTTCATAGGAAGAACTACCCAACCCATGACTTAGAGTTGGCTGGTGTAGTATTCTCTTTGAAGCTATGGCGTCATTACTTGTATAGTGTACATGTTGATGTATTCACTAATCACAAGAGTCTTCAATATGTGTTCACCCAGAAAGGGCTTAATCTCAGACAAAGGAGGTGTTTAGAATTACTAAAGGATTATGACATGAGTATTCTTTATCACCCAGGTAAGACTAATGTTGTTGTTGATGCCTTGAGCAGGTTGTCTATGGGTAGTACTGCCCATGTTGATGAAGAAAAGAGAGAGTTAGCGAAAGATGTGCATAGACTTGCACATTTAGGAGTCCGACTGATGGATTCCACAGAAGGAGAAATAGTGGTGACGAATGGGGCTGAATCATCACTAGTGTCATAAGTGAAAGAAAAGCAAGACTAAGATCCCATTTTGCTAGACTTAAAGGCAAATGTTCATAAGCAAAGAGTATTAGATTTTGAACAAGGGGGAGATGGTGTATTGAGCTATCAAGGTAGATTATGCATACTTATAGTGGATGGACTCCAAGAGAGGATCATGGAGAAAGCTCATAGCTCCAGATATTCCATTCATCCGGGTTCCACAAATATGTATCACGATTTGAGAGAAGTGTATTGGTGGAATGGCATGAAGAAGGGCATTGCAGAGTTTGTTGCTAAGTGTCCAAATTGCCAACAAGTGGAAGTAGAGCACCAAAGGCCTGATGGTTTTGCTCAAAATATAGAACTTCTGAAATGGAAGTGGGAGATGATAAATATGGATTTCATCACAGGTTTACCAAGGTCTCGCAACATGATTCTATTTGGGTGATTGTCGATAGAATGACAAAATCAGCCCACTTTTTGCCGGTAAAGACTACCCATTCAGCAGAAGATTATGCTAGGTTATATATTCAGGAGGTGGTAAGGCTTCATGGAGTCCCAGTCTCCATTATTTCAGATAGAGGTGCACAATTTACTACACAGTTCTGGAAATCTTTTCAGAAAGGCTTGGGTTCAAAGGTGAACTTAAGTACTCCTCAAATAGATGGGCAAGCAGAACGCACTATTCAGACTTTAGAAGATATGTTGAGGGCTTCTGTGATTGATTTCAAAAGAAATTGGGATGATCACCTACCTCTCGTTGAGTTTGCTTACAATAATAGTTACCACTCTAGCATTCAAATGGCTCCATATGAAGCTCTTTATGGGAGAAGATGCAGATCTCCTATTGGATGGTTTGAAGTTGGTGAAGCAGGGTTGATAGGACCAGATTTAGTTCATCAAGCAATAGAGAAGGTGAAAGTGATTCAAGAGAGATTGAAAACAGCACAGAGTCATCAGAAATCCTACACTGATGTTAGGAGAAGGGCGTTAAAGTTCGAAGTAGATGATTGAGTATATTTGAAAGTTTCACCCATGAAGGGTGTTATGAGGTTTGGTAAGAAGGGGAAGCTTAGTCCCCGGTATATTGGACCTTATCGCATAGCCAAAAGGATTGGCAATGTAGCTTATGAGTTGGAGCTACCACAAGAGCTAGCAGCGGTTCATCTAGTGTTTCACATCTCCATGTTGAAGAAGTGCATGGGTGATCAAGGATAGCTTATCTTATGAGGAGATTCCGGTTCAGATTTTAGATCGCCAAGTTCGCAGGTTGAGGAACAAAGAAGTAGCTTCAATCAAAGTCTTTTGGAGGAACTAATTTGTTGGGGAAGCTACTTTGGAAAGCTGAAGAAGATATGAATAAAAGATATCCACATCTCTTTGAATCCGGAGGGAATGCAGATCAAGGTACTAATTCTCTTCTTAGTACTATCTAAATTATGAGTAAGTATGTTGTTACTTGCTTTTGCTTGTTGAGTGTTGAACTTGATGTTGCTACCCTTAGCTTAGTGAAATAAAGCTCATTCGAGGACGAATGTTCCCAAGGGGGAGATATTGTAACATCTCGCACCTATAAATGACTATAAAGAGTTTAAAATATGAAAATATTGATTTTTGGAAAGAATAAGGAAATCTAAAAATTTTGTCTAAGTTAAGAAAGTGAGTTTGGCCATTTTCAAATGGCCATAACTCCTAGATCAGGATGAGTTAGGAAAAGTTCTTGATATGGTTGGAAATTCCTTGGGAATCTTTCCAACGCCGCCAAGTTTGCGCAATTTCAACATCATATGAGTAAGATATGCCTTTCGAAAGTTGGGTTGTTGGATTGAGGAAAGTATGAATCCGGATATAAGGAAGGGCAAAGTAGTCTTTTCTCTAATTTATTTCCTAATTCGTTTTTAGGGATTTATTGGGGTAAAAACCTATTTTTGTCAGATTAGAAAAATTAAATTCACGCTTAGGGCTTGGAGAAAAGAGAAAAGAAGAAAGAAAGGGAGAAAAGCCAAGATTTCGCCAAGAACGTCAAGAGTTTGGAGTGGAATTCGTCGGGGGTGATCCCTATTAAGGTATGTGAGATCTTTTAGTGATGAGTTAGTTCACCCACACACCAACTTGTTTCAATTCAGCAATTTTGGGCTATTTACATGTTAAAAAGTGAAGTTCTTGAAGGACATCGTTAAGTTCTCAATTTGGTTGTGTTGTTGAAGTTTCTTGTTGATTTGATTCGTGTTTTCCGAAGGGATTTTCGAGTTAGATCTGTTGTAATTTGAGAGTACTAATGACCCTAAGTGTTTGGGAAAAGAACTAGGAGAGATTGGAGGGTTTAGAGATAAAAAACGGAGAAGAAAAATCGTCAAAAACCTGGGGAAGGGGGTGGGGCGTCTCGCTAGCCAGCGCGCCCCAAAAGAGGCTCTGCAGTTCACCCCATGGGGAGACGTGCCAGCCAGCGCTCCCCAGCAACTCCTCTAAAGTTTGAGGGCTGGCTCCCCGCGCCTCTCAGAGCGCCAGGGACGCCAGTTCTTCCCATTCTTCCCCCACCTTTTCGCACTAGTTCCTAAGTGATGTATATGTTTCCTAGTTGATTCTAACACTCTAAGGTACATCTAAACATCATGAAATCATCCATAAACATGTGATCATGAACCTTGAATCCATAATGCGATTCGAGGAAAGTTAAGATCCAAGTCATAGAAGCTAAGAGTCAAAGTCTAGAAGTTAAGAAGCAAGTCAAAGCAAAGTTTCTTAAAGTTTTCAAGAGTCTTTAACAAACGTTTTAACTTCGTTTCTAGGCTCAAGTTTTAAGTTAAGCAAAGAGTAAAGAGTTGAGTCCTTTTTCTCAAAAAGCTATCAGGGAACTAAATATTCTGAAAGAGTTTATAAATGTTTTCACATTTGAGCAAGAAAAGGGAACATCGATTCCAAGAGAGGTTTTAAGCTAAGTTTTGAGTAATTATCTCAATTCAAAGAAAGAGTTTTGTTTTTACAAACATATGAGCTAAGTATATTTTGGGAGTAGTATTGAGCACCGATATGGGGATGCGAGTTCATATTAACTCAAGTCTCCATAAACCATGTAGCCATCATGGGTAGTAAAGGATCATACTTTTTAGATGACTCCTTAAGATGCTTTTAGCATAGACTAGTGGATCCACAAAGTTAAGCGTTCTATATGACGGCAAAGAATAGGACAGTTCTGGCAGCATGGGCAAGACGTTGTATCACCACTTAGGCTCATTGTAGTGGTTGTCGATTAGAGAATCTCCCACAAAAGTTATATTACTTTTATATATAAGTAAAGTTGAGTTTGATATTGCTTTATCTTTAACAAACTAAGTTGTTTACACTGTTTTACAAGTTTTATATTATATAGCATATGTCTTATTGCTTTATATTGAGTTCAGTTATTCATGAGTTGTACAGAGCCAAGGTAAGTGTTCCTTCTTACCCTTTTCAAGCTTAAGTTGTTGTTCAGCATTCCAACTCGCATACTCATACATTCAATGTACTAATGTCAGTTGGCATGCATCGTCTTATGATGCAGACATAGGTAACCAGGATTAGCATCCAGCGCTTCGTCGATCCAACCTGAGCATTCAGAGTCTGTTGGTGAGCGTCCTTGCATCCGGAGGACCCCTTTTACTCGCTATCTAGTTTAAGGGTTTGTCCCAACATCCATCTCAGTTGTTTAGAGGCTTCATAGACAATTAGTAGGTCAGTTGTCTTTACATTATCATTCAGGTGTTGTTTAAAGACTGAGTTGCCATTTTGGCTAAACTATTATTTCTCAAGTTATGCATGAGTTATATTTTCTTATGTTTAAGTCTTCTGTTGAGTTAAGTAAGTCAGGACAAGGGTTCGCTTGAGGCCAGCAATGGTCTTCGAGTGCCAGTCCCGCACAGGGTGGAGGCTCGGGGGGTGACACAAGTAATGACATGTCCCATGTTCAAACAAACTTTAGATTAAGCTAGCATTTGATAAAAATCTTATCTTCAATTTCAGAGGCATAGTTAATAACACAAAACAACATAAAGAGGATGTGTCTACTACATACCAATTGCTTGCTTGGTACTACCAAGGGATGTATTTACTTCAAGGGATAGCCCCGCTAGTCATTATCAACCTACTTTATTCGTGGTCTTAGACAAAAAATTACTACGTTTGTGAGAATGTATATAAAAAAAATGTCATGTTGAAATAAATAGAAGTATAGATAGTTTACCTAGTATTTGATCTATTCAAATAGAAGAAAGTTATTTCAACCACCACATTTCTACCCCCAGATCATAGTCTAAGTATCAGTACTTGGATCTGTACCCCCATATCATAAAATTAAGATCATGAAGAATCCAACCTCTAAATACACAATATTTCTGCCCTAATGTATCTTGCAGACTACAGGAAGAACTTTGCATTTCTTTTTAGTTTAAAGTACAGAGTAAACAATACAAAGATGTAAAACATTTGCTATAAAAGCTTTCAAACTTTTTTTGAAATTAAAACAGTCCTAGATGACTATATAGGGCTAAACCATTCACCAAAATCATTGAAACTTGAAAGAGTATTTTTTCTGAAATAGAAACATAATTCATTTACTACAGATTCTAGGTATTTCCTACAAGTAACAATTCTACACAAGCAACTATAGAAATTAAGAAAAACATATTGTCTTACAAATCTTAAATACTTCAAGTAAATCTCATACATATGATTACTTTTCCTCGGTAAGGTTAGATGACAAGATCTCAAGCTTCCTTCGACATTAATATGGTCAAAGAGGCAAGTTTTATCCTCTCTGTTAGTATCCTCTTTTTATCTATGTTGCTTGGACTTTTCAAAAATGTCGACAGTATTTTTGAAGTATCCAACACGGGTGCGGCAACATTTTTGGAGAGTCCGAGCAACTTTAGCTTTTTATCATGTTCTTATATCAGTCAATGATTTTGTGATACATAGATACAATTCTAAGTCAATAGGTAGAACATAGAAATTACAAATATTAGCCTTCAGGTACCTTCCATCTCAATCAACTTACCAAAATAAATAACAAAAAGGATGTGATTCAAGTCGTTAAGAAATTTTTAGGTTTACTCTGGATATGTATCAAGCCATTGACGATAACATGATCCTTTCATTCTCAATTCGCCACGAATAAGGCAGAGATCAAAGATCCACCAGCCAGCCTTAATTCTACTTTAGCCATAACCATATCATTCGAAATATTAATTTTGTAAATGTCTCTAATTCATGCCAATGAGGGCCTTTGCCCTTCTTCTCTTCAATAAAAAGTGTTTTACTTTGAAAAACATCAAATTCACAAATACATGCCTACTGCTCACAATAAGCTTCTTGTGATTTAGACATCAATGAGACATTACATAGGTTTAATCATTAATGTGTTAGAAATAACATGTAGCAGACGTCGATATTGGAAGGGTTGCAGTATTGAATCATCCTTGTGTGTCCAAACGTCGGAGTTGGACGACCACGTAGTAACTAATCTCATAGTTGTGTTTTCACCGACAACTATGACATTGAAAGAGGTCCTTCCTAAGTATTCTTTGAAAGCTGGAGATGGAAAATTCAAGGGCTCCTCTGTTTCGGCTTTGGAGAATTGCCGATGTTTCTAGTTCTATGTTTTTGAAGAAGAAAGGATGTTTCTAGACAATTTGGAAAAGACAATTCTACCCTTGGTCGTCCCTTTGATGGCATATATATATATATATGATGTTTGATTGGCACTTAGCATGAGCCCAATATTTTAAAAGCTGAAATAACGATATTACCTTTGTTTTAACATTAATAAATTTGCTGGAAGAATGATCAATTCACATAAATATTTGTATTAAAAAGGATAGAGGGATCAGAATGAATCATCAAAAACCACTATCACCCATAATCTAATAACAACCACTAAACTATGCCAAACTGGTAGGCAATGTTCACTGACTATAGATAGGAAAAGGCATAGATTCCCTTCTGAATTTGTCCCGAAAAGTCAGTTACCGGCTTAAACTATTATGACGACCTATTACATACCTTTACAATTTAAAAGTAAATTTATTCACCCTCTGAGACGTGTAATCCACTCTCACAATATGTGGTTTATTACACTCGCTGCCACATCAGCGCCATGTCAGAAATTTAAAAAAAATTATATTCCTTTTTATTTTTAATTAGCTTTTCGTTTGTTAACTATATTTTACACTAATTAATCTCTATTTAATTATTAAAATTCTCTAATAATTATATTTTCTTCGTAGCAAAATTACAATAAGATGAAAATTTTAACAATGGCTGCCAAGAACACTAATCGAAACATGAAATTGATTTAAGGAGTGGAAAATTCTCCCGTTTCTCTCAAAAAAGCCCGTCATAGCTGCAGCGGCTAAGAAACTCCCAAAATTTAATCCCACCGATGACAATAAGAAATCTTTTGTTAACAAACACAAATCAAAACCCACAAAACTTAGATTGATGATAATTAATTTGCTAAGCAAGATGAGAAGAAGTCGAAGAAGGAAGAAGGAAATTTTTTTGCTTAAAAGCAAGAGGAGAAAAATGTAATTCCTCAAGAGGGTGGGATTGAAGAAGAAGAAGAAGAAGAAGAAGAAGGTGGGTTGTGAAGAAGAAGAGATGTGAAAAGTGGGGTGGGGTTTAATTGAATTTTGATGTTTTTGTTACTTTAATGAATCTGACACGCCTATTTTATTTTATTTTAAATTATTTTGCCACATTAGTTTTAGGGGGTAAATAAATTCACTTTTAAGTAGTAAATGTGTGTAATAGGTCATTATAATAGTTTAAGCGTGTAACTTACTTTTTGGAACAAGTTTAAGGGAAAATTTGTGCCTTTTCCCGACTATAGATAGATAAACAAACAGAAAATAAATCTTACCCTTTGGACAAAAAAATAACAAATGTCAACAATCCAAACAAGCATTATTATCTAATAGAGCAAAATTCATTCGAGCTGAACTAAATCCGAATCAAACAACACGAAAAGTAAGCAAAGTAAATAAAATCAAAAAGGAGAATAATGCCAAGCCTTTAATTGATAATGTATATAACTAAAACTAAATTATCGTCATCAAGAAGGTAAGTACTTCTAGACCTTTGAATCTAGATCAATAGATTCCTTGTCCTTTTGAACTTGTTGGCTTGATAATTGTTCCATTTCATTCATAGGATGGAAATTTGGAGCTATTCCAATGACATTGCTAGGAACAATAGGATCTTCTTGGTCAGATTCTTCACAGTTTATTGAAGGTGTCAATTTGGAAGTCCTTGTAATTTCTTGCTTCTTCCCCCACAACACCATGTATAATCCACATATTATTATTACTCCTCCTAACACACTAATATTCCAACACATATAAATAAAGTTACATTCATAAACAAAATACTAAAAATTACTAGAAATAGTAAAGCAAGTAAAATTATGTAATTCGATGGATATCGGGCAACTAAACCGATTTAGCACTACAACAAATTCGATTATCAAGGACAAATAATTTCGTCATTTATAAATCATATTTCGTCATTAAAAAATTTTTGAGACGAAAAATAATTCGTCAATCAGTTGTCATTAAATGTGTGTCGCTAAAAGTATACAACAATGATTTAGTTTGATTATCATAAATAAATATTATATATATATATATATATATATATATATATATATAAAATACACGTGCTATGCACGGTCCCAACGTGTATCATTTTGTAAGAACAATTACGACTTTTCTCTTTTATAGTTTGATTATCATAAACAAATATTGTTTCTATACAATAAAAAAGGGATAAACTATAATAATATTGTCAAACTATTTTTATAAAGGGAAAAGGGTCTGACACGATCTTTTGCTTGCCCTTCTCTCAAATCCTAATCTTTTCAATTTTATTTTAGACAATAATCATTTTAACAATTTTGACACGATTATAGTGGTAACTTTGATTTTTAAAAATTGTAGTTTATTTATTAAATATGAGTTTTGCTAATGGAGTACCTAAACATTAAATTGTTACCCTACATACGGGAGAAAAAAAAATGAAAAAATGAAGATACAATATGTAATTAGTGAAAATTAAAAGAATACCTTCCCAAGTGTAATTTCTCATTGAGAAATAAAGAACCGGCAATGGCAACACATACGAGCATTAAAGGATTGAAAATAGATGCGAACAATGGACCTCTCATTTTTACACAAAATGAATGCTAATCCAGAAGCCACTACCCCCTACAAAAAAAGGCATTTATATAAAGTCTAACATTTTTATAACATCATCGTTTGTCTGAATATTTTTTGGCCACTATAGCGAGATGTTATTATAGAAAACATATAATATAACATAACATACCGCATAAAGTATTGCAAACAGCCTAAGGTTCCATCCTAATTTCCATTGGGTTCAATCTCTTTCAGTAGAAATGGCATAAACTCCAGCTTGAAGTGCTCCCATAATGGACATTACGGTAGTGCTAAAAAAATGGCAAGGGTACAACTCACTCATCTTGGCCTAAACATTGAACACATTAGCAAATAAGACTAATTAGAGTATATTTGGACCTATATATATTAAGGGCATATTTGATCCAACTTAATTTTTAAGTTTTAACCATAGTTATGCAATAATTTGTGGAGTTGCACTTATGAAATAAAATAGTTAAAATGTGGTGAGTTTTCTCATTAATTTAAGGTGTCATATAAGCATATTATGAGAAACTTTTAAACAAGCTAACTTAATGTATCATAATATATAATTTAAATTATAAATTCTAGGTGAGGACATAATAACTATAATATCATAAATCAAAAAAAAAAAATTATTATGTTGTGATTTGAAACATATATTGATTTACTACTTTAGAGACTATGTACATTTCATATATTATGCATGCCACTTTGAGTTTAATTAACCTGTTATTAGCTAGTCAATGTAATGATATTTACATTTTATTCATCAATACAAATGAAATTCTATCAATGAGAAACCAAAAGTAACTACTACAATTTGACTAAATTACTTCATAAATGCAATTTCATATGGTACTGCATATAGTTATATTCAGAAACTAAATTGGATCAAATATGCTAAAGTTTTGTGTGAAAATAAAGCCATTTTTAGCCATATTAAGTAATCTAATGGATTTTTCATAATTTAAAAAAATGACAAAAATAAGGACAAGTTTATTAGTTGAATATTACCTGAAAAATGAGGGATAATGCTAAAGAAAAGCAACTACAAATAGCCAAAATAGAACCCAAAATGTGAGCATATGGTTTTTGGTTTTGCTAAGAGGCTGTCACGTGTCCTTTAAAGTCAAGTTTAATTAACCAAGTTTTAATTTCCATGCCTTTGTAAAAAGTGAGAAGCATAGCCCCACCAATTCTAATTAATGTTCCCAACACTTTTGCTTGTCCTGCCCTTGTCTTCACATTCAACTTCTCCAACCTAATCAAATAAGTCCAAATCAACTATTTTAGTGAGAATTTGTTTCCATGATGCACTTTCCAGTGAGTTAGGTCGATGGTAAATTGTGAGTCGAAAAATCATGTTTTTCAAAGTAAAAAAAAACAATTATTTCTATTAGTACCTCCAAAACAACTTGTTATTTCTATTAGTGCATAGCACGTGCATTTTATGCGATTTGGCAAACATTACTAAATTATTATTCAACGAGGGTATAGTTTCATTTAATTACTATGTGTGACTACAGTTTTTTAATTTTTGCCATTAATTATGGGACTCACGCTTACCTTGTATACCGAATCAATAAAATTATTCTCGGCATTTCTATATACTTTTATACAAACTCAATTTTATCTCTCCTTTCTCCATTCCTTAATTCTCTCCTAAAATCATTCATGCATTGATGCACATCCAATTTGAATTTTGAAATTCACTATCCCTCCAAATCGTGATTTCACTTTTGTAGGTAACCGCATAAATCGTGTCTCAACTTTTTTTTCGCTTTTTTGTTTGTATATGTCTTATGCTTGTTATTTTTGGGTAATTTTTCTCAAAAATCTCTCATCTTTCCTTTGATCTTTAGTCTTTTTTTTAAAAAAATAGATGATGAAACTCCATCTAAGACGATTACGAGAGGCATGTCATTGCATTTCCAAGTTGTTGATAATCTACCTTTGTTTTCACTTGAGGAGTCATGTGTCTTGTCCTAACACTCATCTTTGTACTATATATATATATATATATATATATATATATATATATATACAAAGGTCGATTATCAACAACTAGATATAAAATGCACGTGCTATGCACGGGCACAACCTGTATCATTCTGTAAGAACAATTACGACTTTTCTCATTTATAGTTTGATTATCATAAACAAATATTGTGGATAAACTATAATAATATTGTCAAACTATTTTTATAAATACATAGAAGGTTTTGAAGTATAGATGCCACGATAAATACATCATTACAATTTCTCTCTTATGCTTAATCAATGATGCTCCCTAATAGAATTTGAGGAATTTGAGATCAAGGAGAGATGAACACTTGCAAGAGAGCGAGCTGCAAATCAAACAATGATATAAGCTCTATTGTAAAGTCATACTCAACAGTCATAAGATGACATTCATTTTCTAAAATGGCACATACATTTCAGTGGTAGTTAGATTTTGTATTAGCTTAGTCCATACTACAAAGGGACATCCTCATAGGGGAGTTTACAAATTCACTGCCAGATGAAAATCAAAATTACTGCTTCAATTTTTCATTTGTACTATAATAAAACACATGTACTTTTAAGGCCTATGTGCAGAAGTGTACAAATATTTTGAAAAATAACAGAAAGTTACTGAAAATTTTCAAAATAACTAAAAGTTCAAGAAGCTTTTCAAAATAGAAGTACCTCCATGACCGAAGCGAGAGCTTCTAAATGACTTGTTTTCGCATTAGCTTTTCCAGTTCTTTCTTCCAACTCTTTCCTCTTCAGCTTATAGTCAAAATTATGAATATGTATCATTGTGCTACAAGATGCAAGATATTTCTTTAGCTTAAGCCTCCTCTTATAATTATTTATTATCCTTGCAGCACAAATACATACTCAAGCACAAATTATATATTCAAAGTACACATAAAAATCTTAACGGAGGTAAAACACTCACCTTGAAGCCTCGTTCGTCTACCTTCTTGTAATTGTAGGCATAATAGAGAAGCTGACATTTTCTTACCGTCTCCACACTGCAACGACTCTTTGGTAGACAAATCTTCCCAGTTAAGGGAACTTCAATTGGCCAAACAAAATTGTCCTGCTCTTCTCCACAGCTAAATGCCTTCACAATCAAATAAAAAGATTTTTAATCAAAATAGCGTACACTTCTCGAGAACTCAAAATTTTCACTACCATGCATTGCGCTATCACAATTGTTAGTGAGCATTCACTGAATTGTCTTCTTTTTTCAATAAATTTGCCTAAAATTGAAATACCCATAAACAAAAAAACTATACTGGCATTTTTTAGGTGCGACAATCTTAGACCATGAAATAGTAAAAAAAGAAAATTTTAATTAAAATAGCCTTTCCTCTTTAAATTGCTTTGAATTTTTTAATTTTTTATTAAGTCGGGGTTCTATCGAAAGCAACCCCTCGACTACAATCTATAGCTTATATTTGGTAGAACTATAGTGCAAGAAAATGGTTGTGATTGTCAAATGTATCAGCAAAAGATGAGGATTACAAAAAAATCATAAGTTCCAAACTATCAAATTATCTTGTATGTTAAATGTTGATCAACGCCATATCTCTTAATTTTTTTAGTTGGCATGATGATAAATTTCACATGAAGTTGGTCCTTCATGCAAGCTGCTACAGAACAAGACATATAAAAGAGTTAAGAGATCCAAAGAAGAATTAGAAAAGCTCTGTCAGAGAGTACTTGCAAGTTCCAAATGATGTTTTAAGATAATCAAGAAAGAAAATTTATCTCTTGCGGTGGTCACCAGTAATGACATGTCCCATGTTCAAACAAACTTTAGATTAAGCTAGCATTTGATAAAAATCTTATCTTCAATTTCAGAGGCATAGTTAATAACATAAAACAACATAAAGAGGATGTGTCTACTACATACCAAATGCTTGCTTGGTACTACCATGTGATGTATTTACTTCAAGAGATAGCCCCGCTAGTCATTATCAACCTCCTTTATTCGTGGTCTTAGACAGGAAATTACTACATTTGTGAGAATGTACATAAAAAAATGTCATTCATGTTAAAATAAATAGAAGTGTAGATAGTTTACCTAGTATTTGATCTATTCAAATAGAAGAAAGTTATTTCAACCACCACATTGCTTCCACCCAGATCATAGTCTAAGTATCAGTACTTGGATTTGTACCCCCATATCATGAAATTAAGATCATGAAGAATCCGACCTCTAGATACACATCATTTTCGAACCCCCTCACACAAATCCGAGCAACTTAGGTTGAAAGCAAAAGATTTATGCCCTAATGTATCTTGCAGACTACAGGAAGAACTTTGCATTTCTTTTGAGGTTAAAGTACAGAGTAAACAACACAAAGATGTAAAACATTTGCTATAAAAGCTTTCAAACTTTTTTGAAACTAAAACAGTCCTACATGACTATATCGGACTAAACCATTCACCAAAATCATTGAAACTTGAAAGAATACTTTTTCTGAAATAGAAACATAATTCATTTACTACAGATTCTAGGGATTTCCTGCAAGTAACAATGCTACACAAGCAACTATATATGAATTAAGAAAAACATTTTTTCTTACAAATCTAAAATACTTCAAGTAAATCTCATACATGCGATTATTTTTCCTCGGTAAGGTCAGATGACAAGATCTCAAGCTTCCTTCGACATTAATATGGTCAAAGAGGCAAGTTTTATCCTCTCTGTTAGTATCCTCATTTTATCTATGTTGCTTGGACTCTTCAAAAATGTTGACGGTATTTTTGAAGTATCCGACACGGGTGCGGCAACATTTTTGGAGAGTCCGAGCAACTTAGTTTTTTATCATGTTCTTATATCAGTCAATGATTTTGTGACACATAGATACAATTCTAAGCCAATAGGTAGAACATAGAAATTACAAATATTAGCCTTCAGGTACCTTCCATCTCGATCAACTTACCAAAATAAATAACAAAAAGGCTGTAATTCAAGTTGTTAAGAAATTTTTAGGCTTACTCTTGATATGTATAAAGCCATTGACGATAACATGATCCTTTCATTCTCAATTCGCCACGAATAAGGCACAGATCAAAGATCCACCAGCCAGCCTTAATTCTACTTGAGCCATAACCATATCATTTGAAATATTAATTTTGTAAATGTCTCTAATTCATGCCTGTGAGGGCCTTTGCCCTTCTTCTCTTCAATAAAAAGTGTTTTACTTTGAAAAATATCAATTTCACAAATACATGCCTACTGCTCACAATAAGCTTCTTGTGATTTAGACATCAATGAGACAGTACATAGGTTTAATCATTAATGTGTTAGAAATAAGATGTGCGTTAGAAATAAGATGTAGCAGACTATAACCAAAGGATTAGATTACTTAACTTGTGCAACATCGATATTGGAAGGGCTGTAGTATTGAATCATCCTTGTGAGTTCAATATGACGCTGAAAGAGGTCGTTCCTAAGTATTCTTTGAAAGTTGAAGATGGAGAATTGAAGGGCTCCTCTGTTTCGGCTTTGGAGAATTGCCAATGTTTCTAGTTCTATGTTTTTGAAGAAGAAAGGGTGTTTCTAGACAATTTGGAAAAGACAATTCTACCTTTGATCGTCCCTTTGATGGCATTTCTATATAAGTAGGAAGAAATATATATATATATATATTTTAAAATGTTTGGTTGGCACTTAGCATGAGCCCAATATTTTAAAAGTTGAAATAACGATATAAAATTACCCTTGTTTTAACATTAATAAATTTGCAGGAAGAATGATCAATATATGGTGTATTACACTCGCTGCTACATCAGTGCCATGTCAGAAATTAAAAAAAATTATATTCCTTTTTATTTTTAATTAACTTTTCTTTTCTTAACTATATTTTACACTAATTAATCTCCAATTAATTATTAAAATTCTCTAATAATTATATTTTCTTCATAGCAAAATTACAATAAGATGAAAATTTGAACAATGGCCGCCAAGAACACTAATTGCTTATTTAAGGAGTGGAAAATTCTCTCGTTTCTCTCAAAAAAGCCCGTAATAGCTGCAGCGGCTAAGAAACCCCCCCAAAGTTTATCCCACCGATGACAGTAAGAAATCTTTTGTTAACAAACACAAATCAAAATCCACAAAACTTAGATTGATGATAAGTAATTTGCTAAGCAAGCTGAGAAGAAGTCGAAGAAGGAAGAAGGAAAAATGTTTGCTTAAAAGAAAGAGGAGAAAAATGTGCTTCCTCGAGAGGGTGGGGTTGAAGAAGAAGAAGAGGAGGAGGAGGAGGAAGAAGAGGAAGAGGAAGAGTGGGGTGGGGTTTAATTGAATTTTTATTTTTTTGTTCTACTTTAATAAATCTGACGCGCCTATTTTTATTTTTTTTAAAATTATGCCACATTAGTTTTAGGGGGTAATTAAATTCACTTTTAAGTAGTAAAGGTGTGTAATAGGTCATCATAGTTTAAGCGTGTAACTTACTTTTTGGAACAAGTTTAAGGGGAAATTTATGCCTTTTCCCGACTATAGATAGATAAACAAACAGAAAATAAACATTACTTTTTGGACTAAAAAATGACACATGTCAACAATCCAAATAAACATTATTATCTAATAGAGCAAAATTCATTCGAGCTGAACTAAATCCGAATCAACAACACGAAAAGTAAGCAAAGTAAATAAAATCAAAAAGGAGAATAATGCTAAGTCTTTAATTAAGGTGCAACAATTATATTAGTTATACTGATAATGTATATAACTAAAACTAAATTCTCGTCATCAAGAAGGTAAGTACTTCTAGACCTTTGAATCAAGATCAATAGATTCCTTGTCCTTTTGAACTTGTTGGCTTGGTAGTTGTTCCATTTCATTCATAGGATGGAAATTTGGAGCAATTCCACTGACATTGCTAGGAACAATAGGTTCTTCTTGGTCATATTCTTCACAGTTTATTGAAGGTGTCAATTTGGAAGTCCTTGTAATTTCTTGTTTCTTCCCCCACAACACCATGTATAATCCACATATTATTATTGCTCCTCCTAACACACTAATATTCCAACAAATATAAACAAAGTTACATTCATTTTTTAAAAAAATAAAAAATAAATAAAAATACTAGAAATAGTAAAGCAAGTAAAAAATATGTAATTTGATGGAAATCGGGCGATTGACGCCAACTTAGGGAAATCTGGCCAAATGAGGGATATTTCTGAATAATTTCATAATAGCAGAGGTATATTTGACCTTAGAGTATAACTAGTCATAAACTTAACTATGAAACGAATGTAGATGAATATCTTTGACCCTTTTCCCTTAATTAAATAATCAAACGTCTAAGCCTCTTAATTTTTCACTCTCTACCCATTAGTACCCCTTCCTTACATCTTTTGCTTGACCTTCTCTCAAATCCTAATCTTTTCATTTTTATTTTAGATTATAATCATTTTTCAAAAAATTCAGATTCTCTGAAGAATGTGATCATGATTTGCTAATCCGAGCTCAAAAGATGAAATGTGCAGAGAGTGAGAGAGGAGAAAACAAAGGATAAGCGAGAGAGGGAGAGAGAAAGAGACGAAGGAGAAAAAAAAGGCTGAGTTAAATAATAACCTATAAGAGGTTATTTGGTATCTAGTAAAGAGACAACTTATGCATATATTAATTTTTGCATAAGTTATACAACATTTGATAGCTAGTTATGAAGTAAGTTATTCATATATAGAATAAATACGATGCGTATTTTCAATTTATGATACCATTGAATTTGTTTTGAAAGATACTAGTGATATTGATGTCTAATGCAACTAAAAATTCAGAGGAAACACCAAGAGTTGGAGTAGATGTGTCGATAGCTAGTTATGAAGTAAGTTATTCATGTATAGAATAAATCCGACGTGTATTTGCAATTTATGATACCATTGAAGTTGTTTGGAAAGTTACTAGTGATATTGATGCCTAATGCAACTAAAAATGCAGAGGAAACACCAAGAGTTGGACTAGATGTGTCGTGAGTTGATTCAGGATAAAAACTAATTGATACAACTAATGTTGAAGATGTTGAAAATTCTAGTTAGCATGTTTTGCAAGTTGAAAACAAGAATGTAACTAAACTTGGACTTTGATTGCACACAAAAATTCAACTAGGAGTCGGACCCTTTTCTTCATGACTAGTCGAAATAATTCTCCAGGTAGTGAAGAGGGTGAGACTGGAAATTTTCAGGAAAATGAGAAGAGGCAAGATATTAGTAATGCCTCAAGAGACCTATTATATTTGAATATCTTGATGCTTTAAGAAGGTTATTGGAAAAGATAGTAATATTATGGCTTTAACATCACATATTTCTCCTCCTGGAGTAGCTAAGATTATTCAAGAAAATCAGGATGTCATGCTACTCAAATACAATCTAACGATCAAGTCACTCATGGTTACATTGAACACTTCGGCTCGCAAGGTCCCTTCTCGAACTTTGGAGTCGCTTGGTGAATTTAGATAGTTACTAATGTCAATAGAGAATGACAACGATTTGGTCAAGCAAGTTTCACCACCTGCTTTGAATAGCAAATTAAGTCCAGAAGCTCTTATATGTGTGCCTAAAAGTGTGATTGCAAAGAAGAATGAGTCAAGGACCTTAGAGTCAATATTCAGTCCAGCTAATGCTTATACAATTAATTTTGGCGAGGATAATATGCTGGACACATGGTTTGATAGAGTGGTTAGAGAAGAGGATATATCGCCTAGGCAACAAAGAAGTGGAAGAAACAAAAGCAAAAAAGAAGACACGTGGAAGGTAACATATTTGAGAAGGTAAAGTGATTGAGAAATTTATTTCAAGGTACCTATCGATGCGACTGGCAAAGCAAAATCATATGACAGTATCAGTAGGCTCAACAAGATCCAATAAATCCATAAAGAAGTGATGAATTATCAATGGATATGTTTGAAGAAGAAGACAAAAGGAAAATACTTCAAGTTACTTTAGATGGACAATCAATTTTTTTCACTCATGCTGTGATATTTTTGCATTATTTAAGCATCCTCATTTGTAATATCATCATAGAGTAAATTACAAACTCCGTAATGATCACAAAAATACCTAGTTCTCTCTGACTCTTATTTTCTTCATGCGTGTTAGTTAGTAGAGGTTTGTTACCTCATTAGTCATTAGAAATGGTAAGGTAATACCTAGCCCACCTTACCTATACTTATCCCTATTGATATCTTTTTATTTTTAATAAAAGGTTGTCAAACACTTTGTCTAGTGGTAAATTTGATATTAAAAATTGTAGTTTATTTATTAAATATGAGTTTTGCTAATGGAGTACCTAAACATTAAACTGTTACCCTACATAAAAAAAATGAAAAATGAAGATATATACAATATGTAAATAGTGCAAAAAGAATACCTTCCCAAGTGTAATTTCTCATTTAGAAATAAAGAACCGGCAATGGCAACACATACAAGCATCAAAGGGCTGAAAATAGACACGAACAATGGACCTCTCATTCTTACACAGAACATCAAGAAAATGATTGCTAATCCAGAAGCCACTACCCCCTACAAAAAAAGGCATCTATATAACGTCAAACATTTCTATAACATCATCGTTTGTCTGAATACTTTTTGGCCACTATAGCGAAATGTTATTATAGAGAACATATAATATAACATAACATGCAAATGAACAGTTCCAAAGGAATTAGACGTTAAAGTGAAATGTTATTATAACGAATAAATATTCTAACGTACCGCATAAAGTACTGCAAACAGCCTAAGGTTCCATCCTAATTTCCATTGGGTCCAATCTCTTTCAGTAGAAATGGCATAAACTCCAGCTTGAAGTGCTCCCATAATGGACATTAAGGCAGTGCTAGAAAAATGACAAGGGTACAACTCACTCATCTTTGCCTAAACATTGAACATTAGCAAATAAGTGAGCAAAATAAGAGGAAATATCAATAGTACTATCAAATGCCCTAGAATGGTCGGGCAATCAATGAAAGAACATGAAACCATTATGTTTTAATAAAGGTACAAAATTTTACTTTAATTTATCTTTAGCGTTAAAAAAAGTTAGGCTAAAAATGTCTTATTTCACATAAGACTAATAAGAGCATATTTGGACCTACATACATATATATTAAGGGCATATTTGATCCAACTTAATTTCTAACCATAGTTTTATAATAATTTGTGGAGTTGCACTTGTGAAACAATATAGTTAAAATGTGGTGAATTTTCTCATCAATTTAAGGTGTCATATATGATATAACCACATTATGAGCAACTTTTAAACAAGTTATAATGTATAATTTAAATTATAAATGCTAGGTGAAGACACAATAACTATAATATCATAAATCTAAAAAAAATTATTATATTGTGATTTGAAACATATTTTGGTGTCCTACTTTACATTTCATATTATGTATGCAAATTTGGGTTTAGTTAACCTATGATTAGCTAGTCAATGTAATGTTATTTACATTTTAATCATCAATACATATGAAATTCTATCAATGTGAAATTAAAAGTAATAACTACAATTTAACTAAAATTACTTCATATATGCAATTTCATATGTTACTGCATAGTTATATTCAAAAACTAAATTGAATCAAATATGCCCTTAATAATTGGTATTCGATTAAATTTATGTTAAAATAAAGTCATTTTTGGCCCAATTGTTTTAATGGTAGGGAAATATTTTTGGACATATTAGTAATCTAATGGATTTTGGGTGGCAAAGAGCCAACATCGAAGTGTTAAACCTTTACATCGATGTGAGCTCATATTTTTAAAAAAATAAGGACAAGTAATTAGTTGAATATTACCTGAAAAATAAGAGATAATGCTGAGGAAAAGCAACTACAAATAGCCAAAATAGGACCCAAAATATGAGCATATGGTTTTTGGTTTTGCTGAGAGGCTGACATGTGTTCTTTAAAGTCAAGTTTGATTGACCAAGTTTTAATTTCCAAGCCTTTGTAAAAAGTGAGAAGCATAGCCCCACCAATTCCAATTAATGTTCCCAACATTTTTGCTTGTCCTCCCCTTGTCTTCAAATTCAACTTCTCCAACCTAATCAAATAAGTCCAAATCACATAGTGAGATAGTTGTGTCATTTTTTAAATATATATATATAAAGCAAAGTAGTTGCATTTCATATAGTCAAACTAGAAAATAAATCTTCCATTCTATATATCAGGTAAAATTATAAAAAGTTGAAAAACGAAAAATATTACTTTTTTAATTTACTACGGTAAATTTATTAGTGAGATAGTTGTGCATTATCCATTGATTAAGTACTTTTATATATAATAAATCATCCAAAAAATTTAAAAATTAAAATTAAAAATAAATGATGCACGGGAATAGCACATGACCCCTATCACTTATTCCAATTAATGTTTCCAACACTTTTGCTTGTGCCCTTGTCTTCAAATTCAACTTCTCCAACCTAATCAAATGTGTCCAAAATTACATAATCGGTGCATTCAGAAATTAAATTTATAGGTTTAATATTTATGTTTCGATGAACTTCAAATTCAACTTGTCCAACCTAATCAAATAAGTTCAAATTACATGGTGAGCACATTCAAAGATAGAGTCTGACCATAAATTTTTAAATATTTTTGCATAGTTTCATCATGTGTTTGATCCAAAAAAAAATTGAAGAGAAATATTTGACTTTTCAAAAAATATATTTTTTATACTCATAAATTTTAAAAACTATTAAATATATTCATAAGTTTGTATTATCATTTTATAATAATAGTGTTCCGTGAAAATCCATTATAATGAACATATATAATTAATATGAATTTGAAAAATGAGAGAAAATAAAAGGAAAATACCATTGATTTGTATATGAAAAACTACTATTACAATTTATAATTGGAAGTGATCTCCGAGAACAAGCTCAGATAAAAATGGTATAAAATATGCTTATAACAGTATAATTTTTGTATAACAAACTAGGGATGAAATCTAAACTATAAAT
Source organism: Solanum verrucosum (assembly GCF_900185275.1). Taxonomy (NCBI): domain Eukaryota; kingdom Viridiplantae; phylum Streptophyta; class Magnoliopsida; order Solanales; family Solanaceae; genus Solanum; species Solanum verrucosum. Next base: position 213,153 of record NW_026020443.1, read on the forward strand.
TATGAGTGTTTTTATAAAATATAAAAAATTGGGATAATTTAAATTTTAAAAAATTCTCATATACTAGAATTTAGCCAAATTCTTGTTTTTTTAGAACTTGGGATGTTTGCCAAGTATGACAAATTACATGGCCAAACATTAATCGTCAAATTTTTCCCAAATATATTTGTGGTCAAATGGGTCCAAAATTTAAATTTTATAAGTTCAATATTTATTTTTTTACCGCTAAATTCATAGTACGCTTTGAAATTATAGATTCACAGTCTAATATTTATCAACTTCTTACTAATTTTTCACCAAACTTTTATATTCAATATCAAAAAAATGGTGAGTTCAACTAAATCCACTTACATCTACATTTACATAAGAGTTCATAACCGCACCGTCACATAAGTTTTAGGTTTCAAATTCAATTTCGTCATAGCTAATTATAATTAGTATAATAGTTTACCATATAAAAATCGAATTGGAATAATTGTAACTCTGAAAACTTGATGAGTCAATCCACCTCGACATTGAATAGAATTACCTAAGTTTAGGGATCACAAATTAGTCGTACAACAACACTTATAAGAAGTTTTCTAAGAGAAAAAAAAAATATTAAAAAAGTTATTATTTTCTTAAGAACGTAATGAGTGTTTCGTAAGTGAAAGAAGAGATTCTAGAAAAACACCCTAAATTAGTATTTGGAAATTTCTTATTTTTGCAAAACTTCTTCAAGCAATTGTTTAAAAAAAAACGAATAAATAATTTGTTGGGTTTTTAAAAGGTGTGAATGAAAAATGAAGAGTTGCAACTTTTATGAAGAGTTGTGATTTTAATGAAAAGTTACTAACTTTTATGAAGAGTTGTGACTTTTAGGAAAGGTTGTGACCTTTCAGAAGGATTGTAACTTTTCAAAGGATTGTGACATTTCCGATAAGGCACAATACGCATCCGTTCACACTACCCTTTGTTATCTATAAATAGAGGGATTTCCTCTCATTTTAAAACAATCAATTTTTTGGACTTCTACTACTACTAAATATACTAAATTTAAGTGTACTTTACTGTCGCTGAGTGGTTCGCTGACACCGTGATTTTAGGTACCAATACACTGGTCATGAGTAAGATCGTTCTATCTTGAGAGGATATATTCCATTAACCTCGGGTACTTGAGAGGAATAATTTCCTTAAGGGGACACTGTGCATTCAGTGGGCTCGATTTTCTTCTTTGAGAAAAATATTTTGTATATTGTTTCTAATCTGATTCTATTTCTCTACTGGTTTTAATTTTCTAATTTTAAAAATACTCTTTAAACTTTGTTGTTTCTTATCAAGTTCTTCAAAGTTTTTGTTCTAAGTATATTAGGAATACAGGATGTACAACATATTTTTCCTCTAGAAAAACTTTCACTTTATCTAGTTCACTTATAAAGTCAACATAAATTACTATTCTCACTACTAAAAAATCTTTAGTGGCTATTTCAATCGAATCGGTGAGAAAAGAAAATTAATAATAATTTTATGAAAAATTAATAAAATTTCACACTATTTTAGTGAGAATTTGTTTTCATGACGCATTTTCCAGTGAGTTAGGTCGATGGTATATTATCAGTGAAGAAATCATGTTTTTCAAAGTAAAAAAAAACATTTATTTCTATTAGTGCCTCCAAAACAACTTTTGAATATAGCCAAAAGTATACTTTGTGTAAATTAAATATAGTAAAATTGGAAATATATACCTAAAGAATATGGCTATAATGAAAGTGATGCCAGGTATGAGATTAAGTGTAGCTGTAGCAAAAGTTGTTGAAGTTAGGACTAAACTTGCTGCAAACAAATTTTGTGGCATTGAACCCCTGCATATATAAATATATAAATATAAATATATATAATAAAATTAAAATAAATAAAAATAACCTAAATCAGAAAATAAATGCATGGATTAATAAGCTAATGGCAGACATGTACTTAATTGAAAGCACTAGTACCAAAATGTGATTTACAAGAATCTAGTAAATTGCAGAGCTCATAATTAATGACATCCTTTGACAAAAAAAAAAGTCTTTCAAGATTTAAGAAATTTAAATTTATTTGAAAAAATTAACTTTTAATTTTAATATTTCGATTATCAAAATCTAATAGAGGAATAAAATAAAAGAAAATAATTCATTAATCGGTTTATGTTCAGTCAAATAGTGTCACATAAAGTAATATAAAGGACTCCTCCATTTACTATTTTGTTCATTAAGATAAGAATGTAATAGATATAGATTATGTGTACAAAATAAATATTAGAGGTTGGAAATACTGCTATAAAGATTCTTTTATTTATTCATTTATTTTTACACAAAAAAATATTTTTGAACTCTAAGATAAAATATTTTTAACCGTAAAAGCCTGGATCGTTTTGTTAATAATACTCTTATTTTTTTTTATTTGTTTTAACATTGAATATGTTTTTTTCCATAAAAGTGGATTTGTTTTTTTTTTTATTTTAATGTAAAGTTGTGAACAATAAAACCAATTTTGACAATCAGAAAATTTAAAACTTTTTATTTATATTAATTTTATAATAATTTAAAATATTAACTAAAACATAAATAAATTAAAGGATTATTTAATACATAAAAATACTTTGAATTTTAATATTATTTTATATAAAAATGTCATTTATTAAAGATAATAGACAAATCAGTAATGAATAGGATCCTAACTGGAAAAGTCAAGAATTCTCATAAAAAGATTTAATTTTTTTTTGTTTTCATTTAAAAATAGTCAAATTAATATATTTTGTAAATATATTTTACATAGCACATAGTTAATTGATTGAATGAATGAGTAAAAATGGAGCTTACCCGAAGAGTGCAGAAAGAAACGCAAGCAACATTACCATCCATGTCATTTTTGGCCTACTCTTCCTACATATATCAAACATAACAACCATAAATCGTTCAAATTTTTCATGAAAAATGTTCAAACGCTATTCAAATATTTTGATTAGATCGGTAAAATATAAAAAAATAATAATGTTTTCACATAGAAAAAATTTCACTATTTATGTGAGAATCTGTTTGTTATCATGTTCACAAAATCATATTCTATAACACGAATTTACTAGAAGTTTGCGATGGGAAAAACATGTATTTCTAGTAGTGAATCGAAAATTATAAATTGTTTGACTCTGAAAAACAGAAACGCGAAAAGTAGATTACCTATCAAAGTAGAGAGCTAAAGGAAGAACGGTAGCGGCAGCAAAGAGGAATCGATAAGCAATTAAAATCCTTAAACTCATTCCATCATTTGATGCTAATTTATACAATAAAGTCATTCCTGCATAACCTATTTGTATAAAAACCATCATTATAATTGGCTTTAAACCATGCACTTTGTCACAAATCTTCCCCATTATTTCAAGATTTGTAGTTTTTTGTTGAAAAAAAACCATATGTTATATATATATAAGAAATAAGAAGACAAAGAGGTGTGCTTATTAGTTGGATTATTTTGGTTTGGAAAAAAATCATAAATAGGGGAGTTAATTGTTGAAAAGAAAAAATGTGCCAGATTACAACAATCCACGTGTGGTCAAGTTGCTAGAGACGTCTAAAAGTATTTTTGCATGTAAATATTAACAAAGAAAAAAGAGATTAAAAGCTTTTAATGCATTAATTTTTACTGCACGTCACCGCTTACGTTTTTACTCTAATGACTAAGTTGTTCATACTCTTCGAAAATATTATTGTATTCATATCAGACTCCTCAAAATACACTATAAGAATCCAACAAACATCCATCGATATTTTTAAAGAATAAATTTAAGCAACATAAACTATCTACGTAATTTGATTTCTTTGGAACTAATTAGAAACCATTTTCTACATAAATCTCACAACTTCCCTCTTTGGTCCAACACCAAAATTATATTCTTTGTTACTCAATCATCCAAAAATAACGAATGAATAACGATTTGATGCAAGTAACATGACATTTTGAAAAACAAATTTATCAACATAAGGAAAAAAGTAGTTAGAATATTACATCAATAGCTTTTTAAATATGCTAATAAATTTTGTTTTATACTTAAGTTATGATGTGTTTTATTTGTAAGCATCTGAATATATGATTAAATATTTTTATAATATATTGATGAAGTGTACAAGAAACATGTTTGAACATATTCAAGTGATCATTACCTAGTCAAGCTTAGGGGAAATATTGGACATGAGTTTTGTTTTTGTTTTGTTATGAGTTTGTAACTATTAAAATGGGTAAATTTTATTTATTTATCTTTGCAATAAACTATGAAATATTATCATATCAGACTAAGAATAATTATAACTATAGGGCACAAAAGAAACCCAACCACCTTCCAGGTAGGGTGATAGTCTCTCATGCCTTCAATACAAAACAATTAGTTATACATCAATATCAATTCCTTTCTTACATCCTATGTATTGTATTAATAAAATTTACATTTATTTGCTTTTTTTGTACAATTTTGATGGTTTATTTTTTGAAAAATTACGTAAGTTGGTAAATATTACTAGTATATTATGTAATAAAGCTATTGTTTCATTTAATTATGAATTACTGTTACAAAATTTAATGAAATTTGCTATTAAAATCAGGTCTTACTAAAATTATTTGCATCCGGAATAAAAATATATCTCTCCTAATTTGTATATCAAAATATACAAATTACAATTTATCTCTTCTCTCTCCATTCACTATTTTGCTCCTAAAATTTCTCAACAATTTCATGTTTCAATCATTTTTTTTATTTTGTGTTTTTATATGTTTATAGTTTTTAAATAGATTCATAAAATTTCATCTATTTCATCTTTTATCTTCAATTTATAGTTAATTCAGTAGTTATTCACAAATAATAGATGTTCAAATTCTATCAAGAGAATCGCTCGAGGTATTCAATTACATGGCAAAAATATTGATGATCCTCCATCTTTTTCTTTAGGTCTAACACAAAATTTGGAAGACATTGCAGGGTTAATTGTAAAATCTAGAGTTGTTGATGAGAACAAATCAAATGAAAAAAGTATACCAAGCATAGAAACGACCCAATAAGAATGCAACAAATTATTAATTGGGCAAAGATAAAAGGCATCAGAATAGTTGAGAGGGGAAACAAAGCTGATCTAGAAAAAGAGAAACGTAAAGGAAATTACTTCTAATAACAATGAGTCCAAAACAAATGATGATGTCGTTTCTTGTTCAATGGAACAAATGAATATGAAGAATCCTGGGTATTTTTATAAACCCAATTAGTATGTATTAATTTGTATATGTTTTTGTATAATTATAAAAATATACTACTTAAGACTTTTATTAACAATATATACACATACTTTTATTTAATTACAAACATAGTTTATAAATTACCTACATAGAAGATTAATTAATTTTTTATTTTTATTTAATTATTTAATTGCAATTTTCTTCTCTCCTCTTTTTGGGATTATGTGTCTTACTTATCTCCCTAATTAGAGTTCTTAATATAAACGTTTCTGTCTTTTCAAATATTGTTTTATTTTCTTCCTTTTTTATTCAATCAATGTAAAGTAAAAACTTTTTATGTTTCCAATAATTCACTTTTTTCTAAATTTTCATTGAGAAAAATTTCAGTCATTGTCCTTCTCTCTTCTGTTCATATTCATCGGTTAATCACTTGCACCATTTTTTTTATTTCCGCTTAAGTTCATCATTCAAGATTATATTTTCATAGTTCGATTAAAATTTGAGGAGGAAGCCCAGAAAAAGTTCTAGGCTTAACAAATCAATTATAGTTGTTGGTTGAAGATCCAATGACAATTGTTGATGAATCAAAGTAGGTATATTGTATTTATTTAATAGTTTGGTACTATAAAATGTTTGGATTCTGATTATTGCTCTATTTTTTTATAGTGATTGTGGTTTGAATACTTGTGCTTTCACAGAGTTTGTTTGTTGAGGAGATATGAATATTTCAACGTCAATTTTTTATGCTACAGATTTTCATTGGAGATATGAAGCATTACTTTGGATCTACGAAAAGAGGAAGATTGACACTGATACTGTTAGTAAAAGTGAATCAACTGAAAGTGGCGGTCAGTTGATTCAGAAAGGGAGGGATTGAAAAGAGCATGTTATGTTAAGAAAGAATTTTATAAAATATGGTTATTGAATTGTTGTTCTTTGTAAAATGTTATTATTACACTTTTGGATATCAGCTTAATTACTATTTTCAATCAGTTTTTGGTGTTTATTTTGTGTTGAATTAACTCACAAATACTTTAATTGGTATTTTCCATCAGATTTTGGTGCTTTTTTTGTATTTCGATATGTTTTGGTTCTTAGTTGTTTGTGTATATATTGTCAAGTTTAATAGTTCATTGTGTGAGGTTAGTATATTATATCAACAATTAAGCCATTAATATAATAGGCAGAACGATAATGTATTTTCGATCAGTTTTGGTACCTATATTGTGTTTAATTAACTAAAAGATACTTTAATTGACATGTTCGGTCATTCTCTTGATTAGTTTTAGTGTTTTTATGTATTTTGATCAGTTTAGATTCTTAATTGTTTGTGTATATGGTTTCAAGATATTGTGTTCATTGTTGTGTCAAACCGCCTCTTTTAAGTTAATTAGTTGTATAGATATCATTGTATGAGGTTGGTATATTATACCAATAATTCAGCCATTAATATACTACCGCTTACATTTTACATTAATATTACGAAGAATATTTCAGATTGGTACTTATATTGTGGTTAATTAACTGACATATACATACAATTTTGTTTATGTATATATTGTCAAAATGTGTCATTGTGCTGTCAAAATATTTTGTATAAGCTAATTAGTTGTTTTACATATTCATCATGTGAGGTTGATGTATAATAACAACAATTTAGGCATTATATATCACCAATTAATTTAAACATTAGTATCTATGTCACCAAGAAAATAACAATGTATTAAACCAATATACTATTACCAATGTTACAACAGTAATTACATCAATATTATGAACTGAGCCTTTGAACTAGCCAATCTATTTTAAATATTACATTAATATTACGTAAATCATACAAATAATAGTTTGTGCAACAACTTTTTCACAAAAAAAAATTTATACAAACAAGTAAACACCAACGATCAATACACCAATAATATGAATTAGCCAATCAACATTAACCAATATTGTTTAAACTGCAATTAACATTCATTAAAAACATCTATATTTCAACAAAAATCCAAAAGATTTAAATGTATACTTGTTTAAACAAAAAAAACACCAATGTTAATTTTAAGCCGCAAATTTGGGGCAATTTTTTTTGTTATACCCTGATGTACCACACTTATTATGAGTGACTTTACACCTTTTGAATTTTCCTTCGTTGAATCTCTTCTTACGATCGTTATTTGATGGTCTGCCTGGTTGTTTTCTTGCAATTGGTGGTAACATTGTCTATTCTATAACATGTGATGGAATATTCAAAGTGCTTTTGCAAGGCAATTGTTCAAATGAGATTGCATGAGTATCTTGATAATTCTTATTACTATAATAGGTTGAACAGTAATCTTCACAATGTTGTTTCTAGTAGCAACTGCATGACTACAAGAAATCTCATCATGCTGAAATATTTCACAACTACACATTCGAGTATTTAGACATACAGTAATTTTTTTTGCACCATTTATAACTCTACGAAGATATTTTGTTGATGTGCATACCTTCATTTGAAACCATACTAAATTAGTAATTATAAAAATTTAACATTCTATATTAATTACACCAGAAAGTAGATATATATATATAAACACCATAAAAGTTGACGTTTATATATTTCAATTACACAAGAAAATACACTATCTAATATACAAATACATGAACTCAAAAACTAACACGTTAGTTGGTGTTTATACAACAAATCACATACACCATACAAAATACCAATAGATGAACCACATAAATAACAAGTTAGTTTGTGTTTACATACATCACTTACACCAGAAAACTACACTATCAATTACACCAAAATTACATCCACTGTCTATTACATCAGAAAAATAAACTATCAACCACACCAAATCACACACTATCTAATATACCAATATATGGACCAAAAAATAATACATTAGTTGGTGTTTACATACATCAATTACACCAGAAAATACACTATCTAATATATCAATAGATGAACCAAAAAATAACACGTTATTTGATTATTATATACGTCATAAAATATATAAATACACTATATCATAAACCAAAAAATAATAACGAAATTTGGTGTTGATTAACAGTCTATATACACTATCAATTGCATCAAAGCAGCTACAACAAATACAATATCAATTACACCTAATCATCTACTAAAAAAGTACTCACGAAATTTTGGCATTAATACACCAATTTCTTCAATACACCAACAACAAATATAATATCAATTTTACCAATTAATACACAAAAATAAAATCACGAATTTCATTTTATAATCAATTAATACCATCACAATACACCAAAACAAATATATAATAACGTAACTTACGATATCAATACACAATCATATACAATTATAATTTGGGAATTGGGACCCGACTATAATTATTAACAAAGTAATTAAACCTTCTAATCAACCCAAATCCAATCACACAAATTGATTTTGTTCAGTGACATAAAATACACCATCATATACAATATTAATAGGTTTAGATTGCAGACTAAAATCCATTCATGATTTATTACACATACCTAACGCGTCCCATCGTTCGTTGTGTTGAATTAGAATCGAAACACTATTGATATTCATAATTGTACAATCTTTCAAAATAGGGAGGTAGAGAGATTTGTTTTGATTAAAAAACCTTTTTTTTTTAATTTGAGAGAATTGTGTAACCAATTTGAGTAAATCATGGAATGTAAAAGATTGGGAGAAAATCAGGGAGGTTGAGAATATCGTGGCTCATTAATACCACGATTTTTGTTTTTTTATTTATTAATTTTTTAATTAATATTATTTCCTATTTTTGAAAAAAAAACTATTGCTATGTTGGTGAAAATTAAAACTATTGTTATATAGTGGTAATTAATGTACTAAGTTCAGTTTTTTGCCCTTTATATATTTCGTTTTTATTTTGTATTTACCTATACATATTTGTGTACATACAAAATTTCATTATTGTTGTTTGGTTATATATATATATATATATATATATATATATATATATATATATATATTATTTTATTTTATTTTGTATATTTTGTTTCTTGTATATAATTACCACCCACAATACCTTATACGAATTCATGGTATAACTTTCAACATTTATATACAACTGCTTATTTATCCATTTTAATAATTTATATACATATACAAGTAATTGTATATACTAATATGTTTATTTATAGAAATTTTGAAATTAACTATATATGTTAACGATGTTTTTTTAGAAGTGAAGTTATTTTTGAATATGTTTATTTAGGGTGTTAGATTTCTACTCAAAGAAGCACTATGCAGTTTTATCTCTTAGCTATTTATGAAATATCCTCTTTATTTTTTTCCTTCACCTCCTTCTATATCTGTGATATTACCATTCACCTTCACCATTAAGCTCTGAGTTGCTTTCAATTTATGCACTTTCAAGACTACTAAAAAAACTGAATTTAGCGACGAATAAATTTTGTAGCTAAACAGCAAAATATGTTGCTAATCCTACTTGACGATGAATTAGCAACAAATTTTTGTTAGCTACGAGCAAAATAACGACAGACCAACAACAAAGTTCGTAGCTAATTTCAGTATCTTTTAGTAGCGTGTGTACCCCAAATGGTTGTGGCTAGCTCCTTATAAAACTTCTTCCAACTCCTCCTTTTATACCATCTCAGTGTGTTTGATTACCAAGTTCAGCAGAGGGATACTTGACCACCTTTGTAGGGCCTATTTTATCTTATTGATCCAATTATCATATTCCACAAACAGATGTTATAATATCTCCAGTTGATCAGCAACACATAGACCATACTTATCATCCTTAATTAGTAATCATATGCATTCTTTGTAGTGTTGCCTTAGTTAAGAGTCTACCCTTAAAAGCCAGTCACACAATGAATATGTGTCTAGCTAGGCATCATGATAAAGTTCCAAACCAAATTTGTCTCCTGAAATCTCAGTTGTCTACCAAGTACAGTAAAACCTCACTAAATTAATATAGATGGACAGTGAAATATTATTATTTTATAGAGTATTATTTAATTGATAAATTAATATTTATTAATTTAAAGTGTGTTTTGAAATTTAATGAAAGTTAATTTTGATTACATCAAAATCATTGTGTCTTACTAATTTATGTATCATATTTATTGAATTCATATAAAAAAAATTATTATACATAAGTACAATGAATACATAAAAATCATACATTTTTAGAGATCCAGAGCTTAGAAGAAATTGTGGATATCATCGAAAAAAACAATGTTGATGATAAAGTTGAAGATGATACAACTCTTTTGGAACCAATTACGCGTAAGGAAACACTTATCGCATCTAGAACTCTTCACAATTTTATGGTGCAGTTCAAAAAAACAACACCAGAACTTTTGGATGTAATAAGAAAAGTTAGAGATATTAAGCTTCAACTAGATTTAAATTTTAACAAAAAAATAAAACACAATAGAATCATATATCACTAAATTATCTTAGATATATTTGTGTTTTTGAAGAATTATTAATTTATAATATTAATGGGACCATATATATTTATATAGGGGCCTTTTAAAAATATATTATCTTATCGAAATTAGTAATTTTTTCCATTTGCCTAAGTTTGACCCGGAGGAAAATATTATCTTAGAGATTATTAATTTATCGAATATTATTTTAGTGAGGTTTTACTGCATAGTAATTTTGTGAACCTAAATAAGCTTTCATTTCTTGTCAACCTATAAACTCCATTGGTGTACCAACTGCAATCCGTTAGTGACATATGACTTCTGCATACTATCTCTCTAAATTGATACAAGAAATAAATAATTATTCACATGTACTAAATTTTGTTTATTCAATAATTTAATTTAGCTTTTGTTATTATTTCTTCTAATGTTCGATTGACACCAATTTTCATTCAGACACCTCACGTAAGCCTGGTCTATTTTAAGTACTCGTAGTAGGGTCAGGGAAGGAGCTACAGCCCAGTAAGGGTGGTCAGCTGACCACCCTTATAGGCAAAATATACTTTATTATTTGAATATATAGATAAATGAACACAACGAATGGTGTTGGTCTAGCGGTAATGTCGCTCAGCTGAGTGTTTAATGTCCCAAGCTCGATTCTTGCTTAGAACACAATCTATTTTTCCAAAAAAGAAAGAAGAAAGGAACAAAAATAGTTGCTCTATCTTTCTATTTCTAGCCTTGAATTACTAATACTAAAAAATTACATTTAAAGATATACTTAAAGGTCACTTTCCACTTTTATTCTTTTGATTATTTCTAAATTATTTTTTAAAATAGTTAAGAATCTCGATAAAAGAATAGTTAAATATAGAAAAAAAGGTCTCAACAATTCTCTTGAACTACAAAAAATTCATGAAAAAACTCCTAACAATTCATTTGATATCAACCTAAGGGAGTCTATTCAATTAGAAGCTAAAAATGTTTTTCTTAGTTTTTCTCCGTTAGTTTTGATTTATACCATTGATAGTTTTATAATTTAAGTATTTGTATGATTTAGTTAAATAATATCCAATTTAATTTTAAATTTGGATGCACCCACTCATTAGTAAAAAACATATTTTGTGCACCCACTTTGCTAAAAAAAAAAATCCGCTCTTTTAAAGTTTGAACTGGCTTCGCCACTGAGTAGGGTCTTATCATTTTGACACTTTTTTCACCTCTATGTTGCCTCTCCCAAGAGATTTTTTTTCCTAGACTTTTTAATACATCTCCCTCAGGTGTCTCATCATCCAATTTGTTTCTTGTAACCTAACAAAGCAAAAGTAGTATTGAGCTTTAACTCTTTACATTGAGAAAAAACAGTCTCTAGTATATTATATGAGGGGAATATAAAGACTTTTAGTTACATACATTTATTATACCAAATTCATCTAGAGAGGAGATTTATTTCCTTTCTTTGAGTATTCAAATATTTGGTATTTCTACTATTTTCTACATGTTTAACACTTAGCTACTTAATTCCCTTGATTTTTCATATTGCTTTAATTTAGCAGTAGATATTAGAAGTCATAAACTTTATATTAAGTTATTCTAAAATTGGAAACTTTAATAAATATGGAGAAAGTGAAAATGACTATACCTCTACCAACTTGCAGATATATATACTCAACATACACCAGAACTATCACAAGACATCATACCATTTCTTTCTTGGTGAAATGAGGCAGAAGTGAGTTTTCCATTGTGTTTTGCTTTTCTTCTAATCAAGGATTTAGCTGTGGTAAAGAGACCAAAATTAAGAAATTAAACAAAAAAAAAATTGAGAACAGTTTTACACCATAAAAAATCGAGTCACTACACAAAAAAGGATCTTTTGGCAATTAATTAATGACAATAATTTAAAGCCGCTAAATATGTATCTTTAGAGACAATTAGCACTCTTAAATGTCCCTAAGCCTATACCAATATTAAATCTAATGACAATTAACTAATGCTGATAAAGACTTTAGCATTCTTTATTATTGTATATATTTAATGTCGCTAAAAGCCACTACTAAAAAATGCTTGAAAAACGACGGCCAAAAGCAACTGACAACATTGTTATTTTAAACGAATTGACAGAAAAGCGATGCAGTCACTTTTGTCGCTTTGTGAAAAGCAACGGTCAACATCACTTTGGAATGACAGATTTCATCATTTATTATTTTACTTTCAAAATCTTTCTTTTTGGTCTAAACGACGAATGGCGTCACTTTTTTTTTAAGAAGCGACGGTCAAAAGGACCATGTCCGGGCGGACAGTGAAGGCTCATTTAGTAGACAGCGAGCGAGCTGCAAGCACCTACTCCTACGACCTGTAAATAAATTGTTACATATTCATTCCAAACAATAAGCATATGCACACAATATAATAACAAACTTCATCAAACATCCATAAACACTAAAATCGTAATATAAAAACATAAAAATCTTTTTAAAAAAATTGCTACAAGTATAAAATGATCACTAAAGAGATGCTAAGAGGCGGAGGCTATGTATTCGGCTTTATCTTCACTCGAGGGTCCTCTTGAAGAACGAGACATACTACGCCGACGAGCGAGGTTATACACTTATTCTTTGATTTTCTCAACGATTTTGCTCATTCTTTCATTTTCAGTAACTCGTTGAACCTCGGACACTGCCAATGCACAAGTAAGTTACGCAGTTTGTTGTGACATAGCAGCTATTTGAACACCATCAACTATCTCGACTTGGCATGACGATCCAAAACCTTCTAATCCTAATTGGAGTCATCATACATCGTCCCGAGAGCTCATCCCGTAGATTCTGCTCTTATGTGTCCCTCTACCACTTTTTCCTTCCAAAATTGAGAGGCTTAGCTTTGTTCAAGCGTGAGCTGGATCAAATCGCCCAGAAATTCTGGAATTTGGTCCATCTCAAGCAAGTGTCGTTGACACACTATGCATATTAAAAACAAAACTCAACATCAAAATATATATACATAATAGATGCACTATTTTTTATCTTTAACATTTCATCATCTTGTCTAGCTGGCTTAAGTGCACAAAACAAGGTAGTACTAACACTGCGTTAATTTTGCTAATACACTCTACCAAACGCCCCCTTAGTTTAGAAGATACTCATATTAGAGCCACAAACTTTCTTGTCTTGTTTTTTAATTAAAGAAAACTGAAAAAACTTTCTTGTCTTTAATTAGTAGTACAGTAATATAGTTCCTACAGATGATGAAAAAGGTAAAAGTTGGCAAAACCAAAACAACTTCACTTGTTCATGGAGGAAGTTTATGTATCTCATATTACTTCAAGGAGAACAGAAGCTGTATTTGTCTGCAAGTACAACATATATCAGGATCATCCATATGGTAAAAAAATCTAAGATGAACAAGAATAGAGTGAGAGCTTATTTAATTTTAGCAAGTGCAGGAAAAAAATCTCAAGGATATTCCACCATTTGGTACCTCAAAGACCGTGTCCTAAAATAAAAAACAAAAAAACTTTGCCACAGCTTCTCTATACTCATAAATATTCTTATCCACAAGCTACAAACGACATAAGATAAGAAGTTCATGAAAAATATATCTATATTTATAAACATCTGACCAACAATAACAGCGTTGCAGCAAAAAGGAAGTAGGAGAAACCTTGGAGGAAATGGTAACATTGGCCTTTAGACGTTTTGGTGTACGAGATGTGAGGCTAGTGCTATGCTCTAGGCAAATTGGGCTTCTTTTGTGTTGCATCATATTTTCTTCTATTGCTTCAATTTGCAATAGAAACAAACATATTCCTTTTCTATCCAAATTCACCAAACAATACAAGCACGGACTATTTTCTAGATTTTCCTCTCAGGCATGACCCAACTGAGCCCAAAATCTGAAACGAACAAATTCCAAATTTCTATAGCAACTGAGCAGTGTAGTAGAGATGACTTCTGGTTTATATACATTGTTTGCACAAGTAGCATCTGTTGACAATGTGCATTTTTCTTCTGTTGAGATTATCTTCAGTCAAAACATGGTTCGTATGGTGCTTTCCAACTGAAGCAAATCACCTTTGGTGGTAATTTTGTTTTCCAAATTAGTTTCCACGACCAGCTTTCCACCATCTCATTCTGTGCACAAAGGGTTGAGTAGCCTGCTTTGACAGAGTATAAGCCATCAGCTTTGTTTCTTGCCAGTAAAGTTGCACGGTCATACTGCCTGGCATGATGAAGATTTTTTCAGTAAGGAAATTAACTATGGCAAAACATGCTACAACACTATAGTTGTGATTTATTCGGTCTGTAAAAGTAATTGTTTGCAAATGTGACAAGCTTCCATTTCACATTATTGACTACCAAGATTCTTTCGTGGCTGACCAGGAAACATACCATTGTCACTTATAAGTTAAAGAAAGAATATGGAAGTACACCAAGAATAACGAATGCAACACTAACAGAAAAAAAGTGAAAAAAACTGCGTAAATCACAAGGTTTGAAAACTGCCCGTGAGGAGAGGGAATGGAGGAAGTGGGAGCAGTAGGTTCCAAAGTCTTCTTCTATACTACAAATTTGATACACATTCAAACAAAAACCTGCCGTAAATCAAACTTAAAACTGCCCCATTTTTTCTAATGTCCTATCTTTCCATTAAAGTTAAAATCAAATTTACACTTCTTTTCTGCCAGTTGGCTAAAATATTTCACACTGTCTAACCAAACAATGAAAAACATTTCCAAGGAAAATATTTTCAAGAAATCATTTTGAAAAAAAATTATATTCTGGAAATAACCTGTGTCATACCCCACACACCCTCGATCTCTTTGTTTAAAGCATATATTTTTGGAGGTAAAGCTAAGTAGAATGCTAGCAACCTGTATTAATAAACCATGTTTAAGTTGCAACAAGGAGATAACATGGCATGGTATACAGAACAAAGTTAAGTGGAGAACAAATCAAGAAAATTAATGGAAGAAGAAACCACGAGTTGAGTACGCAGTAGTAAGTATACTTGTTTATTCATTGGAGAATAAGCTGAGAGCCTGACTTACCAGTGAGCCATGATGTGAAGCTAACTAACAAATCTTGCTTGAACTCTCAGATTTCTCTGACACGCCTATTCACTGAGAGCTCTCCCTTGCTGAAACTTTCACAATTGGAGACGCATATATCATCCTTGCTGACTTGTTGAATTTTACTGGTATTGGAGCTTCCCCAACTTCAATGCGGAATCTTTTCAATCTAGCCATCCATGTGTGGTCTCCATTGAGAATTGATGAAGTATCCAATTTAATAAAAAGGCAGTTTGGAGCTTGACGCGGTAGTCTTTAGAAGCTCATTGTTCAAATTCTTCACCAAAGTAGTCTTTCCCACTCCTCCCATAATGATCCCCACCTGAAAGGATTAAAAAGGCCCAAAAAATAATTTATCCACAAGTGAAAATGTAACAATGGCTATATAAAGAAATTTAGCAAAACTAGAGAGAAGGAATTGGAAGCTTTAATCATTCACTCATAATCTCAACTTTTCAGCTTAGCAAGTACCAAATCCTAATTATTTTAGGATTACTAGTCTTGGTTTAATTCCAACAATACCTCATCATCTTCTAATAGTTGTAGGATTTTGTTGAGATTCCTTGTTGCTGCTGACTGGCCTTCTATTGATGGTCCTGAGATGAACTCAACTTTTTTTCATCGGGTAATATTCTACCATCAAATTGGATTCAAAGCTTTCTCCAATATCTATAAGCTTACAAAATTGATCTCACGGGTTTTGTGCTTGAGTGGAGACTTCCAAGTGAAGGCTGCAATTTGGACAGCATTTTTATGCAAGCTTCTTCGTCATTGCAATGCTTTCTTGAATAGACTCCCATTCATTCTCCAGCTTCTGAACATCCTTGAGCCACTTAAGGACATCCGGTTTTGGTTTATAGCCTTCTCTCTCAACTCCTTCCACCTTCTCCTTGATAGCATCTCCTTAAGACCTTGAGCCACTTCAAAACATCTGGTTTTGGTTTATAGCCTTCTCTCTCAGCTCCATCCACCTTCTCCTTGATAGCATCTCTGAACTTTGTTAGCTTCTCCATGTCCTTCCTATAATTTCAACATTTGATGAGAAACGGACTGTATTTTCAATCTTAGGATAGAAGCATTTAAACACAAACTTCCCCGCCTCAACAACAAAGTTAGATACAACAGAAAGAGTATGTCCATTGAATATATTACTCTTGAGGTAAATAAAGAAAAATGTTTTATGAGAATGCTAAGGATGCTCTCAAAGATGATCAAATGAAGTTAAGCTGATTGTTTTTACTTTGTTTAAGGCACTACTTACAGAAAATAAATTATTCGATTTTAAATTGTTGTTGTGGAGCCTCTTCAAGCTTGCTCATATGGGAGAAGAATGATTCCTTTTATTTTATGAACTAGACAACCGTTCTTTTCTACTATAATCTTAAACATATTTGTTGATCCATTCACTTCTACCCAGGATATTGGATTTGACTCCTTGAATGGAGAAACTCCTGGAAGAAAACACTATGATATTGGAAAAATTACGCTAAAAAGAAGAATTATTTAACCAGTCATGAAGTTGCAAGATAAATACTTAGCACAATATCTCTATATTTTACTACTACATTTTCCTTCTTCATAAAGTAGAATTCCAGAAAAATCTTTAATAAGTTTTATATAGTTGTTGTGTAGCCTCTTCATTCTTTTGCATAGATGGGAGAAGAATGATTCCTTTTATATTAACAAGTACTTTGGACAACCTTTCTTTTCCCTACTATTTAACAACAAACCAAACATATAGGAAAGAAAAGAAGGAAACAAATGTTGCCAGCAAGAGAGTATCAGCTGTTGCATTTCCTTTATTCTTGAGAAAAGAGTGCAGCAGAGACTTCTCTTATTTTTCTGCTGCAAAAATGCTTGCATTTTTTTCTCCTGTTTTGATTATTTCAAACCCTTACTTGACCCATTCTAAACTTTTTGAATAGAATTATGTCATTATGTTTTTCTTCTGTACAACACAAATTGTACTATCCTATAAGATTGATCTTAGTTTTGGTGCTAAAAATCTTAAAGGTTGAACCCATTTCTGACTTGAATTAATGCAAGGTAGCATAAAGTTATCCACAATAGATCACTCTCTGTTGTCACTGATTAAGTCCTTTTTAGTTTGTCACTGCCTCTAAGTTTATCTATCCAACTTTTGTTGTCATTTTAACTCTTTCCATATGTAAACTATTGATGGAAGAAGGCAGTGTAGTACCAGTTACCCTCAGATTCAGAACTATTAGGGATGGAAATGCAAAAATAAGTTCATGCAGAATTTTCACAAGAGGATAATTGTCTTGCAAAAGTAAAGATGTTGTCTTTGGGCATTCCATGAAGCAATCAGGTAGATTATTAATTCTAAAACCTACAAAAGATATTCTCTTGAGAGAAGCAGACATTTTAATATGTGATATCTCAGCCAACTCAAATCCAACCTGAATAAGAGAATTGTGTGCATACCCAAGGAATTAGCTATCCATGTACCCAACATCTTGAACTACGTCATGCATCTTCACAGAATCAAACTCATACATTTCAAGCAAGCAGGCATCTTTTAGACTCTCAATCATTGTGATTCCCGTATTGTAGGCTTCATGTGTTACGTTCACCAAGTAACCCATCTGCCCATCGGCAATGTGTATGAGATCATCTGTTGGAATAGTCATCGGATATAAGGAGCAATACAAGAAACAACTTTGAATGTCACCTCTCTTTTTGACATATTTGTTATGAGGTTTGGACATTCCAAGTGATTCTAAAGAATCTTTCCACAACTCGACCCTCTTCTTCCCTCACAGATGCTCCAATAACAACAATTGCTAAAGGTAAACCATTGCACTCTCTTGCAATTGCCTTTGCGAATGGTTGAATATGCTCCAAAGAGGCATTATCTTCTGCTTTTTTGACAAACAGTTGCCAAGATTCATCTTCATTCATAGTGTACACCTTTGTTTCGGTGTATGTTTTCATTTGCCTACAAAGATCCAAAAACAAGAAGTTAATAATTACTTTGCTTCTTGCGAGATTTTCAAGTTGGGGTACACCTACATAATCCAAACTTATAGCTTACCAAGCATGATCCAGTATAAGAACTGAGCTCATTTCTTGCTTGAGTCTTTGATGAATTTTATTGGCAACGTCTTGTACTCTTTTGTTGACATCAACCTTTACGTCTATTCTATTGGCAATTTTTGTTTGAACCTTGTTTATGTCTATTGGCGGTTGGGAACTGTAACCCATACCACAAGACCAAAAGACAGTTTAGAGCCTGACGCAATAGTCTTTATGAGTTCATTATTCAAATTCTTCACCAAAGTATTCTTTCCAACTCTTCCCATACCACATACACCAATGATAGAAACCTGAAAGTATTGAAATATCACAAAAAGTAACTTACCCACAAGTAAAAGATGCACAATGACTAGGTAAAAATTTTTAACAAACTAGAAAATGAGCGAGGTATAGGCTTTTACTCATATTCTTTTGATCTTAATTTAAGCTTCACTTAACTTTGCTAATAAAAGATATAGTAGCACCCATATTTATAATAATATTTCTACTTTGACTAAAAACCACTTTGTAAAACTAATTAGACATGAATTGATGAAATTAACAACTATCAAATCTAAAACAAACTAGGATTTTAGTAATCTTGGTTTAATTCCAAAGTTAATTTCTCAAAAGGCAAAAGGTCAAATCTACCATTGAACTAGGTAGAATGGTATAAATTTACCCTCCAATTATAGTTGGAGTCAAATGAGCCCTTGTTGTTATCCAACTGAGCTAGATAACCCCTTATTTTTCAAATGTTGGATGCTTAACACCCAATGATGCCACGTCTACCACAATTAAGTCATATTTTTTTCAACGGAGCACAAATCTACATCTTTCACATAGCTCAAGGGCAAATTTGATCTTTCTCCTTGCTTTTAGTTTTTTTTCTCATTACTCTTTCACTCTCTACTACTTTCCCCACCACTAATCACCCTTCCTTCCTGATTCTCTCATTGCCACCACAACCGCCACCACTGTCTTCCCTTCCTCTTCCCCTTCCCCCCTCCTCTATCTCTGTACCCCTACCTCCTCCTCTAACCCTTCATCACCTGATCCACCCTTCCATGCAACTTTTCACCAACACTCTCTCTTTATTTGTCACACTTACCTCTTCTTATCACACGAGAACAAGTCTTATGGCCATGTCACAAGCTAGAACAACTTTCACAAATGAAATTTGGTATTCTCAGATAATAAGTTTAATTATCAAAAGATGCATTTTGACTGAGAGATCAAAGAGGCTGTCTGTCTCAGAAAGCTTCTCTATTTTGCCAAAATCATTTCTTTATTTAATACAATAAATCATGAAACACACACATCCTAACTCTTTACTAGATGACGAAAAAAAAGAAAAAGAACTATTTTTTGCTACAAAAGAAACACACATATCCTGATCCCTTGTTCTTCCCAAACAAACCCAGCAACCTAGATGGAAAATGCCTAAGCAATCGGTGAAAACTTTAAAAAAAAAATAATGATATCAGAAAAGAAAAACCACCAACCGTCAGTTTTAAAATTTCAATTTTCCATGAAAGAAGATCAACATCAACAGCAACCGCAGCAGCCATGATTTCAAGCAAACCAGCAGCTTGCTCACAGAGTCACAGAGTTACAAGCTATGGTTAGCGTTCTCTAGGTAAAGCCGTCGTTTGGGCTCATTGGACCGGTTTTTGATACGATTGGGCCACAAATTTTAGAGCTGGAAACTAAGCAAATAAAGTAAAATAATTATAAATACATATTCCTTTATATTCATACTCTATTAAATAATTTCAACTAATTTTGATTAACTAATACTAAATTACTATCCTATATTCAGAGGCGGAGCCAGGATTTCACGTCAGTGGATTCTAAATTTTTAAAAAGAACAATGATCTTAACCTAAAGTAACAATCATCAAATTAACGAACAAATACAAGTTCACTAAAAACAAATAAGGAAAAAAATGAAAAGGGAGAGACAAGAGTACACACCGGAGGCCAGATGTTGGATAACATCAATTAGATCAACAATAAAAGTTAGAACCCTAACTTTTGGAGGAAAGAAATTGAGTTAAACTTCTTGAATGTGAGTAGAAATCAATAGTCATATATTGTAGTTTCAGAGTACGATACAAATACTATTTTCCTTTTTAAAAAAAAGTAAAATTAATTACGACACAAATACTATTTCCTTACCGATATTCTATTTTTTTTATTTTTTTTTATATAAACACGCGTTTAGAAATTAATCCCAAAAAACAGTTTGCCTACCGAGATTCGAACCCACATTCCGCAGGGGGTGAACGATCTCATTGGGTGTAGAGTGATCACTGGGTCAAACGCTTTAGTGTGCTTATGGGTTCGCAAGAAATATATATATACATTGTACTTCATATTTTAATACAAATATAGGGTCTACGGAAAAGCCAGTGGGTTCAGTCGAACCCCCTTCCGCTACAGTAGCTCTGCTCCTGCCTATATTGTATTGATAATTAAGACTGATAATTTCACTTATATATATACTGATTTAGTATTAATTAAACGAAATTATCAATCTTAATGATATCAATACAATGTATGATATTGATTTAGTATCAATTAAGCGAAAATTATCAGTCTTAATGAATGGAGGTATGGGCAGTAAATTATTTCTTTTAGAGAATGGATATTTCTTGAATTAATTTGGATTGGGTATGAACATGTAACTATTTTGAGTTTTATGGCCCATTTATGTAGTTTCTTCATTTTAGAATGTGATTTTTAAGTCCGACCTAGATAAATGAGGGTTAAGTGAGGTTGTGCTTATGTTTAGATTGGCTTATTACTTTTGATTTATAAGTCAAAAGTTATAAGTTAGCATTTTTAAATTATGATTTTAAATTTATTTTTATTATTAGTATTTTTAATTTTATATCAACATTTTACAAGTGCTAAAAAATTATTTTAACTTTAAAGCACTTAAAATAAATCAATTCGAAATTTTGTCAGTTCATGGGTTAAATAAAAAATAAATAGAAATTATATAAATAAAGTATTAAAAACAATAAGAGTAGTTCAAACTCTAAATTTATTTATAAATGGATAGAGTGATATCAATCCTTTTTTTGTGATTATTGTGAAATTGGGACAAAGCTAAGTTAATATTTTTAATTAATTAATTGTATTGTTACTCATTAACTGTTTAATTTTCTTTAAAATAGTTATATTTGTTTTGAATGATATCAAGTATTAATATGTTAACAATGTCAATAGTTATTCAATTTTTTTAAAAAATTAGGTCCAAAAAATTTATTTTCTTATAGGGCTGTATCCAACATATTTTCATAAAATGATAGAGATTTCAAATTGAATTAAAAAGAATCAAATTTGTTTCAAGACCATCAAATCAGTAAAAAGAATCATATACAACTTAAATTATTCTGAAACAACCAAATCAAAACAAAAATTCTCTACGTAATGCCCATTATTAACAAAAAAAATTGATAACTAATAATTAATAAATATCATGAGAATTATTTTATTTATGGATCCGAGACTTGGTTATTTAGTAGCAACAACATATAATATAATATTTTTTTGGACAACTAGCTTTTCATAAACCACCAAAATTGTTCTTTAAATTTCATAGCATGCTACATCCCAACACTGCTAAAACAGAATAACACAAAGTTAGTGTAAAAAAATGAAACTATGAACTAGCATACGTATTTTAGGAGGAGCTTTCACACAGCTAGCAATTAGCATATATAATCTATCTAGCTATAGCTTTCCAAGATCAACTTAATTTGTTTCTCAAATATCCTCAGATTTCTTTCATTCCATATCCCATTTGTGAGTTCTGCATACATCATCTATTCATCTTATAAATATTTATGCATAGATTAGCTCCTATTTCCACAAATACATCATATGTACCAAATTTCATTTATATTTTATGGTTCGAGTGAGAATAACTTGCCAATTGATAAATCAATTTGTCAATCTCAACCTTGACAAATAAGTCATCCACAAATTTTATGTCGTCGATTTGAGAATGAAGGAAAAAATTTATAGTTACTTCAGATGATGAGGAGCCAAGAAATATAAATGAAACTCTTACATGCCCAGCAAAAAATGATTTCAAACAATAAAAGAAGAGATTGAGTCAATGAAATTTAACCAAGTATGCAAATTGGTTGATCTACCTATAGACCGAAAAGCTATTAGAAATAAGTGGATTCTTAAAATCAAGCGTAAGACAGATAGTTGTATCAAGAGATTCAAAGCTCGCCTGGTAGCTAAGAGTTACACACAATAGGAAGGAATTGATTATGAATAAACTTTTTCACCAGTTGTACATTTTAGATCAATAAGAGTAATTTTATCTGTAGTGGCTAAGTTGGATCTTGATTTGTATCAAATGAATGTGAAAATTGCATTCCTCAATGGAGACTAGAAAAAGAAATCTATATGGAATACCCTGTAGGTTTTGTTAATAAAGGCGAAAAAATAAGGTATATCAACTTCAAAGGTCGATTTGCGGCCTTAAACAATCTTCTAGACGATGGTATTTACTTTTTCATAATGCGATCATATTGTATGAATTTTTTATGATTCATGAAGATCACTGTGTATACATCAAAAGATTCAAAGATAAGTTTGTGATCTTATCATTATATGTAGACGATATACTAATAGTTGCAAGTGACGTTAATTTTGTAAAAGAAACAAAATAGTGGTTATCATCTACTTTTGAGATGACAGATATGGGTGAAGCAACATACATTCTTGGAGTTAAGATTTTCAGAGATTGTTATTTCTTATACAAGAATCTTACATTATGAAAATTCTTGAACGCTTCAATATTCAAACCCATAAACACTTCAGTATCTAAAAGTGAAGTTTGAATCGAACGATATGCCCTCAGACTTCACATAAGAAGGAACAAATGAGAAAAACTTCTTACGCCAATGTAGTCGGAAGTTTTATGTATGCCATGAAGTGTACTAGATCGGATATTTGTTATGCTTTTGGGTTAGTTAGTATATATCAATTCAATCTAGGACTGCAACACTGAAAAATCAACTATTGAGGTATCTCAAAGGCACAATCAACTATTCTTCATGTTATCAAGGAAATTATCTGCTACTCAAAGGCTATACAAATATTGATTGGGGAGGAGATCTAAATGAGAGAAAATTCACCTTTGGATATGCATTCTTACTTATGATGGTGCCATATTATGGAATAACAAGAAATAGTCATGTATAGTCTTATCTACAATAAAAGCTGAATTCGTAACACTTTCATCTGCTATGCAAGAAGTTGTTTGACTTAAACATTTTCTAGTTCACTTGGGTGTGAATAACAATGTTGTTGAACTTGTCATAATCAATTGTGATAGTCAGACTGCAATAGCCTATACAAAGGATCCAAAGTACCATGGAAAGGTGAATCATATTGAAATAAAATTATAATTTTGTAAGAGACATGGTAGTACAAAAGGAAGTGAACATGAAATATATATATATCTATGTATCAAATGATAGTAGATCCCTTAACAAAATTCATAGCATGTGATGCTTACGAGAGACATGTGAAGTTAT
The DNA here is from genome assembly GCF_900185275.1 of Solanum verrucosum. Taxonomy (NCBI): domain Eukaryota; kingdom Viridiplantae; phylum Streptophyta; class Magnoliopsida; order Solanales; family Solanaceae; genus Solanum; species Solanum verrucosum. The sequence goes on from NW_026020443.1 coordinate 237,488, forward strand.
TGGATTTACATAGATGCTGATGTATTTATATTTTATTTTTCCAAGCATGTTTATGTAAATTCACGTTATTGAAGTTAATGTTGGTTTATGCATATTTCTCCATTCTTGTTGGTTCATATGCATATATCATTTTTTTTTATGTACTGTACATAAAATTTTGAGATATAAAATATGTCAAACAAACGAAAAAATTGCCTTATTCACACAGGCAATCATCTTATTGTCTAAAGTGACAAGTGGAGATAAGACAATTATAAACTAATCATTGTCAGAAGTGGTGATAATAGAGAGCTGAAAGTTTATAATCAAAATGTCATTTGTTAGTTTGTGCTCAATCATTTGTGATTATAATAAGTTAATATGTTTCTAATGCAGATGTGAGTTCTAAAAAATAAAATGATAAGTAGATTTGTGAACTCAAAGTTAGACATATGCACATTATTTAACTAATAAAAGACATACGCTATTGTGATACATGTTTCATACCATATATGCATATAGTGATCCATATGGGCGATACAAGTTTAGACTCTACTTGCTATCATGTGAAGCCTTGAAAGTTATATGTAATTTTCATGTTGTACCCTCATGCCTTTATTTAATTTCTTGAGATTCAGTTTGGTGTTTGCTATCTTAGAGATTCATTGGATATTATCACATTAATTGTGTTCATTGAAGTCCTTTATGTTTGCCTATGAGACAAGTACATAATGATGAACTCAAAAATAAGAAAAAGAGATAATGAGAAATATGAATGTGATAAATGATCTAGGGTACTACTTACTATAATCTACTCTAAGTTTCATTGATCGAGATGTTATTCCTCGCGGATGTATAGCAACGAAGATTTCAAAGTATAAACTAATTACACGGTCTAGTTGTTAATTAGAATGAAGCTACAAAATAGGAATGAGAGTTGACCCACTATGTGTGAGTGGGAGATGAAGGAAACTGGATCAGGTCACCCATGTGGGTCAACCCGAATCCATATTAATAAATAAATAATATATAATTGTTATATATTATATTTATTAATAAAAGGAAAAAGACACAACTATTTGAAAAAGTGTGTCCCTCTAAGATTATAAAAGGTTTCTCTGAGAGAAATAATGTATCTTTCTCAAAACATGAGAAAGAAAAGGCGCCTCCTCCTCCTTCTTCTTCTTCTTCTTTCTTCTCCAATTCCAGTAAAGTTTGTGTGAAGATTCCTTGAAGATTTCTTTTTCGAAAAGTGTTGGAACGAATCCATAACAAGGTACGATTTTAGACTGTGGCTATTTCGATGTAGTTTATATTTGTGTACATGTGATTGCACTAATTGACTAGTCATGAAATATTCAATCATCCTGTAAATTAAGTGTTTGATTAGATTTTTAACAGTCAATCACATCTCACCTCAATTTGAAGGCGTGATAGATAGGACATCTCTAAAGATCATGTTATCAATATTGTAATCCATTGATGGTAATTCTACTCAACACTTGAAAGTACATTTTTTTTAAGTTCACCAAAGGAATTTAAGTCGAAAAAGGGACCAAGAAGCTAGATATATATATCCCTCTTTGATCGACACGTTGATTTTAGTTAATCATTTGATTTCGAAATAAGGTTGAGGAATCTTTTCTTTTGCGACTATTTGATTAATTTCCATGAAAATTATGTGAAATTTCAAGAATAATTATCTTTTAGAGAGACAAATGGAATCTAAATTAAGAGGAATATCTAAGTCACAATTATAATATAATGACATGATACTTCTAATGATGAATGCATGAGACATAAGCCACATATGAGATTTCACATTCACAGATATTATAAAGTCGAGCCAAAACATCTAAGAGTGTGATTTAGTGGTTATTTAGTAGGACGTTCTAGTCTTTAGCAGTGATAATTGTCACCACAAAAAAGTGAAATTTCTTGTAGTGATAATAAGGTCGAGCCCCCAAGAATAATGGTGTGTGGCTGTCAAAATAAAATAAAAAAAATATTGTGCTATTTGGGGTTCGAACCCAAAATTCCTTCATTCAAATGGACATCCATTACTACCGTGCCAAAGACATAACTTTTATCGAGGGTGTCCAACTTTAAATATATATCCTTTAAATTTAAAATTTGATATATATATAACGTAACTTTCCGATACCCTGGAGTGGCTGTGGCTACGCCACTGGTCGAGCCAAACATAAAGAGTACTGTGATTTAGTGATCAATGGATTAGCTTATAGCTAGGTTGAGACTCACGAGATTTCATATTCAAATTCCAATAAAGATATAAAAAAAGTATTAGATATTTTTTTCACATCATGTAAATTAATAACAAAAGATTAGCAATGTTAATACATTTCAGTTCGCGTCTATAACTTGCTGTCTTGATTATATTTGTGACTGGTCATCATTTGGCCCTTCCTATCCTAAAAACCAAGAAAATATTACTCCCTCTATTTCAAAAAGAATAATCTACTTTCTGTTTTAGTCTGTTTAAAAAAAAATTGACATCTTTCCTTTATTGGTAACGTTTTAATTTCAGTTTTTCACATAACATGTTTAAGACCACAAGATTAAAGGATAATTTTGTACATTTGACATAACTTTAATTTAGGACCACAAAATTCATAAGTCTTCTGTATTTTCTTTGTGTCAAATCAAACTAGGTCACTCTTTTTTAAACGGAGGAAGTAATAGAAAACGAAATACAAAATAAGTTTTAATACTTTAATTATCTAATAATTAAGAATACATGTGATATTCATATACATATGTTTCGATAATCTCATCTCACCTTTCGTTGCCATTCTAGAGATCAATTGTACCTTACTTAGGCACATAAAAAGAAAACAATAAAAAGTATTACTGAAAATTTAATTAGGAATTCTCGCATTTTATCAAAAAGATACATGTACTGTCAAGCTATGTTGTGTATTTTCTTGAATAATTGAATAATGCTTTCATGATATACAAATAGTTTTAGGGGTATGTGTGGACATCGAAATTTTATAGGACTTTACAAAATGAGTTATGTTTCAGTTAGGGTTATTGGAGGCTATTTTACCCTAAATTTTAGCTAATGCCTAAATAAAAGGTAATATATTTCCTTGAAAAGACATCTCGGAAATTCCATAAATTCATGGGATAATCATAATGATACCACAATAATATACATATACTCTTATAGTATCATTGACTAGTGAATAATTCTGAACAAGAAAAAACTTAATGATACCACAACAATATTTTTATACTCTTACAATATCATTGACTAATGAGTAATTTGTGAGCAAGAAACCTTAATGATACCAATACAATATATATATTGATTTACTCTCAGTCAAGCAAAATTATCAGCCTTAATGATATCAATACAGTATATAATACTGATTTAGTATCAGTTAAGCGAAAATTATCAGCCTTAATGAATAGGGGTATGGGTTGTAATTGAGAGAATGAGTATTTCTTGAATTACTTTGGATTGATGTATGAACATGTAATTATTTTGATTTTTTATGACTCATTTATGCAGTTTCCCTTTTTTTAGGGAAAATTACGCGGATAAACAAATATATATAAGTTAATTATTAACATAACTACATTTTGCCTAATTATAATTCACGAACTACTTTTAGCTATAATTACGGGACTCTATTTTTTAATTTTGTATAATTCACACGTTTGTATAATTCAGAATTTGTATAACTGTTTAAAGTTCAGATGTTTGTGTTTGTATAAATTCGTTATTTCGAGTTTATAAAAAAATAGTTATATTATACAAACGTAATCGTGAATTATACAAACCCATGAATTATACCAACAAAACAACTTAAACTGTAGCTACAACCCGTAAATATGCAAACTATAATTATGAACATAATTAAATTTATTATAGTGTCTATTTGCGAAAGTTTCCCTTTTTTAAGCCACTAGGAACTATTGCATTGAAGAAAGTTTTTTTTAAAAAGCCAATGTTGAAAGTGAAATGAAAAGTCACAACTTATTAGGAGGATTTTAATTTGTGTGATATACACGTTTGAATTGGTTAAGACCTTTTTTTAGAATTTCTTTTGAATGAACACTAATTGCAAAATATGAGAACTTTTATTAAATCTATCTATTTCATAATAAAGAAAAAGTTTGTGCAACTTGCCAAGTTGACACGGATTACAAAGAGAGTCTATTCTATAACAAAAAGATGGATATATATACATGTATATATTTGGGCATCAAATATATTATATTTATGAATATTTATTTGTTACGTATATACTAATTAAAGGCATCAAATATATTGTATGAATAACTAGTTTACAACATATAGTACATTTTATTTTATATATATTACAATACAAAATATATTGTGTATACATTTATATTACAACACAATATATATTTATGTGGACATCCATTTTATAACCATCAAACATTTTCTTGTTAATCGAACTATGTACAACCCTATTTGCAAGTATCAACCCAACCCCCTAATCATTTTGAGCACTATTGCAGACAATCAAAATGCTCATAAACACGCACGGTATTAAAAATAATGTTCCCTTTGTCTCAATTTATGTGTCACATTTTGAATTTGAGATTTAAATAAGTCTATTTTTTTATTATAAATTGCTCATATATCTTTTAAATATTTTGAATTGTCAATTATTGTGACTTAAAGTACTTTTTAGTTTACAAATATATAAATTTCATTTTAAAAAAATTAAAGATTCCATGAGTAAATTCTTTGTCAAACTTAAACGGTCTGACTCTAGAAAAATGAAATGTGTCTCATAAATTATGACAGACGGAGTAATGAAATTTCATGATTTCAAGAAAATATCACTTACAAGGCAAGAACGAGTGTTGAGTCAAATGATTCATCATCAGCAGGATGAAAAACACTTCTTCTTCATGCACACGTAACACCTACTTAATATTCTTTTTAGCCTAAACAAAATATTCCTATTAATTCTTTTTAACTAAAATACCTAATTAGCAAGATATAATTAACAACATATAGTCATATAGAAATCATTAAGTACTCGATAATTATGTCTCAGTGTTTTCGTCTGTAATGAATTAAATATTGTACTTCATTTTCAATTCGTTTGCTGGTAAACACAAGACACTACAAGAAAATACGAAATTGACGATGAAAAATATTTCATAACTAAACAATAAAAGCTTCATGTTAATTCCATTTAGCTATGGATTAGCAAAGAATGATACAAAAATTCAATGACGAGCTATATATTTAGCCACAAATTAGTTAGAAATTATCTATAAATTCCGTAGCTAATTTCATGTTTTTTGGTATTAAGAACTAATGAATAATAAACTTATCCCACACTACAAGAAATGTATATATACGCAATGCATGTTGGTCACATGATTGCACAGTACTAATTTGGTTTATTAGACATATTAAGCCTATAAATATCATCAATAATAATAATAATACTCAAATTAAGAGAGTACATCTATTAAATCTTTCTCTCATTCAAAACGTTGAGGTTTAGTAGAAATCCCATGAAGTTAGTTATTTTGCTGGTTTTAGTAATCTATTGTAGTTTGGAGAATGCAACATGCAATGCTAGGTCACAAGAATCAAATATTGAGAATTTTTATGTCTTTAATGTCTTAGATTATGGTGCTAAAGGTGATGGAATCACATATGACACCAAAGTAAGATATCATGCTCTCTAATACTCCCTCTGTTCCTTTTTCGTTGTCCAATTTTAACTTTTTACTTGTTATTTTTGACAAATCAAGAAACGATAATATTTTTCACTCATTATACCTTCAATCTATTTAGATATATAGTTAATGTTTTTGAAAAAGGTAGAACATCTTTGATAAGTAAATTGATTTTGAAATTCTATCAATTAATAAGGATAAAATGATAAAAACTCACTATATCAATTACTCCCTCTGTCCCAATTTATGTGACATTTCGTTTTTCGAGAGTCAAACAATTTAAGTTTGACAGTGAGTTTACTCATGAAATCTTCAAAAAAAAATTAAATGAAATTTATATATTTGTTAACTACATAAAAGTACTATAAGTCACAATAATTGACAATTCAAATATTTAAAAAATGTATGAAAATTTTACGGTCACAGATAAACTTATTTGAATCTAAAAATTCAAAATGTGTCACATAATTAAAATAGAAAAAATATTATTTTTTTAATAGATGTCTCAAGTCAAAATTGAACAAATAAATAATAACAGAAGTAGTATATAGAGTACTACTATTTCACAATACTTTAGTCATGTGTTAACATACTTGCTCTTAGAATTAGTATTCAATATATATTTCCTTAACATGTTACTCACGTGTGACTTATTGACTCTAATTCTTACACCAATCACATGAAAGTATTTTGTTATAATAGGTAGTAGCGAGAATACGAGACTTATTACTACTCTGATCCATACAAAAGTATGCAATTATGTTATATCTGAAAGTTTAACCTAGAGAGAATATGTATGTTTGGTATGAAGGAGTATTTTTCGTGAAAAATGTTTTTCTAGAAAAATAAATTAACTTTTTACTTATTTTCTATTATTCGGTTAGTAAGAAATTTTTTTTTATCTCAATAACATTTATATATAATATATAAAAAACTTATAGAGGTGCGAGGGGTGGGTGTGGGACTCGGGGTGATGGGATGGGGATGGGGTGATCAAGGTGTAAGGGTTGGGGGTTGGTGGGTGGGGGAACTAATAAATTTCGAAGGTCACTTATAGAACTTGTTTTTCATACTTTTATTAAGAAAATCATTTTCCTCATTTTCAAGGAACTTATTTTTCTAGCTAGAAAAAATGATTTCCAGAAATTCCAATCAAACATGAGAAAATAAAAAAATATTTTCCTCCGTATCAAATACACCCTACATTTCGATTTCAACACACAATAATTAATTTTATTAGATTCTTGAAAATACTAAAAGCCTAAAATAAATTAGGCCATATTTTTATTTTTATGCATTTACTATGAAAAACCTCGCCATAAAAGTGGAAGGTTATTTATGTGAGCATGGTGAAATTATGTGACTCTCATCCTTCCGATTTATTTTACTTGTTAGATTTTATTTTAAATAAAATATTAACTTAAATGATAATTTGATTAAATTATCCTTATTTATTTTTTTATCTCAATTTTCTAGTATACTCTCTTTTCACCACATTAATCTGTTACACATTTTCTAAAATAATTAATTATATCATAATTTTTTTTCAAATAATAATAATAATTTTTTATTAAGCACGATAATTAAAATAGACCGAAGGGAGTAACATTTTCTTTCTAATCATGCCACATATTCCATAATTGTTTTCAAGTTAACCCTAACCCTAATCCCAATTTCACCAGAAGACCATGTCTGTTGCAACTTTGTCATTGTCTTGGCAGGCATTTGAAGCAACATGGATAGAAGCTTGCAAAGTTGAAGGATCAATTATGATGGTTCCATCAGACTATGATTTCCTAGTTGGTCCTATCTCTTTTTCAGGGTCACATTGTGAAAAAAACATTGTTTTCCAGGTATATAAATTCAGTCCACTAATATTTTATAAGTTTAATTGAAGGGGTAACTAACATAAGTTTCACTAGTTTAGAAACTAATTACTTAGATACATTCTAGTTTGCAATATTACAAATTTTATAAGATTTTGGTGTGTTCAGATACTTCCAGATATAATTTTCTCTAGATACACTATATCCAAATGGATTTGCATATATTTGAATTACATAGACAAATCTCATTCGCCTCCCTCCCATCTCGCTCGCCACTCTCCTATGTATCTGATATCCCAGATACATGCAAATCATACCACATACATACAAATACATGTATCTACTGTGATTCACATTCGCATGTATCTACATGTATCTAGTGTGATTCACATGTATCTGAAGTACATAGACAAACCTCGCTTACCTCTCTCCCTATTTCAATGTATTTGATAGCAAAAAATTTGTATGTAGGTGTATAAAACACGTATCTAGGCATATCTACTATGAAATTATTAATTAGTGATATAGAATGTAACTAATTCAAACTATAAGGAGAATAAGTAAATATGATAGGAATGTTTGTATAATTAGGTAGTTTCTCCTTAATTCAACCACTCTTGCAAATTACTTCCTTCGTTCACTCTTACTCGCCTACCATACTAAAAATATATTTTTTTATTTTTACTTTTCCATTTTAGCGTATCCAGGGAAAAGTATTTTTCCTCTTTTATCTTTAACATTAACTACTCATTCCCCAAATCATTTTTCAAAATCTTTTGAAATGCTAATAGTCATGAGAATTATGATAAAATATATATGCACTTCATCTCTCTTTATTTTTTTGAATAGTTGGATGGGAGAATTATAGCACCAACAAACCCTAAAGTGTGGGGTGTATTACAATGGCTTGAATTCTCAAAGCTAAATGGAATATGTGTCAAGGGAAAAGGCATTATTGATGGCCAAGGATCAGTCTGGTGGAAAATTGCTCCTTTTTTGTTAATAGAAGAATATGAAGGTGATTATTCGGAGGAGCAAGATGATTATGCTCCAAAAATTGCTTTGGTAATAATTACTTATCCATCTATCTACTCATCATACTTTGCCTATCCCTTTCCTTTCTTTCTTGGCGTTTGAAACATTACATATATATACAACTTAAGATATCATAATTCTAAAATTCTCTATCATTTAAAAAAGAAATTATAAAAATCCCTCTCGAATACATCCCTATCTCCTCTTGGATACATCTCTTCCATTAAGTAATGTATTGGATAGCCAAAGAATATATCCTAGAGCAATGAAAAATCTGAAATTTTTGTAATTGAAAAACTTCCGAAATAGGATATAATTAACCCCAAAATGTATGAGATTTCTGTACTTTATACTTGTGTATTATAGTTTGGCTAATAGTCAGGTGTATTATAGTAAAACATGCATTTTGTTTATTACTTATTTTCTTAAAGAACGTACAAAGTTCACTATAAACAAGTAAAAATGAACGAAAGGAATATCTTCTAAGACCCTTTTCCTAGTTCAAATAGCAATTTTCTTTATTTATTCCATGTACAAACAAGTCTCATTTATACCTATTCATAAAACAGTTAATTAAATTGTTCTACAAGTTAATCTTTGATGCTAGTACATTAACACCCTATTTTCATATCAACCCAATATTAATTCTGACTAATAGTAATTGTTATTATTCATTGCTTGACTGTTTCTATTGGTGCCTGGACAGATAAGTAGCACATCAAAAGGAAAAATGCCCAGAACCAGACCAGCAGTGAGTACTATTTACTAAATCATCACTATTAAAAAACCACTATTTTCCCATTGAAAAATGTTCAATGTTTATTCCCATAGATATTTTGATTGAATTGGTGGAAAAAGAAAAAATAGTAATGTTTTCGTAAGTAAAGATTAGGAAGTTTCTCACTACTTCAGTGAAAATCTGCTTCCCACTATACATTTTCCCAGTGAGCTGGTTCGCCGAAAAATGAATGGAAAAATCATGTTTTATAACACAATTACCTACCTTATGCCAAATGAAATCCCTTATTCATTAAGTGGATTTTATTCTTATTTTATAATTTTGTGGCAGGCACTGAAGTTTTATGGAAGTTCCAACGTAGTTGTAACAGGCATAACAATCCAAAACAGTCCCAAAACACATCTCAAGTTTGATAATTGTGTGGCAGTTCAAGTTTCTGGGATCACAGTTTCATCCCCTGGAGATAGCCCAAATACTGATGGAATTCACCTTCAGAACTCACAAAATGTTGTTATTAACAGCAGTCATATTGCTTGTGGTAATAATTTGATCAATTACTCTTTGAAAGATATATAGCATAATCTATATTTCTATAGCAATCACGACAATAGTGGCTTAGCTCTCTACGCTATAGAGAGTCAAGGGGGAGGGGGGGCATGGAAGATTTGTTATGGAGAAAATTCTCCAGAGACTTTTCTTTTTGTGATTTTGAAGTGAACTAAAACACATTATGCAGGAGATGACTGTATATCTATACAAACAGGAAGTTCAGCTGTGTTCATTCATGATGTGCATTGTGGACCTGGACATGGATTCAGCATAGGAGGGCTGGGAAAAGACAACACGAAAGCCTGCGTCTCTAACATAACAGTTCAGGATTCAACACTACAGAACACTATGACTGGTGTAAGAATCAAAACATGGCAGGTATAAACTAATGAAACATAAGTTCCAATAGGTTCAGTAGTAAGAACCTTGAATATTGACATCCATTGATTGAGATCCCTCGACTTTCACAGTATGTTTCTATTTTCAGGGAGGCTCAGGGTCAGTTCAGGGAATCATGTTCTCAAATATCCATGTTTCAGATGTGAAAATACCAATAATGATAGATCAATTCTATTGTGACAAAAGAAAATGTGGTAACCACACATCAGCAGTAGCAATATCAGGAGTTTCATATCAATCCATAAAAGGAACTTATTCATATAAACCAGTTCATTTTGCGTGTAGCGACTCTGTGCCATGCACAGGTGTTTCCCTTGCAGACATAGAGCTTAAACCTTCACCAGAAAAGAAGCACTTTTATGGACCGTATTGTTGGGAAACTTATGGAGAATTGAGAACAAACACAACCCCTCCTATTGATTGTATTCAACCTGATAAAAGAATCCCTAGTTATGATTCTTGTTGATTAAATCGAAATTAAGGATTGTACTCTCATTCAGTTGTATAAATTGTCCTGGACTGGATGTATCTTTCAGACTAGTTTTCTGTCTATATATAGTTTTGCAAGACCTTCATATCTACCTCCTCGAGGTAGTGGTAAGGTCTGCATACACTCCACCCTCCCCAGACAGGATTTCACTAGGTATGTTGTTGTCCTTGTTGTTGCAATACCTTCATCTTGAAAAGCTTTTATGAAATAGCTACTTTTATGTATATCATTCTCCAGAAGATCACAGAATAAGAGGTCAATTAATTGCATATCAACCTATAATCTCGACACCCTCTCTTTTTCTGCTGTGCATTAACAGTATCAGCTTTGAAGTATACCATAACAGAAAGAGAAACAGTATACCATTCAAAAAAATGAATCTTTGTAAACGGCTTAATGTACACACCTATTTGCTACCTCATTTCTGAATCCAAGTACTTCAATATCCCACAAGATGGGGAAGTCATCGTCTGCAGCTCCTTAATTGTTTTCTAAACATCACAGTCATCTGAGTAACGTAACCAGCGATCCCATTCCCAAGCAAGATATTGATAATTCAGTTCACAACGAGTCGCTTGAGGTAGTGGACCTAGCACACTCCCAATTTAGGACAGCCAGCTGCAAGAGGCAAGTCCAAGTTCTCTACAGTCCTGAAGGTTCTAGGAAACATCTTGTCAACATAAATAGTTCCGTCTAGGTGGTCATATTCGTGCTGCAAAATGCGAGCCTGCCATCCTGAAGCATCTACTTTGATTGCTTCGCCATTTCGATCCAAACCAGTAACCTCTACCTGTAGGTGTCTTTCCACAACCGCTCTGAACCCATCAACACTGCAAACAGAAGATTAAGCAAAGAATTCATTTATATCCGTGGCTATTAACCTGATAGGACATCTAAGCAGTTTTGATCACATAATGTATCATTATGAAGGCTAGGAATAGCCTGTCAACGAGAAATTCAGATTCTTGTGAAAAATTGAACTTCCACATAACAGCGCCAGTAAAACTATTCTTATAACTTATTTGGTCAAGCTTCTGGGAAGCCATAAATGCCTATTTTCCGAATTAACATTTTTGGAACATTGGCAAGCACACAGTACTACTCTAATATCGGCAAAAGCAATTTTCAAATCGATTAGCCAAACACAAACTGCCACTCTGTAAAATTACTTTTCTGAAAAACACTTCTCAGTTCTGATAACAATTATTTTTCAAAACAAGCAGAGATTTTGGAAGCTTGATAAACATGCTATTAATTTGCTAGGTAATTTTCTATTAAACAATTAACTTAAACAAATGCTAAAAAGAAAAACAGCTATTTCTTGTTCACTATTCAGAAACACGCAAGCAAGCAAAGTAATGAAAGTCAAAACAATGTACAAATCAATAAAGCTCCTCCTTCTCAGACTATCTCCTCAATAGACAGAGTGACATCTTCACCAACTCAACGCACATTCAATTGCACAATAACATAGCTCGTCTTTACAAAGATAGGCCATTGTGCATATCTGAAGTGATTATCAGAACATACAAGTTAAGGTAAACTTTATGGCTGCGACCATCGAAAACAAGAGCTCATCCTGATAATTGTTGAAAACATATGGCCTCTTGTACCTTTTTTTAATAAAAGAATTCATAGACCTTTTGACACAGGTTTGAGGTGATGATAAATTTTGCTACTTTACAAAAGATAAACAAACAACTATCTTCCACATACATGCTATTAATGCTATTCACTTTCTAAATATTTCTTTGCATAAAATGATACTAATGGAGCAAATAGCTGCCTTTTTCCCGAAGTGCCTGAGGCCTAGGATCTTCTACCAAAAAGCATGTTTCTATTCCTGAGCCCCGATGTGCTCGTAAACAAATATACTACTGCATTTTGATAGTTCAATATGTAAAAAATTTCAAGTTAGGCTTAGTTGTTTATGTGTTACCTCAAGCACCCCTCGAAAAACAATGCAGTTTTATTGCCTTTCTTTTTAAGCTTTGGATTTATAATAACCTGCAAGAATAGAAGAAAACTGAATGTATTGCCACAAAATTTGGACCTCATATTTATCAAGATGACACATAAAAAACTTCACACACACCAGGAGATCAAATGGACGTCTGTCCTGTGCTTTGGTTTCATCTTTAGGAGCATAGCTTATATACTCATTTGTGTCTTCCAGCACAATTATCTGTCACTTGCAATACAAACAAACTCAGTGAGGCAAAAAATAAGTTGGACAAACTAAAAGTTTTCTTTAACAAACCTTCAAAGGAATACCAATTTGAGGAGCGGCAAGACCAACACCGGGTGCATTTCTCATAACCTTCACCATCTCATCTATAATCTTTTGGATTCGTTCTGACCCAATCTCCTCAAGAGGAACGTCCTGAGATGGTTCATGGAGAACAGGGTCACCGGCTTTCACAATGTCAGGCATGACTTGCTTTTTTTTCTCTCCTAAACCCAGAAACCAACCTGCTCGAGCAGTGGTAGAACTGTAATTTCTCTTGGATACTAAGTCAGTGCATACAGAAGGTCTTCCCTGCAGATTCCATTGTATGAATACTGGTCTCTGGGAGCCACGGAGTTGCATTAAGTGGGAGGTCAGAGGATTCGTTTTCTTACAAGATTTCAAGTATTTTGGAGTGAATGGCACAGAAAGAACGCGCTGTGCTAACCGCGGAAATCTCTCCATCACCAATCTCAGATGACACCACACCCGTAACACTAGTTAGAGCATCCCAGAGTATGCATGGGCCTGCTGCACAGTTTTGTTCAAGAAAATCAGAGGGATTCACAGTAATTTACTAACTTCATATCAATAGTATAATGGTGCATACTGCCAGAACACAATACCAAGAAGAAAAACTCAATTGAAATAGAAGTTGAACTTCTGGTCACAGAACAATTTATCGATCTTTAACAGCTCAAATATGACCCATGGAACTAGTATCTCCTCAGATTTTCGTGCATCCAGCTAGCAATCAAACAGACCAGGGAGTATGATGAAAACTAGTTAGTTAAACCATAATTGCTTGATGTGTATAAGTGACTTAGCTTTAGAAAGATGATGCAGCATTGTAAAATGATAAGAGGGATTTGTAGTAATTTCATATCACCAGTATAATGGTCATACTACCAGAACACAATACAAGAAGCAAAACTCAATTGAAATAAAAGTTGAAACTTCAAGTCCATTTAAAAATTTCTTATTCAAATTATAACTTTTTTCTTTGTTGGTAGAAATCCACTGATTGTCCAGTTCATTAGGGAATGATTTTTGGAGTGACTATATGGGTATCCTGGACAAACAAAATCCAATGAGGATTTGGTTCATCCTACACATACATCATGGACATCTCGCCTTTCTATGTTCTATATACATGTATGCAACTATTGAGAGAGAAGATATTCCACATAATGTCGATCATAGAACAATCAGCTGAAATATGACACCTTGAAACTACAATCCCCTCAGATTCTTGTGAATCCAGCAAGCGATCAAATAGATCAAGGAGAACGATGAAAACTAGTTATTTTGATCATAATTGCTTGATGTGTGTAAGTGCCTCAGCTTTAGAAAGATGCAACATTTTATGAAAAAGTTCCCGACTTTTCCTGGTAAACCACATATTTTCATTCAAACAATCAGAAGATGCAGAATCCAAAGTGAAATTTGGACTTGTGGCAGTTCTTATTCACTTGGATTGTATAAAAGGCAAAGATATTTGACAGAATAAAAAAATCCCAAGTTTGAGGCATGATTCAAGAAACAATATAATCCATGACTGCAGTGTCGCGATTCTCTTCAATGGCTTTGGCATACAAAACACGATAAAATAATTGATACCCCTTTTCCAACAAGCACATTTATCTGTGTAGGATCCTTCTAGTAGCCCCTCTAGCTCACATCACATTGATGTTTAGTAATGATCTTTGGATTCTAGATTCAAGAACAAAAAATCATATAACACCAAATAAGCACTTCTTTCTAACATTACTCTTGCACTTGTTTATCTCATTAATCTTACTTCTACTGGTTCTTTGACTTAAACTGCAAATTATGTTGCATAATGTGAAACTAGTTCCTTTTATTTCAATCTAATTTCTTCGCATTCAGCTACTTAGTCAATTAAATTGTTTTTCTATCTTTACCAAAAGCAATTAGTAATTGGTAAAGCTGCAACTGGACTCTACACTCTCCATCCTAAAGTCTCACATCACATTGGTAACTTACAATGCTTCTATCAATTCCTGCAATGCCATTAACGAATGGATCACACACCTTCTCATAGATTGAATCCAACGTCACCAACCATTTTACATAAGCCCTTATATATTTTTTTGAATACAACGAATAATTAAATAACAGATAATGTAAAAATTAACTAGCCCAAGTCTCTAATTCTGCACTTTTTTTTATCATGGGGCTGCATAGACTTGCTCCTCCATATTAACAATGCCTCCACTAGCAGCAGACCTAGGCCCTTTTGTGACTATTGTAAGAGGCCAGGGCACACTAGGGACAAATGCTTCAAGATACATGGATTCCCCACTAGTGGACAGAACTCCAATCACAATAGATACAACAATCAGAGAATGTCAGCCAATTATCATTTCCACAATCAAAATCAGAGGTCTGCTAAGAGAAAAGGGATAGCAGCTAATGTCTATGGAGACACAGGAGTTACTGATCAACCTCCATCTCCAACAACACCAGGTGCTAATTAGTCACATTCTACAAAAAGATTGTGCAAAAATTAAACACAACATAACAAAGAAATTTTACAAAAAATTAAATTGGGAAACATAACAACTAAAACACAGAGAAAATACCTAAAGGATAGCAACAGTCACTCCTTGAAGAAGGGATAAAGTAAAGAGAAAATGGCAAATGAAAGCAGATGAATAGATGGATGGAGAAGATGATGTTGGGCTGGGCTTAAGCAACATAGACAATTGAGCCCACTAGTATTATTTAGAACAACTTTAAATAGGGAATCATTTTCAAGTATAAAATGAGATAAAGTGTCAAAAACACGTTAAACTATTTTTTTTTTTTAGTTTCATATCTAAATAGTTGAGAATGTGAGTTTCATATTTAAACTATCACTTATTAGTTTGAGAAACAATCTCAATGATATTTATTTGCAAAAACCTTGCCACATGGCATTCCATATAGATACAATATTCCACCTTGACGAAAATTAAATAAACTATTAATAATATTTAAAAACTAAAGATTAAAATAATACTATCAAAAAAATAATTATTTTTAATTATTTTTTTTAAAAAAAATTAAAATATTTTTCTCACCTCACTCCATAACCTCCCCCCCCCCCCCGACAATCCCCTGTCCTTTTATTTTTTCTTGTATAAAATATTTTCTAAAAATTCAGACCTCACCCCTCCCCCACTCCTTCCTAAAAATTATTTTGATATTATTTTTAAAAAAAAATAAAAAAAAATTCTATCCCACCCTGTCTAACCCCTGCTCCTAATTTATTATTATTATTTTTTTTTACAATTTTTTCATTTTGTGTTAGATATGTACATATATTCTTAGGAAAATATTTTTTATACTTATGTGCCGAATATAAAAAAAATAAAAAATTTATTTTAAAAAAAGTCTTGCGGCAAGTAAAAAACTTTTTTTTTAAAAAATATATACATATATCTAATACAAAACGAGAAAAAAAGTTGATAGCAGACGATTATGTGGGGTGGGGTAGAAAAAAAGAAAAAAAGTTAAAATAGTATCTAAATTATTATTTGAAGGGATTGGGGGGAGGGGGGATGGAGTAAGAATTTTTTTAAGAACTTATATAAAAAAAAAAAATTAAAAAAAACTAAAAATCTGGGTTGGGGAGGGGGGGGGGGGGTACGGTGAGAGGAAGTGGTGGAGTGAGGTAAAAAAATATTTTACATTTTATTTTTAAATTTATTTTGGATAATATAATTAATACTTTAATCTTTAATTTAACTGATACTAATAATTTATTTAATTTTTGTCAAGGTGGAATATTTTGTCCATGTGGAGTGTGATTTGACAATTATTTAAATAAAAGAGAGAGTGTGTTACACACACCATGATGGGAGTGTAATAAATGAGAGGGGTATGTTTCTCAAAATAATAAGTGATAGTTTAGGTATGAAACCGACACTCTTAATAATTTAGATATGAAACTAAGAAAAAAGTTAGTGTCAATGTGTTTTTGACTCTTATCTCAAATCAATGCTAATCATATTAAAGATAATGTAGTCTTGAAATTTATTGATCTAAGACTGAGAATTGTTGGATATGATTCACTACTTTAGAGATGAAAATTGAGAACCAAACATGTATGTATAATAAACTAAGATTAAGTGATCATAATCAATGTTTGATAACAAAACTATGTGGCAACTTTGGTTAAGTGTGAATACGAGAGATAACAACCAAGTTTGTAATATTTGAAAGAAAAAAACACATTTTTTTTTATCTTTAATGATAACTTATGTACCATATGACCTTCTATGAACCCAAAATAATAAACTCAAAATATGATTCATGTGTTGAGAAATGAAAATGTTGGATTCCTTCTAACTATAGTGAATTTCATTTACTTCTTTTTTTCTTTCAGAAAAGGTGAAATTTAGATAAAAGAGCATTCAACACACCTTGTTTATCAACAAGAAAGTAGATTATTGAACAAAGTATTAATTAAGAACAAGAAGAATGAACAAAATCTGAAAAATAAAGTAAATAACTTGCAAGGTTAACACACATGAGCTAATAATCTGAATAGTAAAGTGAATAACTTACAAAAATAAGTTAAATTATACTTATTAGAAAATAAATTCTCATTGAAAAATAAATTCCTAATTTTTAATTTTTTGTAGATTTCAAAAATTGAAAAAAAAACTATACTATTTAAGTTCTTTCTTAAAACAAATAAAACAATGGTTCTCAATTTTCCAATTCCACATTGCTTTTTGGCTGAGCCCTTTTTCTTGTGCTTGACCTCATTATTTTGATTAAATCATATACTTCAATTATTTATTTAGTATGATAAAATACTAATTTTAAATAATAATTATATATTAATTAATTTTTAACTAATAAAATTGGATTTTTGGCATTTTTTTGTGAATCTCCTTCTTCATATGTTCAATGCACTCGGTAAAAATTCTAGGTCCGTCACTAATGAACCTCCAACAAACAAAAAAGAGAATACAGAGATTGAAAAAAAAAACAAATTGAAAACTAACCTAAAAACACATATAATGATTGAGTAATTGAGAACTTAGAGAGAAAAGTTTACGGAAAGAGGATAATAAAAACATATAATGAATTGAGAGCTTACTAAAAATTATCAAACAACTTGATTTATGAGAGAATATTGAGAGCTTATTGGGAATTTATCCGTTAATCAAATTGCAATCTGTTTCATTGTGCGATTGATTTGACAAAATTAAGAGTTTAATAGAGAGATTTTAAAGAATGAGAAGCGACTGATTAAGGAAAAGAGAGAATGAAATAAGGAGGGAAAACAATTAAAAACGGCCTGATTAATTTGAGTAAAATGATTTTTTAAAATGTAATCAAGGAAAATAAAGAATGAAATAATGGCAAAAAAGATTAAATTAAGGAAAAGAGAGATTGATGTAATAAATACTAAATAGATACTAAATTTGTTGGCAAAATTCAAATATGATAAATGTGTATATTGTGTATAATATACATTCTTGGTTGATACATTTCATATTAAAAAATAATAATCACAAAGCATATGTTTTGGTCTAGAGGTCATTTGCATACTTGCCCCATTTTCTCATATATATGTCCCATTTGTTATAACAATTTATTATCTCTATTTTTTAAAAAACAAAATTCATTCTTATTTAATTGGTCATACACGATATGAATTCAACTTGTCACACTTTTCCCCAGCCCCAACCCCCAATGTGAATACTGACATCAAATAAAAAAGAATAAAATATATTTTCTTTAAGTGACATAAATATTCAAGCCCTTTAATATCAAATAACAGATAAATTCGTGTTTAAATGATAAAACTTGGAGAATTAATCGACACTTTTATTTATTTTTTGTATATTATATGATTTAAACATGTTAGTTTTTGGAATAATTTTTTTAAGGATATTATAGTCTTTAAAACATTTTACAAGATCACGTTGCTATGAAATGTTATCTTTTCTACTTTATTATTTAGACTTTATAAATTGATAAGTACATAAAACCTAAGCTCAAATCTCTCTCCCCCCCCCCCCCCCTCCTTTAGTCTAATGATGATGTCTACTCTAATTTCTTCCATATAATTTCTCACGATATCTTCCATTTGAAAATTTGAGTTTTTAAAAATTATTTAGATTAATATAATCAAGTAATTTTAATAAATCTTAATTTATATAAATTAAATAAATGTTATACATTTTTTTTATTTGTCTCTTATGCCAAAAGTAAAATTTTCGTTTTACTTTTTTTTTGTTGAACTTTTTTTTCTTCCGATTTTTTTTTTTTTTTTTCAAAGACATCCTTTTATTCCAAATGAACAAAAATAGTCCACAAAGCCCAATCCGAATAAGCCCATATCCATCCGGATTAGGAAACGAAACAAATAAAAAGAAAATAAAATGATAAAGAACACCAAAAGGGAAAAGTTGCGCCCAAATGTTGAACCATCACTCGACTCCATTAGATCTGCATGAGCAAGCCAATCTCTGCGCAAAACTAGAGTTTCTACCATGAAACGATTGTTCAATGACCAAGACCCCTCATGTGTTGGGTCGGTTTCACTTTATACATCAAAAACTCTCGATGGTGTCGTGTAATCGCTTCCATCAAAGACTTCTTCGACATGATGCTGGTAATAAATTATCTCTCAATCTTCCATAGATATAACCTTAGTAACAACTAGGATGACGACTATAAAGAATGTTGATGACCAATTCACTATTTTCTCTATTCAATAAATTGAGCCAAAAAAGCTAATAACACTGTTAGAAAGAAGGTTCATATTAGATTCATCATCAAGACATTCCAGGTACAAACCATCAAATTTTCCTCTCGATAGATTTAAATTTTGAACCCAAACCTGAAACATAAGACAGTTGTTCATTGATGTTTATGATTAGATTGTATTAATGTAGCTAGTTGTTGTAGTATCTTTAATTCCATTTTGACATTTTTGTATTCTGATGTTTGAAATCTAACTTTTATCAAAGAGTAGAATATTCTTTCCTTTTACTGGCAACTCTTATAGATTATGAAAGATTAATGTACCAACAAAATATACAACTAAGTTAGTTAAATAGTATGCTCACATATTGCCCTTTCTATAAACATGCTCCACATAGATACATCCCTTCCCCATTAAACTTTTTATGTACTAGATCTCCAAGGAAATATTCCAAGTAACTCCTAAACTCCATGCAGTACCTTCTTCATAATTAATGAATCAATTTCTACCATCACTTGAGTCTTCCCATTATTGAAGCAAAAATTTGTACTTGCTTTAATTACTCGTGCTCAAGCTATTAAACTTGTGTCTTTAGTAAATTTCCTAGCTTCAACATACCTCAAATTGCCTTCCCAATTTCTTATACAGAAACCAATTGCACTAAGCCCTGAGTTCTTGTAACGACCTATCCCACCGTTATTCAAAATTCAACTCGTGCGGGATCTCAATTTTTTTTGAAATACATTGCCAATTTAAAATTGAGGTAACATGATGACAATTTTTAGAATTTGAATTTGATCTAGGCTAACGTCAACTCGCCCTAGCAGGAAGACTCACACTATGACACAACTGCTATAACGCCAACATGGATTCTATATCGAGGCTGACAGAATCAGACCCTAAAAAACATGATTTCTTTTATCTTCCTCCCACTTTTCGTCGGTAAACTAGACGAAGGTTACTCCAAAAACCCTCCTAAGACACTCTAAGCTTGGGAACAATGGAGGGGAGGGATTTCAGCATAATAAGGGTCAAAACTCATGAAATTTTGGCTTACGTTCGTTAGAATTTTCCCCTATGGTGCCAAAAGTTCATGTTCAGAGTTCTTCAACAGTTGCTAGGCGTTCAAGTAGGCTAGGTTTTCAACAGAGTGGTTAGACCTATCTTATTTGCATAATACCTTGTAAATTGTTGGGAAATTACACGTATAAGCCTTCATACACGGAGTCTGAATGGTTGAATATGTAGTTAGTTATTATTTAGGGTGATAATGGGATTGATTAGTTAACACTGATCTTATGATGATTGTTGGGTGTTATCTTGGGAAAGGTGATTGTGGGTGATCAGATTATGAGAAAGGAACATTCGAGAAAGAACCAATTTAGAGTACGTGATGGTTGTTTGCTTCCTATTTATGTTATATGTGATTGATAGCTACTATTAGGATTTCATGCATAGAGTATTGATATTCATTGTGAATGTGATTGTGATGTGTGATTGCTGGTTGGCTCGGGTGCCACACCTAGTACATGATATTCCTATAATTGGCTCGGGTACCACGTCTAGTACATACTAATGGTTGGCTCAAGTACCACACCTGGTACGTGATATATTTATTATTATTGTATATATATATATATATATATATATATGTTTGACTCAAGTACCATATCGGTACAAATTATCAATAGTTGGCTCGGGTACCACGCTTGTTACATTGACTGTTTGTTTGTGGGTTCCATGAGAGAACCGAGTTTACTTCTTTGTGACTCGATTGTTACATGTTGGTCCATCAATAGTTGGGATTTGTTTTTAGATGTTGGGATGGTTCTCGTGTAGATCGACACTACATGTTAAACAATGTATATGATGTCTTAGGGATATTTGGTGGTCTGGGTTACTTGAAATGTGTGATGAATTAGGTATGGATGATTGCTATGTTTTTGAACATGTTTCGGGTGGTTATTAAGTTGGGATGTTGACCGAAAGTTTTGCTTATGCACTACCTTGCACTATTTTGTCGGTCTAGGTGGTCTGAGAGATATTTGATAAAAGGAGTATTTATGTCAAGTAGGTTTAGTAAGAGTGTTGCATGTGGTTTACTAAATTAGATCAGGCTAGGGTGTTGGCCTGCGAGCTTGAGGGAGAGTAGTAAGCCGGTTAACAGAGTTAATAGTGGACTTGGATTTAGGAATGGAAACAGTAAAACAATTCTGGTGTTGGTAAAATGACTGGTTTGGAAAGTCCTTATGTTATAGAAGGGTTAAGATATGTTATGATATGGATGGGGAATGGTATAAATGGTGGAGATGGAAGCGGAAAGACGTGAGGTGACTTGAGATAGAGCGTATGAGTCCATGGGTTGTATTACATGGTAGAAATGGTGGTTATTAAAGGATATGGGTGTTAATTATCTCTCTAACTGACATTTTCTTTGATTGTTTACATGATATTATGTGATGGATTTGTGTCGATCGATGATGTCTACCAGTATGTGTAGTTGTAGTGATACTACTCTTGCTACGCCATTTGACATAGTTTGGTTGCATGATCAGTTATGTTTCTTAGGTGAAGACAAAGATGATCTATGGTAGCTTCTACCCTTCTTTCTTCGTGGTGAGAGCTATGTCTATCTAATTTTAAACCATGTATTCTCTTAGAAACTCTTGTACCTGTATAGACTTGTTCCTTGAGAGGGATTAATATGTTTCTCAAAAGTACTTGTTTTAAAATATTTGGGAGTATTTATGTATTGAATAGAGTGTTTAGCTTATATTTTATTCAATCCCACATTTCATGTTCTAATTTGGGGGTAAGCGTTATCCTATCTAGGCATTAAAGTAGGTGGTTGCACAACTCGATGGTTTGGGTTGTGACAATTTGGTATTTGAGCCCAGGTTACCGGTCTTCTTGTACAAGAGCAAATGTAGAATAAAGGTCTAAGGATTGGTGTGTTCACGTCCACATTAAATGTTCAGGGGGGCTATAAAGCATTCTAGGAAGTCGTCTCACTTCTTCACTCCTTTCGTGTGATTTGTAGCTTGTTGTATGGGTTGAGTTTGATTGGTATCTCTGAATCCCAATTGATATATCAACAAAGTAAACTAGATGCCTTTATCTTGGTTGAAGGAACACAAGAAAAGAAAGATTGGAACCGGAAAGGTTCCAATTGGTATTTTTCTTTAAGGGTCATATAAGTGCATGAATGGTTAGTTAGTGGTCATTTATGATGTGAGTAGAATTTAATGGACCTAATTTGATTTAGTGATACAGTTTGATGATTGTTATTATATGTGTCTGGTTTGCCTGAACAAATGAAAAAGTGTGAAGTATACTTTCTTGTATGACCGTGAAATTGTAGTCCAAACCATATTGAGGATAGGATATTAACTTACAAATATTTTGCTCAATGATTTGTTGAGTTGTGATTCTTTGAACAAGTTTCTGATGAGTTACTTATGTGGCTGATGTTTATATGATGCAAAGTTCGTATTGTATATGGCTGGGAACGATATTAGGGTTATTTTGAGACTGTGTTGCAATTCCAGAACTAGTATTGATAATGGGTATTGGCAATGAGGGAACCTTGTAGAAAATTTCAAATTTCTGGGGTGACCTCATTAGGGCCACCTTAGAGGGATTGACCCGCTATAGTTCTCTTGTTATGGCGGGAATATTCCAGTTATAGCAGCAGTCACAATAGCTGGGAGGGCGGTATAGAATGCTTGCCTTTTTCACCTTTTATTCCTTTCATTCCTAGGATATTTCAAATCTCTAAAGTATGTGTAAATCAATACAAAAATATTAGAAATGGATTAAAACAACCATAGCATTTATATATGGTGATTAAAATTAGAACCAAGCATCCATGTGCTATCAAAAACAAGAAAGGAAAGATGTCCAATACATGCCCAAAAGGGGGAAACAACCCAAAACAAATCTAAATATAACAAGTAGGGGGTCCTACCTGGATGTCCCAACACTATCTGGGTTGGGATCCTCGGAAGGGGAACTCGTTAAAGTCTTTCTGTGTAGCTGGGGGATCTCCTGCTCAGGAGCGACACAACAAAACATGAACTTAATGGTCTTCCACATCCTAGCAAGTAACCGGTCCCGGGTGTGGTTCTTCATCTCCGCATCTAGCTTCTCGAGTAAAGGGAAGTGGGGTTGTAGCTTCGGCAGTAGAGGCTCTCATAAACCTTCGGATGGAGGCATAATTATCCTTCAAGCAACTATTGGAGAGTGGATGCTGGGTCTGGGAAGGAGGGGCATCATTCTCAACATCACTATCATCCACTTCGCCTAAACCTGCAGAGGTCTGGTTGCTCTACGCCTCGCCTATCTTTCTTTTCTTCTTATCTCTGGAGGACCATTTCCTCACTAATAGGGGGTTGAGAGGGTCATCATTCTCCACCTCCAAATATATGTTATTCTCAAATACTTCCGCCCATCTGCAAAGAGAAGAAACTAGACCAGAAAGGAATATGGCTTTTTTTCTACCTCTGTAGAAATCCTTCTATTCAACCACTACCCCATATTGAGTTGGATCCCCTTAATAGAATAAACAACCAATATAACCCATGACTAAGTGATATAAGTAAGATTGCCTGATGAATGAATCCTCTTGCCTAATATAGCCACCTCTGGGCGTCAGGCAAGAAATACTGGCTGGTGACGCCCTTTGTCATAGAAAATAGACCTCACCCCTAAAATCCTCAACAACTAATGAGTCCCGAAGCCACCTCATGTCCATACCCTTCATCTTGGCCTCATAAGCATCGTTCAGAACCTCCAACACTCTCATTACCACATTAATAGTCGGGCATCCAAGGAGACCTCCACCCTTCGAATGCGGTTGGTTGGTTGGGAAATCTTAAGGAACAGTTTGGAGTATGACATAAAACTCATGTACCCAGCCAGAACGAGAAGAGGGGGCTCTACTAATGGGCCCCATTTAAACTCATGTAGCCAATTGTAGACGGTACTATCTTTCTCTGATTCTCTCCTCATGTTCAAAGCCCGATCAAGACAAAAGTCTGTCCTCCGAATGTCTTGGAACATCTGCCAACTAGCATTATCGAGAAATATTTTGTAAGGTAGTTTTATCCCTGATTCACAACCATTAGATTGTTGAACCTGCAAATTACGTGAATTGGTGGATTAGAACTTATAAAAGTGCATAGAAATATCGATTCAGAGAAAAATACATCCCTTCATAGGGAGGCTATTATCTGCAGCCTTCCGCGATAGCGTCCTAGTGGTTTGGGTTGTGACAGTTCTCTTTTGATAGTCCATCACAATTGCATTTGAAGGTGCCTCTTTATTTTTTACCAAACTACAATCTTGTGGATGATAAAAGGTATATACTCTTCTAGAAATTGCACTATCCGGGGCCATTGCTTAGGTAGATACTTCAACCACGGATACCTTGTTCTAGCTAATAAATACACACTCCTGTTTATTTCAAAAATCATATTGGTAATAGTTCTACTCTCTTCGTGACTTATAACATTTCTTCTTCTCCAAACATGCCACGAAATGAAAGCAAGAATAGCATTGTGCAGTGGTTTTAGCTTAGTTGGGCAATCCACTTCCCCATTATATTTTAATTGTCACTTGAAGTTGTAGCAATGGACCTAATTCCCAATAGCAACATTAAATGTTTTACACACCCTCATAGTGGTAGGACAACTTAAAAACAAGTGCTGGAATGTTTCCTATGCATTTTTAGTGCAACAACAACACCTCACATCAGCTACTACTCCCGTTTTGATCAACTCTTCTCGAATAGGTAGTCTCTTTTTTAACCATCTCCATAATGAAAAAGAGTCCTTAAATGGAACCCCTTCAATCTAAGTTTTATTAAATATTTCCTTCTTTTCCTTTGTTCTTCTCAAAATCTCCCAAGCACTCTTTACAGAAAAGACTTACCAGACCCATTGAGCATCCACTAAGGCTTATCCCAAGTATTAGTCAGGTCTAGACACTGTATTTCATTATGAATATGAGTACTAATACTTTGTGGTAGAAACTTCCGCATCTTCTCAATATCCCATCCACCTTAATTAGTTAAGCTGTTAACTTCATCTATGAACCAGTTTATCTGGAAATTTGGAGGAATCACGATATAGCCCCTAACCTTGTTCAGTTATCACACCAAGCATTTGAATGACCATGTCTTATTTACCACCAGATTTCTTGATCAATAGAATCCTTAGCTTCCAACATTTGTTTCCATAATTGTGAACCCTCTTTCCACTACACCTCTTGAGAAAAAAACTTTTTGTTTACAATATTTATTCCATATGAAGTTAGTTCAGAGGGACTTCTTAGTTCTAAAAATTCACCATAACTTAGAAAACAAAGTTTTTGAAATATCAAACAGGATCTATACCTAAACCTCCCTCATCCTTGGGAAAATTTTTTTTGGACCATGAAACATATACCTTCATCACTATTGATCCATAGGAATCTAGCAAAAAGCTTATGAATATTGTGTATCTACTTCACTCTTTGCAGGTTCTATTTTATTAATAGTAAGTAATTTGTTTTTCTAGAACCACATGTTACTTTTGATCTTATACTTATCCCACATAAACATACAAAATTTTAACCAAACTCAAAAAACTCTCTTAAGAAAGGACAAAATCTTAACACATGAATTGCATAGTTTTCTACTCTAGTTTATTTTATGAAAATGAGGACTTTATTTTGCTGAGATTTGACGCTTTCAACATCACCGGTGGAGCGTTTAAAATCATCTTCCTTTTGCCTCTCCTCTTCCTTCCTTTGTGTCTTCTATTCCTCTCTCCGCTTCACCTTTTCCTCTCCATGCTTAACCTCTTCCTCTCTTGCGTCCTTTTCTATCAAATACAATTCATTAATCTCTGTTAAATTCTTATGCAATGATGTGAAATCATCATAATTAACCGAAGATGAAGAGGAGTCACACATCCAGAAGTTTGACGATTGACGCTACACTCCAATCCAAGGCCCCAACCTCTCCCTTTATTCACACCACCCAACAGCCTTAAGCATTTCCATGCTCTCTTACTAAGATGGTTGGATAGGCCTACCATGATCAGACATCAGCGTCTGTAAATGAACACTGCACAATATTGTTGGTAATTATTCTACACAATTTATATTAAATAGAATAAAAAAGGTAACTTTAAATATTACATAGGTTCTCTCAGCCCGCGGGTTGATGCATGTCTTCATTCCATCCTTCAACATCTTCATGTGGGATTCCTTGAATACCCCATCTTGAGAAAATATCTTTTCCTACAAATTAAATAATAGTCTCTCTATTAGCTAATTGTTGCATGATAGATCTATAATAAAAATTTTAAAATATATACCAAACATGTTACAAATATTTTTCGATGAGTTCCCATACTGATTGAACCCTGTATGTGTATGAACTCATCCATTTTAGATGTTCGGGCTTCCTTCTCCCGTAATCACTTTTTTGCAACTCCGGAGAGGCACAATACTCATTTAGCTTAGGCCATATATCCTCACTAATCAAAGATGGCCTTTGGTGAGGATATATGGCCTAAACTAAATGAGTATTGTGCCTCTCCGGAGTTGCAGAAAAGTGCATACTGGAAAAGAAAGCTCGAGCATCTAAAATGGATGAGTTCATGCACACATAGGGTTCAATCAGTATGTGATTTCGTCGAAGAATATTGGCAACATGTTTAATATAAATATTTTTAAAATTTTTAAATATTTATATATCATGCAACAATTTTATAATAGAGGGACTGTTTTTTAATTTGCATGAAAAGACCAGTTTCTCAAGATAAGGTATTCAAGGAATTCCACATGAAGATGCTGAAGGATGGAACAAGGACTTGGATCAAGTAGCAGGTTGAGAGAACCTATGTAAGATTTAAAGTTACCCTATTAATTCTATTTAATAAAGGTTGTTCAGAATAATTATCAACAATATCATGAGGGGTTCATTTAGAATTTTTCGATGTAAAATCATGATAGGCATATCCAACCATCTTAGGTTGAGAGCATGGAAAGGCTTAAGGCAGCTGGTGAAGTGCATAAAGGGAGAGTGTACGACTTGGATTGGAGTGTAGTGTCGGTCATCAAACTTTTAGATTCTGGGGTGCCTCTTCTTCATCTCTGGTTAATAATGACGAGTTTGCGTTATTGCATAAGAAGTTAGCAGAGATCAATGAGTTGTATTTGAATGAAAATGATTCAAGGGAGGAAGAGGTTAAGTGTATAGAGGAAGAAAAGAAGTAAAGGGAGGAATAAGAGATTTAAAGGAAGGAAGAGGGAAGGCAAAAGGAC
Source organism: Solanum verrucosum (assembly GCF_900185275.1). Lineage (NCBI taxonomy): Eukaryota > Viridiplantae > Streptophyta > Magnoliopsida > Solanales > Solanaceae > Solanum > Solanum verrucosum. The sequence continues at coordinate 265,478 of NW_026020443.1, forward strand.
TATGAGTTTAAACGTGCCACTTGTGATGTTAAAGCCTCAAACTTTAGTAAAAAAAACAAATGCTTACAAATAAGATAGAGTTTAAAACAATCCAATTCACATGTTAAGACTCTCCCATTATGCACACCACCATCTGCCTTAAGCCTTTCGGTGCTCTCCTTATGAGATGGTTGGACAGGCCTACCATGAACGTACATCAACTGACTCTATGAACCCCTCACAATATTGTTGATAATTATACTAAACAATCTATATTAAATAGAATGTAGAAGGTAAATTCAAATCTTACATAGGTTCTCTTAGCCTGAGGCTTGATCCATGTCTTTGTTCCTTCCTTAGAAGGATATGAATGATGCACAATAACTAGACATGCTGAAGCTGAAATGCTATACTGAATAACATGAACTGATGCAATGACCAAGTAAGAACATCATGGAACTGAAAAGTACTGAACAAAAATAACTGAATAAAAGCCGATCTGAGCTAATGTCTATAAAAGACTAAGGAGTCTGGTTTGACAGGTGTCCCTTAAAATCCTACGGTGGCATGTATATCTAGAACTTATGAATTGGTACTAAAAGTCTCAGTGCTCAATTGACAGATGCACCTTTATCCCTAGGTTAGCTTGTTGCTAAGTAAAACTCCCAACAGAAATATGTTGATTAATTGATGAAGCAATTTGAGTACAACATACTAAATTAAACTTGAAAACTGGTAACAACTGAGTACCTAATGAATTCCGATAAAAACTGATCATATCTGAGAGACACTTTATCTAAAAGTATCTTAAATTTTGAAAACTAATAATCTGAGATATTATGTTCTTGAAATTACTATAAACAATACTGATTTAATTACATGGAAACACATAATTTAAACTATTCGCGAGTAAGATAAATAGAATAATAAAGAATCAAGCTTTTCGTAAAACCCTAGATACTATAAAATCATGGACTGTAAAGATAGGTTTTCTTTGGGACTCAGTGGGTGAAAGAATGTCCATTGATGAAATCCCACATACCTGGAAAGAAAACGCTAGCTTGAATCTTGAGCTGGAGCTTGAAGATGAAGAACAATAATTCTTGTTTGAAAATGCTAGCTTGAATCTTGAGCCGAAGCTTGAAGATGAAGAACAATAATTCTTGTTTGAGAGGAAGCTTGAGCGTATTGATTTTGACTTTTGAGTGTTAGTCATGAATGATGAGGTTTTAGTAAACTAAATTCCTATTAAATAAACTTAGGATACACTAAAATGACAGAATATAGGGATTAAAAGAGTGAGAAAAGACCAAAGAAACCCAAAAAGAAATATGAAATCGACAGGTTCCACGAGACCATCTATGTTCTGTGGATTGTTCAGCGGGTAGTAGATATCTCTCGTGGAAATCAGACCTAAGTTTAGAGCTTCTGAAATTTCATTTACGTCCCTATATACAGTCCGTAGTTGCTGTAAACAGGTTCGTAAACCTCAGGAAAATTCTATGTTTTAGGACTTGGTTCACGAGCTTAATCTACAGTCCATAAAATGATTTACGAACTGTAGACCAAACTCGTAAAAGTCAGGCTCAAATTATTGGTGTATGAATTTAATCTATGAATCCCATCTATGGTCCGTGGTTCTTTCTACACCTTGTAGATGGTGTTCATAAAACCCCAACTTTGTCTGCAAAACTTGGATTTCTAAATTTTTCTTGAGTTGATCTGAACTTGAAGCATCTGAGGTGTTACAAAATCTCCCCCTTGGGAACATTCATTTTTGAATGGAGTTTAAATAAGCTGAAAAAGTAGGAATATATCTTTAATGGTCAGACTGGAAACTAAATACTGAAAAATTTTGGAGTGACTGACTTCGGACTGAAACATGAAGACTGATCTGATTTCAAGAATATGTATGCATACTACTAAGACATGAGAATAACTGAAAGACATGAATATAAAATGAGTACTTACAAACGCGACTGTCTAGAATCTCAACTAGGACCTCTTCGTAAGAGAGACTATCTTTCACACCAACACTCTCTAAAGGCACAACTATAGTAGGATCACTAAATCACTTATTCTACAAGGACAGATGAAACACTGGATGCATTGATGCCAACTCTGAAAGTAAATTTAGCTCATAGGCCACATTACCAAATAGCCTCACAATTTGGTAAGGAACTACATATCGTAGACTAAGCTTTCCTTTCTTATCAAACCCCGTCACCTATTTCATGGGAAAAAATTTCAAATATACCCAATCATTAATAACAAACTCAAGTTCTCTTTTCTTTACATTTGCATACTATTTTAATCTACTCTGAGTCACTTCAACCTTTCTCTAATAAGTTGAACTTTCTATATAGCCTCATGAACTAATTCAGGCCCTATCAAGGTCATTTCACCAATCTCAAACACCCCTATAAGATATCTACACCTCCTACCATAAATAGGTTCAAAAAGAGCCATCTGAATGATAATTGTTATACTAAGAGAACTCAATTAGAGGTAAGTGATCATCCCAATTACCTTGAAAGTCAATCACATAAACTCTCAGCATATCCTACAAGGTTTGAATAGTTCGTTCAGCCTTACCATCCGTCTACAGGTGAAAAACTCTGCTAAGCTTAACCTGAGTACCAAGGCCTCTTCGAAACGACTTCCAAAAATGCAAGGTAAACTAAGTACACCTATCTGAGATGATGGATAAGAGAACTCCATGAAACTTTACTATCTCTCGAATGTAAAGTCTAACATAATCCTCAATATTAGAACTAAAGAGAAATTCATGCAAGTCACCCATTCGTTTTTTAGTTTTGGGTCATTTTCAATCGACTATATCTTTTATAACATAAAGATTTAGGTGGTGCATGACCTATCAAATCGAAGGTCTTTGAGTCCTCTTTCCAAAACGGCTTTGCTAAATTTTGATCTTTGAGTAAAAACTGATGGTTGTTTGAGTGAAGCCTCTCAATTTAAGGCATTCCATCTGTTTTAGAAAAGGGTATTTTGGTATTTTCCTTTTCCACTAGGCCTAAAACATTTTTTCCCCAAATAAGGGTCTAATATGATTTATACCACTTTTTTCAGTTCCTAAATACTTAGGGATTTAGAGCGATGTTTCAAGAGGAGAAAAGGGGTAAGTACACGCGTTCTTCAAGATTTGTGGTGTTCGCTAAGAACATGTTCTTTCCAAGTATGTAAGGCTTCTCACAGTGTTGGACTTGTTCTTCCTCATGCCATACATCTAATTTATCCATGAAATCTTCCATGAAATCATTATATTAAAAGATTATTGAGTAGTTTTTTATTTTAGTTTCACTCTTTAACAATGAAGGTTTTGAGTTTCTAGGGTTGAGGATCTCGAGTATGAGTTGTGATTCTTGAAAGGGATTGTATGAAATTATTTATGTATTCAGGTTGGGTTTGAGAATCAAGAAGAGTTTAGGAGAAATCATCCAATTCTAAGTGAGTTTGAAGCCTAATTTTTAACAAAAAAATTCATCGGGTTCGCTGGGGAGGGGCTGGGGCACCGTTATAGTAGTGCACCCAAAACCACCCCCAATACTTTGGGGCCTAGGGCGGCACACCTGTAGTGCACCCAAACCCAACCCCAGTACTTATGATCTGGTGTCTCTTGACCGCAGTACGCTTGAAGTTTGTTGGATCGGTTTTTCCTTGTTTCGTCTGGCGTGTGTTCCTTTAAGTTGTGGCTACGTTTCACCTTTCTATATTAATTCCTAAAGTCTCCATTTATCCTTGAAATATCCTACATGTCTTAATTTACGTTCCAAAATAAAGTAAGTTTAAGAGGAAAGTTCAAGAGATCTTTTTGAGTCATTTTGAGGATTCATTTGTAATCACAATGGTTTTGAATTAAGTCTTGATAAGGTAAATATGAGAATGAGAAGATTTATATTCATGATTGAAAAAGAGAATAAGGGACCTAATTATTCCCAAATGTAACATTTTTACATTTAAAAAGAGAGAAATATTGTTTTCTAATTGAGTTTATGAGTTCAGAAATATTTCAGAGTAATACCTCTTTTAAGAGGATCTTTTGAGTAATTATCTCAAAATTGAGAAAGAGTTATTATTTATACATTTGAGCATGAGTTACATATTATTGGGAGTAGTATTGGGGATCGATATTGGGATGAGTTCAGACAACTCACATTCCTCATAAACCATTTAGCCAACATGGGTAAAAGATCGTACTTTTAGATGACTCCTTATTGCTTTTAAGAATAGCTTAATGGATCCACTTAGTTGAGGTGTTCTATACCCCGACAAGGTATTGGACAGTTCCAGCAGCGTGGCAAGACGATATATCATCACGTCACTCATAGTGATAGTTGTCGGTTGGAGAATCTCCCAAATAAGGAAATGATCGTGTGGTTGAGGAAGTACTCTGATAGAGTTGCTCAAGTGAAGTTCAGTCTTCGAGGTAGGTTTGGCTATCCCTCGTTTAGACTGTGATGAGTAATTAATCTTTCTTTGGAAGTCTACTGTGAAATGAGTTTTAGAGGTAGGTAAGTGTTGACCTTCTTGCTTAGTCTGTGTGATGTCTATTGGTGATGCTTAGGTTGTGTTGAGGCTCGTGTGAATACTCTTAATTGTTGTTGATAACCTGTGATATTTGAGTAATTTCCCGAGCGAGGGGTTGTTTGGTCTATCTATATATTTGACATTGAGATGCCTGAGTTAGGGGCTTGAGTTGATATTTGAACATCATAAAATGAAAGAAATGTTTTCTAAGTGGTAAAGATTGATTTCAAATGCATTCCTTCACCATCCCTAATATTTGAGGACGTGTTTCATGACTTTTTGTGTTTGAGAAGTTTATGCTATTCAAAATCCTCGATGAAATGATAATGCATTTTTGTTGTATGTGTTTTTATGGATTCATCCTCATTCATCATATCATTGTTTATAGAAATATGAAAAACGGAGAAATACTATTTTTTGAGAAAGAAAATGAAACACCTTACATTTATCCTTGACCACGAGCTAGGTGGCAAGTTGATGAGATACTGAGATTTTGAGGTTGGTATATGCATTGTGAGTCCCCCAAGGTCCTTATTTGGAAGCTAAAGTTCGGGAAGGTGTATATTGTTCAAACCCAATTTTGGACCTCCACAATATAAATTAATCATTTCGAGTTTTTTCAATTTCAAAAGAATTGAAATAATTAGTTTTATAAAATTTTTTTATTAAATTAGAAAAAAATATACTTTGCAAGTTATTTTAAATAGTTTTGTCACTTTTTATAATTTTTAGATAATATATATGTTTTACATAATTATGTATATAATTAGTATATTTTATGATTATTCGAAAATCGTCTCAAAAAGATTTTGTTTTAATTAAATATTTGGTTTAATTAGTTTAGTAATAGTTTATATTTTTTAGATTAATTAATTTATAATTAAGTTTATTATTTTATTTCGTTAAGATTAAGAAGCTCTTTAATTAATTTTTGTTAATTCATTTTGTTCAAGTTTTAACCGAATTTGGTCATTGTTTAATTACAATTTTCCGCCAACATCTTAAACCCATCAAAAGAACAAGTGTTGGTCCCTCTTCTTTCAATTTTCCAGCAACCCATGTTTTCTCTTTAAAATCCTATTCCATTTCCAAATACCCACCCCAAACAACTCCAAACATAATACAATCAGCAATACATACAATACAAGCGCGTACAACAACATCAAACCGACCCGGCCCCTGTATGTTTCTCCTTTCTTTTTCTTCACGAACCAGTGCAGCAAGAACCCAGAAACAACGCAAAGTCCATCAGTTCAGTGAACTCAACCCATAAATTGCGAGCCAGCCCAACGAAATCGACCCGAATCACATTTCCATTTCCTCTTCCTCTCTCCCTTATCCTCTCGTACAAGACCATTTGATAAGAGGCCAGATGGAGCAATCTCGACGCTGGTTCGTCCTTGCCTCGCCTAGAATCAATGACTATCCTCTTGAATCTGTTGGAATTGTACGAGATCAGTACTATTCTAGCTCCTCAAACCTTATCCTAAAGAAAAATTTGAATTCACAAAAATTCTACCTGATTTCCCCCCTAAATTCGACCAAATTCACTCTATATAAAGACCCTCTTCCTTCAATGTTTGGGTTAGGGGAAAACACAGAGGAAAAGGTTAGGGACATAGCTCACATACATAAAAAGCAATGTTTACATAAAAATACATACATAATAGGCTAAAGAGATACTAAAGTGACTTGGAGTTTAGAGTTTTGGATTTTCTTTCTCATTACCAGCTCACCGAAGTTTGTCAGAGTCTCATTGTTGTGGTGGGAGTCAGTTCCTGCTCGTTGTTGTCTAGTTCCCTGCCCTTAGAAAGGTAACACCTAATTTCAGTTCATGTTACGGTTATGTTCAATATGTTGGTGTGTTTGATTCTCAACTATTGAGCTGTTAAATGATAGAAGATTTGGCTTGTTTCGATTCATTGTTGGTTCCAAATCAGTAGTATAACTTTTTTTTTCTGTTTATTCAATCGATTTTTCTGTTTCATCCTCTCTAGTGTCAACTTGGTTTGTTTCTTTAAGTATGATTGTTTGCTTTTGGCTGTCAGTAAGAGTTGAAGATTTTTCGTCCTCTTACTGACGGTTTTGATTTTCTAGTTATGAATGTGATCTCAATATGTATATAGATTTTGGAAGGATGGATCCTGACTTGTCATCTTTCTTAGTATAGTTGAGATTGCTTTCGAAATGGTTGTATTAGTCCTGGTTTGTTCTTGTTTCATATTATCCTGCCTTTCTTTGCTTGTTAGAGTTTTCTGTGACCCTCATGCCAATTTCTAGCTTGTTTTCGATAGCTTGTGAGTATGCATGATCGTGAATATATAGCCATTCTCTTGGCTTTGCTTCTCTTCAAGTTTTAGCACGCCTTCTATAGTTGCTAAGATTGGTGCATGGATTCTTCAATTTATTTCTTCAGTTAGTTTGATTAATGTTTTAAGGGTTAAAATCAGTAATGGAAAAGCTGTCCAATTAATGTCAATACTAGACTAGATCTTTGTGCAAATTTCGAATTAATGGAAAGGATTTTAAGTGGGGCATGTGCTATTTTGAGATAAATGTTGATTAGTCAAATTTAACAAATGGTTTGATTGTTCATTGTTTGTTTCGAATTCTTTTATTTGAGTTTGTTTCTATTTTCTTTACTATCCTAAGCATGATGACTATCTTACTTTGAATAATTTGAGGGAAATCTATTATGAGTGTTACATTATTCATATAGGCATTTGTTTCTTTGCCTTTGTCAATTAAATGTGTTGAATTAGCAGTAATCTAGTTAGCTATTGATGTTTATCATGAGTAGTGGGTAAATTTATCTAAATTAGTGGTTTAAGCTTAAGTATTATTATTTTGCTACTTTTACATGGTTTTAGTCACTGGTACATTTGTTGTTTCATATTCTTTCTCTTTGTATTTTCATTGTTTTGATTGAGGAATAGTTAGATGCACTGTTGCTATATTTATTTCGGGTGCTAATTCCTATCTTTATTTTTCTTTGTATCATGTGAACTCGTATGGAGTCCAAGTAGGATCCAAATCCCATTCACCTTTGCATTTCAAAATGGGCAATAAAGCCCCCAAATCCTCTTTTCCCCTCGAGTCATCCCCCATTGCAAATCGTGAAGCAGGTGTACAGGTTGAAAACAATAAATAAGGGCTGGAGATTGAATTTTTCAGGTTTTGGGAAGCTTGAAATACGACTGTATACATGTTGTATACAACCGTATATACTGGTATACGGGAAAAATGTCAAAATACAATAATATAGGGCTGAAATTAGAAATGCAGGTTTCAAATACCCTGAAAATGGGCCGTATAACAGTCAAATACAGGTTTTGGATGTTGTTATACAGTGGTATACACCAAATATACACATAGATTTTTCAGGAGGAAAAATGGGCCAAAGCCCCAATTGAAATTACAGTAGGGTGAAAGAAGTTGGGCCTGTCAGCCCAACAATTTGAATTTGGCAAAATGGCCCAAGTTTAATATATCTTCCTCTTTAATTTTATTTATTTATTTGTTGTATTAATTAACCCTCTTATTTGACTTGATTACTATTTAATTAAATTCCCATAAGAAAGTCATTTCTTATTTTTTGTTCAAATTGATATTTATATTTTACTTATTACTTACTTTATTTACAAATTAGTTTATTAGTTGTTTGTCAATATATAAGTTATTTCCCCTTTAAATTCACTTTAATTTATTTCACTTCAAAAATAAAAGTGAGTTTTCATTACTTAGTTAATACTTTTCAAGTTAGTCAAATGTTTTAGTCAAATCGTTGGTCAACCGCAAGTTAGCGGACATTCCGAGGGCTTAACGCCTTTTCGAAATGTAAATTGAACCTCGAACTCCTTTGAATTTTCAATTGATTTTAATCTGTTTAAATCTTTTGAAAATTTGTAAGTTTTCTTAATTTCTTTAAAAAATCAAGTGGCGACTCTCTTTGATCCTTAAGTTAAGTCGATTTTTCAAAAATCTAGTCTTTTATTTTTATTTTTAGTAAAAGAGAAATGACGAATCCGTTGGGGACTTAATTATGTTCTAACCGCAATGTTTTGACTATTTGACTACTTGTTATTATTTGTTGAATTGTTTCTTTGCTTTACTTGGTAAATTGCTATAAACTGACATTGCATTCAAGGCATTTTCCATTGTATGTATAGTATATTAAGAACAGTTTCTGCATAAACGCAGCCAGACTTTTTATACTCGACCCTTTTCCGAAATGATCAATAATTTATTGGTTCGTCAGGCGTCCAATGGTTTTCGTGAGTTCCAACCTAAGTTACCTGCTTGGGTTACCGGTCTTTCAAAAGCCACTCTGAGTCAACTAGCGTAGAGCGAAACCAAAGCCACTTTTGTATTATTTATCATTTACATAAACTAACACGTTTATCTTTTGAGTTATTGTTCTTTGTCAGGTACTTAGAACTGATATGTGTTGATAAGCTGGTTGGTCATCCTTATTTCACAAGATCTAAGGCCTCCAAAGATTCATTCCCCGATCAAAGTTTACAAAAAGGAAAGGTAGTAATGGGTGATACCAATGACGAGATTGGCCTGACTGATGTTGTCGTGGCTCAGCCCGCCGCTGATGATCAAAATGAATTAATTATGCAGTTAATGCAACAGATTGCCGAAAGGAGGATCGAAATGCAAAGAAGGCAAAATTTGCCTAATCCAATTTTCAATTTCAACCTTCCAAGAGATGGAAGACCTCCACCCTACTTTCCTCCTCCAAGCGTGGAACAGGTTCAAAACCCACCATCTAACCCCACTCAAAATCCCCTAATCATCGACCTAATTGCCCCAAATCCCCATTATGCATTCGTCTCTTACCAAACGTCACTTCCTCCTCAAAACACCAACCCGTAAACTTGTCCTCCCCCTCAAAACCCAAATGTTAGCAGTCCGCAAACCTTCACCCATCTCCAAAATCAGCATACCAAACCCCAGACTTTCCCCCAAAATTACTAATCCCCTCAAAATACCCAGAATCCCTCCGTTGCTCCACCCCTACCTCAAAAGACTACTTTTCAAATTCCAATTCCAAATGAACCCTATGCCAACTGTTTCGAGCTTGATCACTATAAGGAACAAGATAGAGAGTGGAGGTCAATGAAAGAGGAAGCCAAGCTGAACATGAAAGAAGAGATCAGGAAAGCCATGAAAGAGCTGCACTGTATTCCTGAGATCGATGGGTTGAGTTATGAGGATCTGTGCATCCACCCGAATCTGGACCTTTCGGAAGGGTTTAAAGTTCCGAAGTTTGACACTTTTGGAGGAACCGGAAATCCATTGGCTCATTTGAGAGCTTATTGTGACCAACTCGTAGGAGTTGGCAAGAATGAAGCCTTGTTAATGCGGCTCTTTAGCCAAAGTTTAAGTGGAGAAGCGTTGGAATGGTTTACCTCTCATGAGATAAAACAATGGTCTAGCTGGAATGCACTAGCTAAGGATTTCGTCGAACGATTCGCCTACAATGTGGAGATCATTCCTGATCGTTATTCTTTGGAGAGAATTAAGCGGAAATCCACTGAAAGTTATCGTGAATATGCGTATGGGTGAAGGAAAGGGGCCGTCCGGGTTCGACCTCATATATCTAAAAAAAATATCGTTGGAGTGTTCATACGCATTCAAGAGCTAGAGTATTATGACAAGATAATGTTGCTCATTGAAGCAAAATTTGCGGAGATAGTCAAGGTAGGCGAGACTATCGAAGATGGGATTAAAACCAGAAAGATTTCTCGCGTTGCCGCCCCAACTGAATCTTCAGGATTGTTGAAAAAGAAGAGAGAACATGTGTATTCCATCTCCTACGCATCTAATGGAAAATGACACTTCAGAAAATCCTCACCCTACAAAGGTTATCCTCTAGCTCCACAAAATTCATATCCAGCTTGTTATACCCAATCAAGTTATCAAACTCCACCACCGAGTTACCAAATTCTACCCCCTAATTACCAAACTCCAGCACCGAGTTACCAAATTCCACCTCTTGTTTACCAAACTCCACCTCCACATTACCAAAATACCCACCCATATTACCAAGCTCCATCAGTTAATTGTTCAAATATCCAATCAAGTTACCAAAATCCACCTCCGTACTACCAAAACGCTCCTCCTAGCTATCAAGCTCAAGAATACCTAAATTTCCAAACGCAGGCACCAAGTCACCAAAATCATCCAAACTACTGTCAAGTACCTTCACATCCAGGAAATATTACTATCCTCTTCACCCAAATCTTGAGAAGAAACCTTCTAAAGTCTTTACTCTTTTGGTTGAGAGCCGAACACAACTTTTTGAGAGATTGAAGTCAGCTGGCCTGATACAGACAATTGATCCAAAAAATATCAATGTCAACTCCAACCTTTATAGACCCGATCTTCACTATGCTTACCATTCAGGAGGTGCTGGGCATATTACTGAGGATTGTATCAACTTGAATCATAAAATTCAAGACTTGATAGATTAAAAGGTCGTCACTCTTCAGACTGCCACTCCTAATGTCAATAATAATCCCATGCCGATTCATGGAGGGGTGACTATTAATATGGTTGAAGTCGAAGAAGATTTGAATGTGGAGAAAGTTATAATATCAGCCAACCTTGTAAAGCTTGAGCAAGTTGTAGCCTCTCCAACTAAAAGAGAGAAATTCAAATTTGTGATCATGGAACCTCATCAAGCTCTTGCTTTAGTGTCGAAGGAAGGTCAAAACAAGCAGAAGATCGATCAAGCTTTTCCAAAATCATTGTCTCACTTATATCAGTTTTTTCCAATGAAAACTGGTCTAGGGAAAGGAATAAAAAATCGGTTCAAAGAGGGTGATATTGAGCTTAAAGAGATGATCGTGACACCAGTCATACTAGACAGTGAGTTAAAGGAGCAAATGCCTAATTGGACATCCACTTCGCTCTTGATTCCTCACTCGTCTTGGTAGACATAGACAATTTTCTATGTTATTTCTAAAATTGGTGGTGTTCCGAATGAGGCTTGAGACCCATCATATATTCTATTTTTGCCTCACTATGTTTTAATCTCCCTCTTCATATTTTGAAAATGGCAAAATGATTTATCGTCATGGCCAATGTTCTTATTTTCTTATTTCATATAAAAACCTCCTTTATTGCGAAAATTTGCTTTACTTGCTTTATATTTACTATCTAACAATATTTGTCTATGATTTCAGTGAAAATATTTTCAAATCTGTCAATAACATGTCACGTCACAAGCTGAATGAACAAAATGGGGTAGATGCGGAGGAATTTGAGGACTACAGTGAGAAAATCATGGTACCCAAACACCTGGTTGAGGAGTTCAGACAGTTTGAAAGTCACAATAAGTCGAATTCAGAAGAGATTAGAATAGTAAATCAGGAAAATGATGAACGCATCAAAGAAATCTAAATTGGTGCCTATCTGACAAAAATGCAAGAAAGAGAACTCATCAGTTTGCTTGGAGATAACATGTTTGAAGAATAGATTTCTATCTTTTCCTTGTAAACCATCTTTATTTGTTTGTAATCGTTTATGCTTAGAATTTATCCCTTTTTTAATGAACTACGTCTGACCTAAATTCTCAAGAATGAGATACGTAGGTGGCCTATGTCGGCCTCGGTCACCCTTTATCCCTTTTAATATTTCCTTCTTTTGTACTTGAACTACGTCTGACCTGAATTCTCAAGAATGAGATACGTAGGCGGCTTATGTCGGCCTCTGTCACCCTTTATCCCTTTTAATATTTCCTTCTTTTGTACTTGAACTACGTCTGACCTGAATTCTCAAAAATGAGATACGTAGGCGGTCTATGTCGACCTCAGTCACCCTTTATCCCTTTTAATGTGTTTTTTTTAACTACGTTCGACCTGAATTCTCAAGAATGAGATACGTAGGCGACCTATGTCGGCCTCGGTCGTTTCCTTAGTTAAATTTTTCTATTTATGTTGATCCACGAGAGGGAAACTACGTTTGACATAATTCCTGCCTCAGCGGAATATGTGGGCGCCATGACGGCTCGATTATATCTCCCTTAAGATGTCTATTTTTAGGATGACCTCAAAAATTTCCTCGAGCATCACTAGAAGTTTGTAGTCAATTTTGAATATTTCAAGCACGATTAGAAGTTTAAAACTAACTTCAAATGATCTCTGGCATCGTTAAAGTTCATAGTCAACTTCAACAATCTCCCGCATCGTTGGAGTTAGAGTCAACTACAAAATTTCCCGATTATATTAGATTTCGGGGGGAACCATGTCAGAAATTTCCCAAGCTTTAAGGATTTTTGAAATCTCCAGAATAAGTTATCGTACATACCAAAGTTTTGAACCAAGAACGTTTATTTAAGCTTGACGTGACATGACACTTGGCAGTGACCTTTTTTGAATTACAACTTTTTGGAAACCGTTTTCTTAAAGATTTTATCTATATGTTTCAAATATTTTTGCATAAAATGTTTTGTCTTGTCTATCGAGAAGCAGGAGATAAGAGCGATCAACTGAAGATAGCAAGACAAGAAGCAAGCGATTGAAGAAGTCAACACATATCAGTTTGTTTTAAAAACTAACAATTTTTCTGTAGATGCAGGTCAATAAGATTGCCTCAAGTTCAGTATATTTCTCCATTCAACGAATATGGAGAAGTCAAAAGGGCGAGGAGCTCCCCAAAATTGACAACTTTTCTGTGGATGCAGGTCTTGATGTTTTTCAGAAGAAAAAGATAAGGTTCAGAATACGAGTAACAACACCTCGTTTAAATTCCCAGCAAAGCATAAGTCACAACGAAAACAAAGTGTTCAAAATAGGAACAAGTGAAAGCATCATTCTCAACATATACAAGCATCTTAGATGACACGAGATAACATTTTTCAGCATTTAGAACGTTTGAAGAATATTCACGAATTCCAGACGCGGTAATGTGAACTACCCAGAGGGACATCATCTTTACCACCCAGATGGACATTCCAAAAGTATTATCAAATGAGTTAATACTATCACCCATAGGGACATCATCGTTATTTTATCAATGAAATATCATCATCCTACCGACGGATCTTCGTTATCATTATCCTACCAATGGATTAGTATTATCCTACCAATGGATCATCAACATTATCGTACAAATGGATCAACATTACCCTATTGACAGATCTTCATCTTCATCAACATCATCCTACCGAAGGATCTTTATTATCATTATCCTACCAATTGATCAACATTATCCTACCAATGGATCATCAACATTATCTTACCGACGGATCTTCTTCATCATCATCCTATCGATGGAGTATCAGCAACATCCAACCAATGGATCAACTTCACTCTACCAATGGATTATCGTCATTCTATCAATGAAACATCATTATCCTACCAATTGAGCATCAACATCATCATCCTATCAATGAAGCATCATCATCATCCTATCGATGAAGCAATATCATCATATCGTTATCATCATCCTATTAATGAGGAATCATTATTCTATCAATGGAGCATCAACATCATCATCTTATCAATGGAGCATCATCATCATCCTATCATGTAGGAGCATTATCCTACCAATGGATTATCATCATCTTACCCATGAAGAATCATCACCAATATTTTCATTTGCAAGAACGTCATTAAGAGATTCATCGACATATTACATCAGTCTATATTTTATTATTTGGACATCAGAGAAATAGTACATTGAAGATTATATCACAAGTATGAAACATAAGTTTTATTTGCTTTACGTCAAACTGGAGGAAACTGACGTCAAATATTCAAAGAGAGCAATTAAGGGTTCAACACGGTAAAAGACAATATCTCCTCATTTGAATTATCATTTTATACTAATGAGTTTTATCTCAGTCTTTGTCGAGAGCATCCAAGAGGATAAATTTTCAAAACAAACCACAAGTGCAGACGACATAAAAAAGGATGCAGCATAACGTGAAACTTTTTCTTAGCAGCGAATTGGGACATAGTTCGATGAAAAGTATTAAACTCTTAGGATGCGAGCTGAGGAGCGACTTCCACCATAATCAAACCACACCACTATCAGAAGGCATGTGGGTTTTTCTTTAGGTTTATCGGTTCCAGTTTCGCATTAGGGAAATTTTGGTTTCCACCGGAGGCAACTTTCCAATCCGAGTGACAATACACCAAGAGCTTTGGAAATTATGTCCGTATAAGTTCTTAATTATGGGTGTGAAGTGCACCACATTCATGGCTAAGAGGCTGCAAGCCTCTTTTTCATACTCGACTTATTTGTCATTCTTCCAGAACCAAAGGTTATCTTAGCATACTAGATTTACCTTTCAATCGATCGAGTTTGAACTACAAACAGCCTGATTCCTAAGGTTTAGGGGATATGTAGGAGGGCTCTATGTTGAAAACTCGGCTATATTCCGATATGCGCTCTTAATTCTTATTCTCGAGCACTCTGGTCTCTGTATAATTCAATATCGGGATAGCTTTTTAATTCTTTCAAAATTGTGCGCCAAATCAAGTGTATAAAACTACATGTGGCCTGAATTCTCATATTGCCTGAGATATGTAGGAAATCTATGTCTAGGGTTCGGCCATAATTCTTAAAGTCCGTACCCAAAGCCTTTTTCTAAAGGATGAATATATGATAAATTAATCATTTCGAGTTTCTTCAATTTCAAACGATTTGAAATAATTAGTTTTATGGAAAAAAAATTAGATTATAAAAATATATATTTTTCAAGTTATTTTAAATAGTTTTGTCACTTTTTTAATAATTTTTAGATAATATATATGTTTTATATAGTTATGTATATAATTAGTATATTTTATGATTATTCAAAAATCGTCTCAAAAAGATTTTATTTTAATTAAATATTTGGTTAATTAGTTTAGTAATAGTTTATATTTTTTAGATTAATTAATTTATAATTAAGTTTATTATTTTATTTCGTTAAGATTAAGAGGCTCATTAATTAATTTATGTTAATTCATTTTGTTCAAGTTTTAACCGAATTTGGTCATTGTTTAATTACAATTTTCCGCCAACATCTTAAACCCATCCAAAGAACAAGTGTTGGGCCCTTTTTTTTCAATTTTCCAAACAACCCATGTTTTCTCTTTAAAATCCTATTCCATTTCCAAATACCCAGCCCAAACAACTCCAAACATAATACAATCAGCAATACATACAATACAACCGCGTACAATAACACCAAATCGACCCGACCCTTGTACGCTTATCCTTTCTTCTTCTCCGCGAACCAGTGTAGCGAGAACCCAAAAACAACGCAAAGTCCAGCAGTCTAGCAAATTCAGCATAGAAATCTGGAGCCAGCCCAATGAAATTGACCCGAATTACGTGTCCATCTCCTCTTCCTCTCTCCCTAATCCTCTCGTACAAGACCGTTGGATAAGAGGTCAAATGGAACAATCTCGATGCTAGTTCGTCCTTGCCTCGTCTAGAATCAACTGTTTTCCTCTTGAATCCGTTGGAATTGTACAAGATCAGTACTATTCAAGTTCCTCAAACCTTATCCCAAAGAAAAACCTGAATTTCGAATTTTGAATTCACAAAAATTCTATCTGATTTCCCCCTAAATTCGATCTAACTCCCTCTATATAAAGACCCTCTTCCTTCAGTGTTTGGGTTGGGGAAAAATGGAGGAAAAGGTTAAGGACAGAGCGCACATACAGAAAAAGCAACGTTTACATAAAAATACATACATAATAGGCTAAAGAGATACTACATTGACTTGGAGTCTAGAGTTTTGGGTTTTCTTTGTCATTACCTACTCACTGAAGTTTGTCGTAGTCTCATTGTTATGGTGGGAGTCAGTTCCTGCTCGTTGTTGTCTAGTTCGCTTCCCCTAGAAAGGTAACACCTAATTTTAGTTCATTTTTCAGTTATGTTCAATATATTGTTGTGTTTGATTCTCAACTATTGAGTCGTTGAATGATAGAAAATTTGGTTTGTTTCGATTCATTGTTGGTTCCAAATTAGTAGTATAACTTTTTTCCTGTTTATTCAATGGATTTTTCAGTTTCATCCTCTCTAGTGTCAACTCGGTTTGTTTCTTTGAGTATGATTGTTTGCTTCTGGTTGTCAATAAGAGTTGAAGATTCTTCGTCCACTTTGCTGACTATTTCGATTTTCTAGTTATGAATGTGATCTCAATATGTATATAGATTTTTGAAGGATGGATCCTGACTTGTCGCTTTTTTCCTTCTCATCTTTCTTAGTATAGTCGTGATTGCTTTCGAAATGGTTCTATTAATCCTGGTTTGTCCTTGTTTCATATGAGCCTGCCTTTCTTTGCCTGTTAGAGTTTTCTGTGACCCTCATGCCAATTTCTAGCTTGTTTTTGATAGCTTGTGAGTATGCAGGATCGTGAATATATAGCCGCCGTTCTCTTGGCTTTGCTACTCTTCAAGTTTTAGCATGCCTTCTATAGTTGCTAAGATTAGTGCATGGTTTCTTTAATTTATTTGTTCTTCACTTAGTTTGATCAATGTTTTATGGGTTAAAATCAGTAATGAAAAAGTTGTCCAATTAATGTCAATACTAGACTAGATCTTTATGCAAATTTCGAATTACTGGAAAGGATTTTAAGTGGGGCATGTGCTCTTTTGAGATAAATGTTGATTAGCCAAATTTAACAAATGATTTGATTGTTCATTGTTTGTTTCGAATTCTTTTATTTGAGTTTGTTTCTATTTTCTTTACTATCCTAAGCATGATGACTATCTTACTTTGAATATTTTGAGGGAAATCTATTATGAGTGTTACGTTATTCATATAGGCATTTGTTTCTTTGCCTTGGTCAATTAAATGTGTTGAATTAGCAGCAATCTAGTTAGCTATTGATGTTTATCATGAGTAGTGGGTAAATTTATCCAAATTAGTGGTTTAAGCTTAATTATTATTATTTTGCTACTTTTACATTATTTTAGTCACTGGTACATTTGTTGTTTCATATTCTTTCTCTTTGTATTTTCATTGTTTTGATTGAGGAATAGTTAGATGCACTGTTACTATATTTATTTCGGCTGCTAATTCCTATATTTATTTTTCTTTGTATCATGTGAACTCGTATGGAGTCTAAGTTGGATCCAAATTTCATTCGCCTTTGCATTTCAAAATGGGTCATAAAGCCCCCAAATCCTCTTTTCCCTTCGAGTCATCCCCCATTGCAAATCGTGAAGCAGGTGTACAGGTTGAAAACAATAAATAAGGGCTGGAGATTGAATTTTCAGGTTTCAGGAAGCTTGAAATACGACTGTATACATGTTGTATACACTGGTATACATGAAAAAATATCAAAATACAGGAATACAGGGATGAAATTAGAAATGCGAGCTTCAAAGGCCCTGAAAATGAATCGTATAACAGTCATATACAGGTTTTGGACGTTGGTATACAGTGGTATACACCAAATATATACACATATTTTTCAGGAGCAAAAATGGGCCAAAGCCCTAATTGAAATTACATCAGGGTGAAAGAAGCTGGACCTGCCAGCCCAACAATTTGAATTTGGGAAAAATGGCCCAAGTTTAATATATCTTCCTCTTTAATTTTATTTATTTATTTGTTGTATTAACTAACCCTCTTATTTGACTTGGTTACTATTTAATTAAATACCCATAAGAAAGTTATTTCTTTTTTTTTTTGTTCAAATTGATATTTATATCTTATTTATTACTTAGTTTATTTACGAATTATTTTATTAGTTGTTTGTCAATATATAAGTTATTTCCCCTTTAAATTCCCTTTAATTTATTTCACTTCAAAAATGAAAGTGAGTTTTCATTACTTAGTTAATACTTTTCAAGTTAGTCAAATGTTTTAGTCAAATCGTTGGTCAACCGAAGTTAGCATACATTTCGAGGGCCTAACACTTTCTCGAAATGTAAATTGAACCCCGATCCCCTTTGAATTTTCAATTGATTTTAATATGTTTAAATCTTTTGAAAATTTATAAGTTTTCTTAATTTCTTTAAAAAATTAAGTGGCGACTATGTTTGAATAAATCATTTTTTTCTTTAAAACCTTAAGTTAAGTCGATTTTTCAAAAATCTAGTCTTTTATTTCTATATTTAAGTAAAATAAAAATGACGACTCCGTTGGGGACTTAATTAAGTTCTAACCGCAATGTTTTGACTATTTGACTACTTGTTATTATTTGTTGAATTGTTTTTTTGCTTCTTTGCTTTACTTGTTAAATTGTTATAAACTGACATTGTGCATTCATGACATTTTTCATTGTATGTATAGTATATTAAGAACGGTTTCTGCATAAACGCAATCAGACTTTTTATACTCTACCCTTTTTCAAAATGATCGGTATTTTATAGGTATGTCAGGCGTCCCTTGTTAATGCGGCTCTTTTGCCGAAGTTTAAGTGGAGAAGCATTGGAATAGTTTACCTCTCATGAGATAAAGCAATGGTCTAGCTGGAATGCACTAGCTAAGGATTTCGTCGAACGGTTCGCCTACAATGTGGAAATCTTGTCTTTTATTTCTATTTTTTAGTAAAACATATGCGACAGGTTGTGCGATGAAATTGGTTCTACCACATCATTACATTGCATTGTCCAGCTTTGTTGTGTTGTGTAACTTGATTATCTGTTGATATGAGAATTAATCGTAACCTTATATGTTTATCTTATTCGTTTCGTACTATATAAATTGGCGGCACCGATGTTGAAATGGGATTTTTCTGCGTGCAGGTGGAAGAGTTTCATAGTTTATTTCTTAAGTATGATTAGTCGGTCTAACCTACTAAGTACATGTGGATTTTACTCACCCCATACTTCTATTATATTTTTTCTGTAGATCCTAGTCAGGGTGATGTTCATAGCGATTGATCGGATCTAGCAATTTCTTCGCATTCGGAGTTGTGGTGAGATCCTATTTTTCGAATCACCATTAGTCTTCATCTATCAATTATATTATTTAATTTCCTTTTGAGGACTTGAGATGTATTTTAGAATCTAGAAATGTATTAGATGCTCTTTATACTTATGCTACTAGGTTTTGGGAACTTCTTTGTTGTTTTCTTATCGGTTGTAGCCTGACTTCCCTTTGGAAGTCTCATATAAGTTGTTTCTTTTGGCTTACAAATAATTTTTTAGGTTCTCCAGGTGTGCGCCATCATGACCTCGCAGATTTTGAGTCGTGACAAAAACACATATATGTACATATACAATTGGCCAAACACATAGAGTTACAATCAAATATTGTATCTGTGCAACTTTCAGTTAGGATAAGATATTGTATATGCGGATATATTGTATACATGTATTCGGCCATATTTTTCACGCCTCGAGTCTACACCATGTATGTGTCCGGCACTCGAGAACTATTGTTGGTCCCCAAGCAAACCCATGGTCTGGCTCATTACTCAGCGGAAGACTACTTAACCAGAAGACTTACTCAAGTGAAATGGGAACCCCAAATGCAAACTAACTCAACTCATAAATTATCATTAATGAAAATAGTTTAACTCAAAGCTCATATGAAATACTCAAATGAACATAAGTTCAACTCAAAGTCTTTAAAACATCACAAGGGAAATGGGAAAAGACTCTTCAATTACTACTGTCTATGAAACCTCTAAATACTATGATGGAAGTCGGGATAAGAGCCACGACATCCTAACAAAACAAAGCCAAAATGTGAAGCCCTCTGGATAGCAAGGAGGCTCACCAAAGCTAACTGAAATGCGATGGGATCAACGGAGCACTTGTTGATGATCATGAATACCTGTATCTGCATCATGGAACGATGCAGGCCAAATGATGTCAGTATATTGAATGTTGTCACGACCCAAAAATGGACGTGATGACACTCATCTTATCTTATTAAGACCAGTCAGCCTAAAACTCAATCATTACAATAAAATGCGGAAAAATTCATAATCAACTCAAAAATACCCCAAAAATCTGGTTGTCACGTGTACAAACCTCTAAAGTATTACAATTGATTCAAAAGAAAACATATGTCTCAAATGACCTTATTTCTAGAATAGAACAAGATCATAATTAAGATGAAAGAAGGTCCGCTGAAATGACAAGCAGCTACCTCACAAACCTCCAGAAGCCTCGGACAAAGAGAAGAGAAAATATCACAAAGGTCCGGGTAAGTAACCTACAAAAAAATATAGTAGCAAGGGGTGAGTACCAAACCACACAATACTCGTCAAGTAAACCTCTAAACACGAGCTAAGGGGATAGAATACAAGTACTTCTTACACCCCAACCGAACCTTCACAACTTCAATCTGTATAAAACCAGCTCAACCTAACAGTTCACAATTTACAAGCACATATCTCAACAACAACATTCTAACAATCATATATTCTCAACAACAAGCTCAATATTCATCAATTACAACCTCCACAACTACAACCTGCTTAAAACTAGCCCAACATAACAGTTCGCAGTTTACAAAGCACATAGCTCAACACAACACTCTAACAATTTCATACCCTCAACAACAACAGTTTCATATCCTCAACAACAACACTCTAACAATTGCATATCTTCAACAACAAGCTCAATATTCATCAATCACGAGTTCCACAGAAAGGTACTCACAAGATCAGCAACATACAAGATCAAGTTCACCAATAATAAAGAAGTGCAATGCAATGAAATGCAATGTCAAGTATAGTGATGTATGTCTGACCTAAAGATACACACCCGATGTCTCTCAGTCCGGGACCCATAGGGGACATATCTGTCCATGCATCCATCGCGGCGCGCAATACGACCCTCGATAATAGTCACCATCGCGGCGCGCGATACGTCTCTCAAAATATAGTGTCCATCGCGGCGCGTGATACGTCCCTCGAAATGGTACATCCATTTTAATTTCTTATTCTTTCTGAATTCACATAACATTTGTCACAATCATGTCTCAGAACAATGCAAATGGCATGTTCACACAAATAATGAGGAAATGACCATTTTCATAACATTGCACAATTCACAACAACACAATCATGATACAACATCAATAATGATTCAACAAGCCTTTCAAACCACTCAACACATCACACAAAAACAATTAATCATGTTGCCTTTTATTACCCATTTTTCATCATTAGAATTAATCAATGTGGACAAGTCAACCCATCACCAAGTCTCATTACCCCCAACACATATTACAAGGAAATACATGAATTCCATACACTTAACAAGGGTTTAGAAATCCACTTGCCTCAATCAACCAAGAATTCACTCCGGGACTTGTACCTTCCCTTTTCGTTGAACTTCCAACTCAAAGCAATCTATTCAAATAAAGGACCACGATAAGATTTTGAAACTAACAACATTCATATTATTATGTGTCTAGTCTAGACCTATAACTCACACCGAATTTATAATCAATTTTCTAAGTTTCAAGCTTAGGGTTAAGTCTTAATTTCTCCCAATAATACAATCCTAATAGTTTTCATACAAGATAATACACCCAGGATTTAATTACCCATATTATAATATCGAAACTTGATTCACAGTATGATGATCAAAAAGTAAAAAGTCAAATCGGTGACAAGTTATATCAATTTTTATGTCGTCCGAGGAATGACAGAATAAAACTATCAACATAATTTAAGTTATACTTTATTTCTAATGATTACCTCATCCCTAATGATTTCCTCAATCATTGGTCACCACTACACTAACCATTACCACCAAAAAAAATAAAAAATCTTAATACCCTAATTACCAGAAACATTGCAGCGTGCATATGAAATTACATATTTAATAGATTCCAACTTCTCTCCTTTTTATTTCATCATCTCACATAATAATATTAATAATAATAACATGACCTATAGCTATATACTTAAATAGATCAACTGAAATATTACCTAGATGTGCAGAAGTCGGTTCCTATGTCGGCCGCCGCTTTGCACAGGTTAGTATTTCTTCTTCCCTTTCTTTTTTTATGTAAAATAATTATATTCTAAAAGTGATAAACCTTATTAACTTATTTTTAATAGATATGAGTCAAATAGTATAGGGTGTTAAATAAATTATCACTTTAGCCCACTAATTATTAATTAAGTCAATTATCTATAATTACTCATCAACTAATTAACTAAAGTTAAACGAATAGTTCAGAATTTCCGTCTTTACAAATATAAGATCATGTAAGGGGAAAACTGAATATAGGGATACATAGTTGAACAGATAGAAGGGGAAATATACTCACCTCAACTTAACGCACTCAACTCAACATGAAAGAAACAATGAAAGATGCAAGGTGTATAAAGCTTTTAACACAATAGCTAATAACTCAATGTATATAAAAATACAATAATAAACTCTTTACTCTTATTTGGGAGAATCTCTAACCGACAACCATACTATGAGCTATGTGATGATACAACGTCTCACCCACGCTTCCAGAACTGTTGTATACCTTGCCTGAGTATAGGGCATCCTCAACTAATTGGATCCACTAAGCCATTCTTAAGAGCAATAGAATCATCTAAAAAGTATGATCCTTTACCCATGTTGGCATATATGGTTTATTAGGATTTTGAGTTGTCTGAACTCATCCCCAGATCGGTGCTCAATACTACTCCCATTAATATATAGAACTCATGCTCAAATGTATAAAAACATAACTCATCCTCAACTTGAGATAATTACTCAAGATTCTCTTAAAGGAGATACTGCTCAAAAACTCCTCATGAACTCGTTTAGAAATCAAGGTTTCCTCTCGTTGTAAACGTAAAAGTGTTTTAAACTTGGGAATACTTAGTTCCCTTATACTCACTTTGAAACATGACACTCAAATCTCCTCATTCTCTTACTCATTCACTCAAGTCTTAAAACAAGATTTAGAAGATTGTAAAAGATTTCTCAAAATGACTTAAAAAGGTTTCTCGAACTTTAATCTTAGTCTTTACTTTGATTTGAAATGAAGATTTAAGAGTTATGATTAGGATATATAGGATCTCTCGATGATCAATGAATCCTTAGATAGTTGGTAATAAGAAGAAAGCGAAAACACGATTCAAAGGAACGCATACGGGACGAAGAATGGAGGCGAAAGGGGTTTGACACCTCTGGCGCGTCAGTGGCACACCGCGCCAACCCTCAATTAACTGGGGCTGGTTTGGGGCTCACTGCAGGCGCAGGGCGGCAGCCCCCCGGCACTTTGGGGGGCTCGCCGCCCCTACCCAAACCCTAAACTTTTTGACGAATTTTTCTTCTCAATTTTTTGTCCTAACTCATCTAGAATCGATTAATTTCTTCCAAAATTCCTCAGGTTCATAAACCCAACACAATTAATCAAAAAATCACTCAAAATCCCTCAAGAACAACTCTCATTCGCAAGACCCTCACCTCAAGAACTCAACAAAACTCCATTGTTAAAGAATGAAGCACAAAACCTCAAGAACCTGATCAAGAATCTCAACATACAGAATCTCATGGACGAATTCATAAATGAAAACTCATGATTGGTGTGAGGGTGAACAAATCCAACACTATGAGATCTTACATACCTCAAAAGAACCAAATTCATGGCGGTTTCCCCAAATTCTTAAAGAACTCTTGAAACCTCCTATTTTCTCCTCTTGAACTTTTCCCTAATTTACTTAAATGTTTTAGAATGAATGAAAAACTGATCTCAATCACTTTAGACCCATAATTGGGTGAAAAAACATGGAGGCCTAGTGGGGTAGGGAAAAGATCAAAATACCTCTCCTTTAAATAGATGAAATGTCTTAACTAGAGAGGCTGCACTCAAACAGACATAAATCCTTCATCCGAACTCGAAATATAGCAAACTCAATGGAGTTGGAAAGAGGACTCAACGACCTTCGATCTGATACCTTAAAGGCTACCTAAATCATCTTGTGATGAAAGTTATGGCCATTTGAAGTTGACCCAAAACTTAAAAATTGACTAAAGTTCAAGGTGTTACAACAAAATCTCGCTATTTATGAAAATATATTCATCAAAAAAAGACACAAACTTCCTTTTGTTTCTTTTTCTTTTTAAAACATAGCTTATAGTAAAATTCATATAGCTGGAAAAAATACGTGAAATATAATATAGTGCATTGAAACGATTAGAGAAAAATAGATAAGGCATAAATTGGGCTCTTTTTGGAATAAATATTTAAATGGTGAGGAGAACTTAGAATTTTGACATGGTATCCTATTAATAATATATGTAGCATAAACTAGAGCTTTAGGCAAATATGATGCAAAGGCTAGTTCTTGGAAAGTAAGCAACAAATGACATTATTGAGGTGGTGATGTTTGTGCTCAGCATGACCATTTTTTGTTGGGAGAGTATATGGGTAATAAAATTGGTGGATAATTCTCTTATCATGGAATATGAACATAAATTGAGTATTATCGTAATCTTTACCCCCTTCCGATTGGGAATATGAGAAAGATGAATCAAAGACATTAAATATCATATTATAGAATTTAATAAATCTGCCAAAAGTTTCAGATGTTGAATCAAGCGACTAATGTCATTAGTATTTTTAGATGTACTAAAGACAACAACTAGTTGTTGAGAATCATTGTCACGACTCGAGACTACCCCTAATCGTGACAAAGTGCTTTGAGCCACAAATGACACCAAGTAAACCTCGTGGACTAGCATGACACTAAGATAAGAAAGAAATATAAATAGAAGATAACTGAATGCAGAACTAAAATAGTCTAGAAATATCAATAGACGAATATCTGAGTACATATAGCTAAATCTAATCTAACTTGTCTAAAAATCTCTACTAATATGAGTTGCTAGGACAAACCCCTAGCTAACTCCAATTGTCTGAAACTGAAAGTATGGCTGAAAGGAAATATAATTGTTGTCCTCAGAAAGATGAGGACTCACCAACTCGGTTGCCACTCACGGGAGATAATATTAATTAACTGCAAACTGGATACCGAGTGTCGGAACCTATATTATTAAACAATATTGGAAGAAAGTATGCAATTAGTACTTTGAATGTATTGAGTATATAAGATAATGCATGATAAATGTAATAACCAAGCATGATGAATCTATAAGACATGCTAGCGCAATGACCAAGTAAAATAACACAGAACTAAGATGTACATAACGAAAATACATAAATACATGGTCATGCAATAACTAAAAGACTAACGGTAGGAGATACTAAAATCGACATATAAGCTTGTAAGCTACTACATGGAGTTTGATGTATAATCCCCTCAAAAGGGTCAAATGTAGTTTGCCATGAAAAATCAAAATAAAGACAATAGAATGAGATAGTGCATGAACGTAGAGCAATTGAATCAACACAAAGCTTGAAGATTGCGATGAAATGCAACTAAAGGACATAAAGAATCTTAGATCAAACATTTTAGCTAAACAACAACTAACTTAGACTCTGGAGCCGAAAATGCGTTGAAATAATTTATGATTATGAAGATTACATAATCACAGAGATTTTAATTTTAGGGTAGTTTTTGTGATAAGAAAAAAGAATCATTAGAGTCGTTTAGTAGAAAATAGTTAAGGAGAAGAGACAGTGTTTTGGTAGAATAACCCAACACACTAGGTAATGCATTTATAATACAATCTCAAAACTATTGCAATACAAAAAATGAAAATGTATTAGATACAAGGATATATATATAACAATCACATATGACTTATTATAAATCATGTGTATCTACTCCACTCTTTGCATGTTCTATTTTATTCATAGTAAGTAATTGGTTTTAAGGCAAATAAGGAATTTTCCGAATTTATATCTTATACTTATACAAAATTAATCACACAAAATTTTACCAAACTCCAATAAAAAAGGACAAACTCGTACACATGAATTGCATTGATTTCAACTCTTAAGCATTAGGCCATTCAACTATAAACCATAAAATGATGACAGATCCTAATTTTAAATCTCAATTCAAGCTAATTTAAAAGTACCTTACTCCTCCTTATTGGAAGGCTGAGGAGAACAGGGTAGAACAGATGTTTGGGTTTCCTTTTCCACCGTGTGTTTTTTTTTTAACTCTGGAGAGGCCCAATACTCATTCAATTTTTTCCATATATCTTCACGAATCCATGATGGCCTCTTATCATGTTTTCGAGCATACCAAAGCAAATCACTCAACCTACGAGAACATTTTCGAAAAAAAATTCTCGTATCTTTGCCTCATGGTCGAGAGACCATGCACACTTCATCTGCATATAATTGAATTTTTAGATTGAATAAATGTCCAATATAAGAAGTGTTTCTCTTTAAACAATATATACATCACAAATATATATATATATATATATATATGTCCTGCATCTAGATTGATTAACTTGTTTGAGACCAAGGAGTTATTAAACACTTCAAGTAGATAATTAATTTATTTTTACCTTGAATTCATCAAACATTCTCTCTCTAATGTTCAACGGAACCTCTTTCCAGTACCTCCATGGTTCGTTATAAACCGAACACATTGATTCAACCATAGCCTTGGCGGACTGACTAGAAGGATAAAACCTACATTATATTTAAAATTGTGATGATAGAGAAGCTACTGCAAAATGAAAACAAATGAATAGAAGGATAAAACTAGTCTTTTTAAATAATTTTAAAACTAGCATGTTTGCTGAATGTGATATTTATTGTTTTGCAAACTATATTATTGGTTGTATGATCTAATAGAATAATACTTTGACTGATCTTACTTCTAAATGTGATCAAACATCAAAATATAATAATCTAGCAAAAGTAGTCTACAGTTCACTTATCATTTTACACAAGGTTCAACTTGTTAACAAAACTATTAAAAAGATTACATGAATACTTACCCCAATCCATCGGGAATAATAATCAATCTCTGGAGTTCATCATTCTTTTCAACATTTGGAGGATCTTTCCATTGTGCAGAAGCTTTTGTAGGAGGTTGTGTAGCTGGTGGACGACTGTTACCTCCAAGAGCCATCTAAAAAATAAGAAAAAGAAAAAATAGCAGATTAATCCAATGAATCGATGTCGAAGTCTTGTTAGTTCTTGCAAATAGAGCACTGATAAAATATTAATACAATAGATATTGTTTAATGATGAGGAATTTGTAATTAAAATCAAGAGATGTTGCTGCTAAAGGAGCCTTCAAGTCGAAAACTATGAAATGGTTCTGGCCTCATTTGTTTACACTTAATGGAGGTTTAAATCTTAATCATTCAAATCAATCCATTAAGTGCATTTGTTCTTAAGGTTTAAAGCTGAATGATTAACACTCTGCCCATTAAATGCATTTGTTTTCTTTCCTTTTAAACCTCTTAATGGGTCTAAACAAATATGAACTAATCAGATCTATAAAAGAGTCTTAACACTATTCAGAGACTCATTATTTTCACGCCACTTACTTTTCTTCTCAACCACATACCATTTTTTTCTCTCCTCTTCAGCTGCTACTGTGTTTTATGCTATCCCATTTACCATTTTAAAGAAAACAGTTTTACCTTCTGATATGTGTGAAGTCAATATAAATCTCTCTTTGCAAACTCATTGATGACTAAACTAAATAGTTTGAGCATAAGGGTGCTTCTATATATGTAATCAATCTCATGAAAAATGAGTATTTTCCCCTACTTATTGGTTTTATTTGTCAACTAATCCATGTTTACCGAGTTCAAACATATGTGAATATAACAAAAAATGGTTAAAAACTTATCAGGGACCAAGAACGCAAAGAATCTCGTACTTCTATACTTACACAAGAAATTACAATTGACAAAGCCAACTTTAGCCTTCAAGTTACTTGGAGATTATGATGGACATCAACTTAATTCTTTAAAGAATTCATGTTATTTTGTCGTGGTATACTCTTATATTAATATATAAGTTTTATTTGTATTTTAGTTAATAAAACATTTATATAAAATATAGTTTTTTCGGATATTATTTTCTATCAAAAAAAATTATTTGCTAAAATAAGATTATATAATATTTTATTGATACAATGTAATTTCATATGAACATTTAGATACTGAAAACAAACAAACTTAATCATTTGGTGTTCATATCCATAGACTATCTTAATATTCAAATAAACATTCAAATTCGTACATCTAGATCTTAATTCATATTGTTAGCCAAAGATAGGTTTTGATGAGTGACAGGTTCAAGGAACGAACTCCACAATCATGATCGCAGAAGACCAAATCCCAACTGGAAATAGAGAGAAATAATATTGTTGAGGCGGTGGAAATAATAGAGTGCTCCTAGTCCCATGAGGAAAAGGAACCACTACAAGTATTCCAAGTCTCACAAGGAAAATAAATCATTACAATTTTGCTAATGTGGAGTTGAAGTAGGAAGGGACTCTTGTTCTATAAATAGAGCAAGGTTTTCTCCAAAGAAAGTTGTGCACTTACACCGAGAGATACGAGTAAAACATAGTCTTATTGTGAGGGAGTTCAAATTGAAGTTTTGTTGAAGTGCTGCAAAGAACATAATGGAAGAATTCTATTCAATTTAGTTTGAGTCTTTTGTTAAATTTGCGTAATTTATTTGCTATGAAATATAGTGTTTTGGATCTTTGAGTTGGGGGCAACTTGAAGATCTGGGGCATAAACTTTTGGGAGTTTGTGTTTTATGTCTAGGAATTAGAGTTTATAATTCCTTAGGTTACATTGGTTTGTAATTATTTGTAGTTTGAAGTTTTATTGAGTTAATAAAAGTTTGAAAGTGAAACTGTTGGGCAATTACAAACGTACTTACTTTGAACTACTAAACATTCTAAGGATCAGATAACCCATAAAATATCCTTAGAAGAATTATGAAGGTCATGATTCCAACACACATCTTAATATTCAGTCAGATTCATAATTCTTAATCTTAATGAAAAATAAATGAGTCCCTGTACATAATTAATCTTCTTAACTATCCAAAGTAGGTGCAGAAAGTATAAACTTATGGTTTAATGTAATACCTTTTGTCGTTTTTCTTGTGATGGGCTTTGCACAATATCATTTTGTTGAAGGGAGGTCTGGACATCTTTCTTAGCAGGCTGAAGACACGTTATCTTTAGTCTATGCAGGTTACTTAAGTATACATAGAGCAAAACATGATGAAAAATACACTTACTTCTGAAGTTGATATATGAACACGTTTAGATCTAGAAGACACACCAATCCTAGCATTGTCATCCATGTTATCTATAGTTGCTCCAGGTTTTGAAGCTTCCTCTATATGAAGTTCAAGATTTAGGAATTAGATTTATGTTACATAAGCATTTAGAGAAAAAATTGAATGACACTTTAAAAAGTAATGTTTTGAAAACTGTCTAAAAAATCATTCTAATGTATAAGCAAAAATTGTTTTGATAAAAAAAGGAAAAAACAAATCATGTACAAAAACGGACACAATACTTGCTGATATTAAATTTAAGATACGCCTCTACTACATCTATATCCCCCCCCCCCCCCCCCCATTTACTAACATAAAGCATCCAAAAAATAAAAGTAGAAATTAATATAACTCTATAAGAATAATTTCTAATTAATTACCATTGAGTTTTGTCTTCTCAACAAAGTCGTATAGATCCTTTTTCTTTTTTGTGTTAGTGTCTTCATCGATTTTTTTGTTCAGCATTAGATTTTCTCCCTTTTTCCCTTCATTTTCTATATCGAACTTTTGGTTTTGCACCATCCTCATGGGGGATTTCCTTCCCTTTTCAATTTTCACTCCAAAGATCTGTGGAATCAAACAAAAGACAAGATCAATCTAGGTATAAATTTAAATTCAAGAATTCATGTTTTCATAAAATTAAAATATTTCCTCTAAAGTACTAATGGATTTAAAGTTGATAAGCAAAGTCTTAAAATAGGAACAAACAATTCAATTAATTAGGAGCATAACTACTATGTGAGGCTTTCTCCTTATTATTATTATAATAATAAAGTTAGAACATATTATGTATGAAATTCCTTTACCAATTCAAGAAAACAAGGAAAAAGAATAAATGGACTTGTTTTTATTTTTAGAAAAAATTGAATAGGATAACAGTTTTATTTCCCAGTACAAGTACAAATTAGTGGGAAAAAAAATCTTTTTTCAATTATAGTTGTTTTTCCTATGCCATACTTAGATTAAGCATTACAAATATGAAAATATCCCAGAAAACATTAAACCTAGCTATCAGGTCATTAATTCAAAATCTAGTGAATGTAACAAAAGTTAATTCCATTATGAAGGCAAGGAATGTGTATTTGTGAGGAGTTTTGAGCTTAAAGCATCTCTGACCTATATGCTAAACTTAGGTAGGTTACATCCATATGATATATTAATGAACAAAAAATATCATTTTACTATTCAAAAAGTTACAATATTCATCCGTCTGTTAGTTCAAGAAACTAACATCTATAGTCAAAACATAATTTTTTTTCAGAGATCTTTCTGTTATGTCCTTTTCAGTGATGCATATTCTACAAAAATTCTTGAGTTATCCAACATCCTCCCCCAGTTGTACTAAAACCCAAGTAAAAATTAATGAATCTTTTTCTTCATTGTTTCTCTTCTTGTTCGTGGAACTAGCTAGCTTGTTTTCTTCAATTTGTGAAGAATTTGGAAAACAATTGATAAATAGAATGGATTAGGTGAAGTCGGTGTTGAATTTTATCTTACCACCTGCAAGTATGGTGATGTTAGCATGTGCACGATCAAATTCTTTTCATGAAAACATGAGAATTGTTTTAGGACGAACTTTCCTTGGTGAAGATATAAGGATGGAGTTGTTAGTATCACTAGAACCTCTTTCAGAATTGCAGAGATAATTCAAAACTTTAAGCAAAGGTTACACTATCTTTTCAGAATTATGATTTTGAATACTCATCAATTGAAAACTTGTTCATTGAATTTTAATCTCCGTTGAACAAATATTTTGATAAATTTATTTAGCAAATATATCGTAATTATAAATCCTCCAACCTCTAGGAATTGAAGAAGCGCAATTTTTCCAAAACGACGGGATTGTTTCAAACAAATATCACTATTCAAATTTCAAGTCCTAGGATTCTCCATGTTTTGAGAGAAGGGATGAGAAGGTTGGTTGATATATAATTCATCAAGCTAAGAATTGTTGGTGATTTAAAAATAGGGCACTAAAAAAGAATTGATTGAAATTATATTCTCAATAATTTTATTAAGCATAGAAGGGATTTAAATAGCCAATTTGAGCACATAATATACATAAATTTTGCAATTCAATTTTTTTTTAAAAAAAACTAGAACTTCTCTACAACTAAAGCAACCTATCAGAAATTTAAATTTCAAATTTATCCTAAACCTAGACAAATTATTTTATTAATAACTATTGCAGTAAATAAAGTAAAATGCAACACTTCTCCTTTGCTTTAGTTACTGCAATTGAAAAAATACCCCTCTTCAATTTTTGCTTTGACAGTTGTTGAATTCTTTTTATTGTTACTTAACTTTAAAATTTTCTTTTTTTTCTTCTTTTAGCCTTGTGCTTAAAAAACGCCATCAATAACCTTGTTGTGTCTAAAATCTCTTTTTAAAGTGTTTTACTCTGACCTTTTATAGGATTTGCAAAATGTTGTTGTAACAATTTTTTTCCCATCACATATCACATAAGTTTTAAAATATGGTTTTATTCTCACCAGCCAAAATTGATTGTTATCACTTGTTCAAAAAGAGACTTATGTTTGCCATTTTTTAGAGTTAAAAAGTGGTTGAAATTAGCTTGTGCATTGAAAAAAGCATGGGCTAAAAATAGGGTTAAAAGGGCTGAAAAGTAGCTCTTTTGGGTTAAAAGTAGCTCTGACGGGTTAAAATGGATAGCCCTTACTAGTTAAAAATGATATGATAGTTGTTTGGAAGAACTCACAGATCCCATAAGATCAATAAAGTTCTTGATACCATTGTTGGTGTTTTTAAAAATGGGGGAGCGAAAAAATTGATTGAAATACTCTCAATAATTTTATTAAGCATAGGAGGGGTTTAAATATCCAATTTGACCACACAGTATGCAGAAAATCTACAATTCAAAATTCAAAAAAGTTAGAATTTCTCAACAACTAAAACAACCTAATAAAAATTTAAATTTCAAATTTATCTTAAACCTAGACAATTTATTATATTAAAAATTACTGCAGTAAACTAAACTAAAATTCAAAAAGAATACTTGGATAAATTAGCTAGAATTGGTTAGATGAATGTAGACCTAAGAGTTAAAACAATAATAAGTATTGAAAGATTAAAGAAATTTAGAAACATTTAATAGACATTACTCAAAAGAAATGAAATCTAAGCATTCTCAATTTGTCCATAGGACAAAATTTAATAAGGAGAAACCGAAGTGTCCTATCATGTTATCCTTTCATCATTAGATGATTTATAGTGCAATTTTTATAGCTTTATATGTATTTATTAGAATATATTTTCTTGTTAAGTTAAAATTAATCAACTAATGGAAGGTAAAAAAATTTTATGAATGGTAAAATGACCCTTCAAATTTTCAAGAATATTTTCTTTTTTCAACTTTAAATTTGGGGCTACCAACTTTTTGTATAGTATGATGATTATTAAGATAAGATTGTTTCAATTTGTACATATATCAAGAGAGGTTTACCCTACTATCAAATGAGAGATTAAAGAAACAAATGAAAAATAATTTCAAATTCATGATAGGAGAAATAAACAATCGTTTTTCTAAAGCAGTAACACTTACTAGGTCAAAGTATAGAAGAAAAAGTGAATAGATAGGCAGAAATATTTTTAAAAAAAATTGAAAGTATCAAACTCACCATGACATAATCACTGTCTTTCATTGTAAGAGCAAATTGAGACCGAATACAATGTATCTCTCTTCTCAACCTGAATTAAATGAAGGAACAATCAGTTTTGGATTGGCTAATAGAATGCTAGAAAACACCAAAAAGTTTCAGAAAAAAATCAAGAAAAATCTATGCTTTATCAAAACATGAATGAATTTTACATAAAAAATATTCGTCACGAAACAACACAACAAAAGAGAAGAAACAAGAAAAAAAATATAATGTGGAAGTATGAAAACTCACTTTCTTTGTAATTTTGCTGAAGAATTTGGTGATTTTTGGGCAATACATATATATATATATATATATATATATATATACTTTGAATCTGGTGTTTTTTGTAATCTACTTTGGATTTTGAGTTCTGCTTCTAGAAAGTCTTGATTATTGAGAAATAGAGTACACATTTTTGTTTGAAGATTTATCTTTTTTCCTTTTTAGTTTCATTCTTTATTTATTAATAAAATCTAATTTGAATCCTTACTATATATGAATAATTATACATACTTTATAGTTACTTGATATCGGTCTTTTTGATCACTTTACTTATGAATATACATAATTCTTTAATTTCTTTATATTTAGGGTGATATACTTTTAAGAATAATTCAAATATAATACATTTCTTACATAAAGAAACCAATCAGGCATGTTAATTGATTCAGAATTGAATATATCGTGTCACATACATCAAAGATGGTTGAAAATCTTGCAGAAAATACCTTTTCTATGGGTACTTGTATGAAATTTACCAAAGCTTGAGGCGTGTCAAACACTATCCTTAAGAATATTTAATCCAGTATAGGTGTATCCCCCAGGATTCAATAAGCTCTTCTAGAAGAAATTAGGAGCTAGAAACTAACAAAGATAGACAAAAGAAATTAGGAGAGATTTTATATATATAAAGAATTGATTTATAAAATACTAAATGAAATGTCTAGAAGTCTAGTAGGAAATTAAAGAATTGCTACCTGCATTGCCAATGGAAAACAACACAAGGAGAAAGAGAACTTTAAACAATTGTTCCCATCTTTATTTTTATTTTTAATCTTCTATAGAAAATTTCTGAAAATGAGAAGCATCATGGTCTCTATAAAATAATAATAATAATAATAATAATAATAATAATAATAATAATAATAAGGTAGTTTAAAAGTAAATACAGGACATATGTTTTCTCGTAATTTTTAGTAAAAGGTCAGTTAAACAATCAACCCATAATAGACCTTCTACCATGCAATTAATTCATTTTGCCCTTTTGTGTGTAGAGTAATTATTTCTTTCCATTTTACATATACTAACAACTGCATTTATATTATAAATTAAATGGAGATGAGATGAAAATAAATACATGAAGATATGGCTCAAGGAGTTAGAAAAGTTGTCTATGGTTCAGTCAAAGCTAATTAATCTAGTCAAAATCTTATTTATATAAAGAAATTCATCAATTAAAGAAATATTATTAAATTTTAAATTTTAAATTTTAAATTTTAAAAGAATCAATTTCTTTTTTGGAATACTGATACATTAATCTTTGACTTTTAACTAATATTAATAGTTTATTTAAATTTTGCCAAGGTGAAAATTTTTATCCATGTGAAATGTCATGTGACCAGGTTTTTTCTCAAATAAAAAAAAGATTAGTGTATTACAACCACTGAGGTGTTTCTCTAACTAATATGTGATAGTTTAGGTATGAAATAGCATTCCATTAGTTTAGGTATGCAACTCAAAAAAGGGATAATTTTTTATATAGAGGAAAACAAGTTTCAAAAAAAAAATACAACTTTTTCATATTCGATAGGTAAGAATGCCACCAACATAGATTATAGTGCAATTGTGAGACTGTTCTATCCTTAACTAGAGGTCTCGAGTTCAAGCACTGAGTATGGAGAAAATCTTGTTGGGAGCATAACACCTGAATGGCCCCTACAGTTCTCTAATGTAGGCTCCGGACACCGAGTGAGAAACCTAAAATAAAGAATTGGTAAGAAGGTTCCTTAAAGATGAAAAAGAAAAAATAAGAGAAAAACTCTTCTAATGCATGTAGGTAAAACAAGTGGCATTCCACATTGTTTATGTCATCCTCACCCTCCAACACACCTCATCCTTGTATCCCCCATCCACACCCCTACTCGGACCCAACCTTACTTCCACTAGTATTTATCTAGATTATAAACAAATACATTAGGATGATACTTTTTCACATACCTATCGAATAAAAGAAAATAAGTAAGTAACCCACTTATTTTCATTGGTTTGGAACACACCCAAAGAGGTAGAATGTAATTCCAGAAGATCCAAAATGTTGTTTCATAACATATCATCAAAAGATACATAAGGTTAGAGGCTAATTAACTATAGATATGTCATGCCCCGAGCCTACACCCTGGGCGAGACTGGCACTCGGAGACCATTACTGGCCCCAAGCGAACCCTTGGCCTGGCTTACTTAACTCAGCGGAAGACTTAACTCAACAAAATAAACTCATGTAATAGTTTAAATGATAACCTCTTAGCCAAATTGGCAACTTCTGTCTCAAAACAAAGTATTTGCAAATAACATAGATGAAAGACTCAACTACTGTCTAACTGTCTATGAAGCCTCTATAATACTGAGATGGATGTTGGGGCAGACCCCACAACATCCTAATAAAGAAAAACTAGGAAAGCGAATAAAAGAGTCCTCCGGAATGCAAGGAGGCTCACCACTGACTCTGGAGTGCTCGACTAGATCAACGGCGCGCTGGATGTTGATCCTGGTTACATGCGTCTGCATCATAATAAGATGCAAGCCAACTGGCATCAGTATATTAAATGTACGAGTATGCGAGTTGGAATGCTAAACAATAACTTAAGCTTGAAAGGAGTACGAAGGAACACTTACCTTGGCTCTGTACAACTCATGAGTAACTGAACTCAATATAAAGCAATAAGACACATGCAATATATATATATATATATATATATATATATATATATAAAGCTTGTAAAACAGTGTAAACAACTTAGTTCGTTAAAGATAAAGTAATAACAAACTCAACTTTACTTATATATAAAAGTAATATAACTTTTGTGGGAGATTCTTTAACCGACAACCACCACTATGAGCCCTAGTGATGGTTCAACGTTTTACCTCACGTTGCACAAGGACCATCATATACCTCACCGTGATATAGGACCTTACTTAACTTAGTGGATCCACTAGCTTAACTTACGTGATCATCTAAAAAGTATGACCCGTTAAATCCCATGTTGGCTACATGGTTCTTATGGAGAGTTGAGTTAATATGAACTCGCGTCCCCAATTCAGTGCTCAATACTACTCCCAAAATATACTTTAGCTCATATGTGTTTTAAACACCTCTTTCTTTAGTTTGAGATAATTGCTCAAAGTTTAGCCTAAAGACTCTCTTGGAATCGATGTTTCCTTTACAGAAAACTAGCCCAAAGGCTCTTTTGGAAATCATAGTTCCTTTCTTGCTCAAATGTGAAAATATTTATAAACTTCTTTGGGAATACTTAGTTCCCTAATAACTTTTGAGAAATGAACTCAACTCTTTACTCTTTACTTTACTGAAAACTTGAGCATTAAAACGAAGTTTAAACGTTTAATAAAGACTCTTGAAAACTTTAAGAAACTTTGCGTTGACTTGCTTCTTAACTTCTAGACTTGACTCTTAACTTCTTTGACTTTGATCTTAACTTTCCTTGAATTGGATTATGGATTCAAGGTTCACGATCTCATGTTTATGGATGATTTCATGATATTTAGATTTACCTTAGAGTGTTGGAATCAACTAGAAAACGTAGGTACATCGCTTAGAAACTAGTACGAAAAGATGGGGGAAGAATGGGGTGAACTGGCATCCTTGGCGCTATGAGAGGCGTGGGGCGCCAAGCCCCAAACTTCAGAGAAGTTTGTGGGGAGCGCTGGCTGGCGCGGCGCCCCATCCCTGATGCCCAGGTTTTCTCGATTTTTCTTCTCCGTTTTTCATTTCTAAACCCTCAAATCTTCCCTAGTTCTTTCCCTAAACACTTAGGATCAATTGTACCCTCAATACACAACCAATCTAACTCGAAAAACAGCCCGCAACATGAATCAACTCAACTCCCAAGCATCAACAACTCAACCAACAAGAATTTAACAATGTTCTTCAAGACTTCTCTTTCTTAACATTCAAACAACTCCAAATCGCTGAATTGAAACAAGTTGGTGTGTCGGTGAACTAACCCAACACGAAAAGATCTCACATACCTTAATAGGGATCACCCCCGATGAATTCCACTCGCAAGCTTGGATGATCTTGACGAATTCTTGCCTTTTTCTCCTGTTCTTTCTTCCTTTCTCTCTTCTCCAAGCCCTAAGCGTTCTTTAATTTTCCAAAACTGATTTAGGTTCTGTTTTTACCCCCAATAAACCCCTAAAATCAAATTAGGAAATAACTTAGAGGACAGACTACTTTGCCCTTCCCTAAATCCGGATTGGGACTTTCCTCAATCCAACAGCCCAACATCCGAAAGGCATATCTCACTCAAACAATGTCGGAATTTCACAAACTCGGCGGCGTTGGAAAGATATATCCAAGGTATTTCCAACCATATTAATAAATTCTCCTAACTCATCCTGAGCTAGGAGTTATGGCCGTTTGAAATGGCAAAAACTCACTTCCTTAACTTAGACATAATTTTCCAGATTTCCTTAATCTTTCCAAAAATCAATATTTTCAGATTTTAACTCCTTCTAGTCGTTTCAAGGTGCGAGATGTTACAATATATTTTAATTAACCCTTATAATTGAACACATAACTTAGAAAAATACTAAATTATGGTAGATAAATTATTAAAAAGACATGGCTTTGTGCAATAGCATCGTTTGTATCTTCTCAAATAAGTGCACATTTTATCATCAAGACATGTCCCCCTGAATGTTCTGCTCTATTTAAAACTATCATTTTCCTCGATAAAAAGTAAAAATTATCGAAATTCTTAATTTTGACCTATATAGTATTTTTATACTGATACTTTGAAAATATTATATAATGTAACACCCTAAAAATTTCAAAGACAAGACCCAAATCATTCTAATAAAATCTCGCAACCCTACTCTTAAAATTTGAATCATTCGTGTAACACCTTGAACTTCGAGAAAGGCTAAAGAGGTCTAATGGGAAAGTCCATGAACTCAAAATGGACAATGGACCCTTCACGGAACCCTAAACTGTCTGTTTAGGGGTCCACGACCCATTTAGGGGAGGTAGCCCAACCGTCCAGTGCTTCCAGGATTTGAGTCACCTGGACGAAACCCCAGATAGCCCGTGGTGACTTGTATGGCGCATTTAAGGGTCCTTACAGGTCACCTGTCAGTTTTAAAGTTAAGTTCAATTCTTTAAATGTGAAAATGATTTTGGATACGAATTAAGGTCACTAGAATCCCTAGCACAAAGTTGAGTTGAAATCTTTCTTAACAATTGAGTTTCAATACGAGATTTTACTTGGGTCAACTTCAAATGACCATATATCTCAGTACATAAGAAATTAGGTAGCACATGCCCTATAAAATTAAATTTCAATGACTCCTCTTTCCAACGCCACCAAGTTTGCTCCATTTCGAGTTCGAAATAAAAAGTTATGCTTGTTTTAGTAAGGCCCTGTCAAACAGCCAAAGTCTCACGGATGGCTATACGTCTAGTGAAGTGTTTCACGGACCGTGGAGCCCTAAACAGTCTGTGAAGCCTTCTTTTTAAGGCACTCCAACAGTTTTTAAGTTGGGGTCATTTTGGTATTCTTCCTATGTCGTTGTAACCCTTATTCTAAAGCCTCAACCACGACGTTTTCACCTAGTTAACAGCTTAGAAAGCGTTAATCAGTTCTTTTACATTCATTAACACTTCAAGTTATTAGAGCAAGGTGCCAAGAGGATAAAAGCTAGGGTTTCAAGCGATCTTCGAATTTCATCGAATTCGCCAAGAATTTTATTCTTCCAGGTATGTAAGACTATCATAGTATTGGACTAGTACGTCCTCACGCCCTATATCTACTTTCAAATCAATAAAAGAGTAGTCTAGGGTTCTTTCATTAGATTTGAGTATTCTTGAGTTGATGTTGAGTTCACAGTTCTTGATTCTTTTTGAAATTATATTCCTAATTGTTAAATTCTTATATGTTATGCATTGAGATTCTTGAGTTAATTCGTTCATGTGCCCTATTAGTTGAGTATTCTTGAAATGAGTAGTATCGTTGAGTTATAAGTATTGAGTTTTTCTATATTGTTATTGAGATCCTTGAGTTGAGTTGTTCATGTCTATATTTCAGCATGAACCTTTATTTTGAGTTATAAATTTTGAGAATCTTTTAAAGCCAACATTTTGGTTTTAAACTAAGTTTTTGAGAAAGTAAAAGGAGTTTGAGAAAGAGTTTAAACCAAGAATTGAGCAAGAGTATAAGGGAACTAAGTATTTCCCAAATGTTTTCATTTTTACACCAAGAAAGAGAGCATTATTTTGAGAAAAGTAAAAGAGTTTTCAAAAAGATTGAGTACAGAGCAGTTGCCTCTTAAAGAGACCTTTTTGAGTAATTATCTTAACCCACAGAAAGTATTTTTACTTTGACCAAAGAGAAACATTGTTTCCTAAATGAGCAATGAGTTCAGAGATATTTCAGAGCAGATACCTCTTTTAAGAGGATAGTTTGAGCAATTATCTCAAACCAGATAAAGAGTATGTTTAATACATTTTAGCATGAGTATATATATATATATATATACTATTGAGAGTATTATTGAACAACGATATGGGGGAAAGTTCAGACAACCCACAACCACCATAAATTATGTCTTGCCAACATGGGTACAACATCATACTTTATAGATGAATCCTTAGTGCGTTTGGGTAGAACTTAGTGGATCCACTTAGTTGGGAAGTTTTAAACCCCGGAACAATATTAGATAGTTCTGGTATTGTGGGTGAGCCAATGTATAATCACTTATCTCATAGTAATGGTTATCAGTTAGAGAATCTCCAAATAGAGTTAAAGTGTATTTTAATATATCACTTATTTACATTTAGCTTGAGTATATTTTTTTTATCTATTGTAGTCCTTTCATTTAGTTATTTCGCTTCAGCTATATTACATATTCGTACATTCAAATGTACTGATGTCATTCGACGTGTATCTTTTTATGATGCATATACAGGTGTTCAGGATCATCAATGGGCGCTTCATTGAGATCACTTTATACTCCAGCTAGCTTTTAGTGAGCCTCCTTTCATTTTGGAGGACTTCGCATTTACTTTCAGTTTAGTTGTTTTGAGGTGCGATATTGTCTCGATACTTATCTTAAACATTAGAGGCTTCATAGATATATAGAGTCAAGGAGTCTCTTAGTACTTTCTTTCCTTTAAAGATGTTTTTCATACTATTATAATTATTGCAATGAGTACTTTTAGATATTCGAGTTGAGTTTTATTTTGAGATGAAATTCTATTTTAAGCCTATTATTGCTTGAGTGAGTCTTCCGCTAAGGAGTCAGCCAGGCCAAGAGTTCGCTTGGGATCAGAAATAGTTCTCAAGTGTCGGTCACGTCTAGGGTGTAAGCACAGGGCGTGAAATATAACATGGCTATACTATGTAATTTTATAGCAATATTTTCTTTGGTTCATTAGTATCCCTTTGGATGATCTACTGAACTCTATTCCCATGAAGAACCTTAGAGTTCCAAGGTCTTTGATTTTGAATTTAGCATGTAATTCTTACTTAGTCTGCTCAATCAACCTTAGGTCACTACTAGCTAATAACATGTCATCCACATATACAACCACAACTAAAATATGTCCATGAATTTTTTTGGTGAATAAGGAGTGATCCAGACCACTCTGCACAAAATCAGAAGTTATTAATGCATCAGTGAGTTTAACATATATTCCACTGTCTGCTAGCTTTCTTAGGACCATATAGGGACTTTACTAGCCTGCAAACCCATCCTAACTTCTCCCTAGATAGAAAACCCTCATGAAGTGACATGTAAACCTCAACATGTAAATCACCTTGAAAAAATGCATTGTATACATCTAATTGATAAATATTCTTGCCTGAAGTTGCAACAATAGACAAGACACTTCTCACTGTAACAATTTGTACAACTGGTGAAAAAGTGTCCTGTAATCCAAACCAACTCTTTGATTGTACCCCTTGGCAATCAACCTAGCATTGTACCTTTACAAATCACTATTTGCTTTGAATTTTACCTTATATACCCATTTGCATCCAATGGGACTTACCATGGGGCAAAAGAACTAATTCCCAGGTATGATTAGCTTAAGGGCATGTATTTCTTCTTGTATGGCTGAGACCCAGTGAGGATTACTGCAGGCTTCCTGACATGACGTAGGCTTAGAAATGCAAGAAAAGGCATGGATATATGATTGATATTGTAAGGACAAATGAGCATAACTTAAGGACTTTGAGAGAGGATAACGAGTAGAGCCAACAACTGCATTGGTGATAAAATCAATCATCCAAGAGTGCAACTTCATCCAACTTTACATTTAGTAGACTATATGGGGGCCTCAGATGCTTGACTATCACTTGCAAGTGCAATTACAAGAGGATCATCTATAGGTGTTGCTAATGCAGAATCTGGTGGGATAACTAGGGACCTGCCTGAAGATCATCAGTTGTAGGAGTGTAGAAACACAGGATGAAAAGGGGCTGGAGATTTAAAGGGAAAAAAATATCTTCCTTAAAGATCACATCTCTGGAAATGAAGAAACTGTGAGTATCCAAGTTGTACAAAACATAACTTTTGGAGACCTAAAAGTATCTCACGTGAACAACAGGCACTGCCCTTGGTGCAAATTTATCCCCGGGTGTCAAGGAATTTGCATAGAACAAACAACCTAAAGTCTTGAAAGGATCTAAAGAGACTTTTCAACCAAGAAAAACTTAAATATTGGTCTTTCCTGTTAAAAATACAGAGGGCATTATATTCATAATATAAACAACACCAAATACACATTGGCTCCAAAATTTTAATGGAATGGAGCTTTGAAATCTAATTAATCTAGCTAACTCTTAGATATATCTGTGTTTTCTCTCCACAACTGCATTGGTGATAAAATCAATCATCCAAGAGTGCAGCTTCATCCAACTTTACATTTAGTAGACTATATGTGGGCCTCAGATGCTTGACTATCACCTGCAAGTGCAACTACAAGAGGATCATCTATAGGTGTTGCTAATGCAGAATCTGGTAGGATAACTGGGGACCTGCCTGAAGATCATCAGTTGAGTGTATAAACACAGGATGAGAGGGGGCTAGAGATTTAAAGGGAAAAAAATATCTTCCTTAAAGATCACATCTCTGGAAATGAAGAAACTGTGAGTATCCAAGTTGTACAAAACATAGCCCTTGGAGACCTAAAAGTATCTCACGTGAACAACAGACACTGCCCTTGGTGCAAATTTATCCCCGGGTGGCAAGGAATTTGCATAGAACAAACAACCTAAAGTCTTGAAAGGATCTAAAGAGACTTTTCAACCAAGAAAAACTTTAAAATGGGTCTTTCCTGTTAAAAATACAGAGGGCATTCTATTCATAATATAAATAACACCAAATACACAATGGCTCCAAAATTTTAATGGAATAGAGCTTTGAAATCTAATTAATCTAGCTAACTCTTAGATATATCAGTGTTTTCTCTCCACCATCCTATTTTGTTGTAAGGTGTAGACACAATACTTTTGGTGTATAATGCCATGCGAGTAAAATAAGTAATGGAATTCTAAATTTACAAACTTTGTTCCATTTCTGACCTCACTATCTTTATAGTTTTACCAAACTGAGTACGGACTAATTGGATGAAGTTTTTCAGGACTATGACAACATCACTTTTCACTTCAATAAGTAGATCCAAGTCATCCAGAATGATCATCCACAATTGTGAGAAACAATTTATTGCCATAAAAAATAAGTACATGAAATGGTCCCCAAACATCTAAATGCAGTAAATCAAAAACACAAGTGACTCTAGAATCACTAATAGGAAAAAGCATTCTAATTTGTTTAGCAAGGAGACAAATTTCACAACTATCTAAAACTTGTTTATATTCATTGTGATCAAGATAAAATAGTTGTTTCACAGCTCCAATAGATGCATGACCCAATCTCTTGTGCCATAACAGGATGTCAACTTTATTCTTAGTTGTTATCATTCCTTTAAGTGGTTGATTGTTAGTATGGACTGGTTCTTTATGTTGCATCTGATATAGTCCATCATGTTCTTCACCAATCGCGAACACCTTCCCACTTGAGAGTCCTGGAATATGCAAAAGTTAGGGAAGAATGCGACTGAACATTGTAACTCCTTAGTTAGGCTGGAAACAGACATTAGATTAAATCTAAAATCTGGAATGTATAGGACATTGCTCACTGTTTGTCCATCAATAATTTCACAAGTACATTTGAAACAACTATTGAGCCACAATTGGGTAAGTGAACCTGCTTATTATTGACACTAATAGGAATTATCACTTCATTCGTCAACATATTCTTATTAGAGATCATGTGATTCGAGGCTCCAATGTCTATGATCCAAAACTCTTTAGATGAAGTTATAAATGGATGAGACATATTACCTGCATGTGAAGCAAAAGCATTACCTCCCATGTTGGATGGTTCTGTGAAATTTCTCATGTTGGCTGAAGATTCTCCCATATTATCCTTGTCAATTAACTTATGAAATTGAGCATAATGTTGTGGATTATCCATGTGATGCTGCATTTGATTGTATTGATTGTGAAAGTAGTTGGAAGGACTTGATCCTCTGCACCAATCTCTGAAGTATGTACCAAAAAGACCTCCACCTTTATGGCTATCAAACATCATCCCACTCTGAT
The DNA here is from genome assembly GCF_900185275.1 of Solanum verrucosum. NCBI lineage: Eukaryota > Viridiplantae > Streptophyta > Magnoliopsida > Solanales > Solanaceae > Solanum > Solanum verrucosum. The sequence goes on from NW_026020443.1 coordinate 309,693, forward strand.
TATTGTTGGGCAAATCTCTATTGGAGTCAGTGTAAGCAGCTCATCTAGGACCTGCATCATTGTACATCCTGCCAGTATCATTATTTACAAAATGAGCTTGTGTCCTCTGATATCCTCTATGTACATTAGGATCATTAGGATTCCCAAATTTCTTCTTAAACTTGAAATTTGGTGGATAACCAATGAGTCTATAACAATCGACTTTGGCGTGTCCCATGAGTTTGCAATAATCACATTGAACATTTCAATTCTTCTTAAATTTGGGATGTTGTGTGTTCCTTCCAATTGTGAAAGAAGCAATGTTCGTGTTCATAATTGGCCCCACAGCAGTTGTCATATTTCTGTGGCTCTCTCTCTCAATCATCATTGAGTATGCTTGATTCATAGAAGGAATTGGGATAATCATCAAAATTTGACCTCTAGCTTGCTCATAAGTCTCATTCAACCCCATCAGAAATTGCAATAACTTTTGTTTGTTCATGAAATCTACAAAACCTCGTGAACCTTCATAATTAAATTTAGGAAATGGAGCTAAGAAATCAAACTATGCCCAACGCAATAGCAACATCGTGAAATACTCAAAAATGCTACTTTTTCCTTGAGACAGAGTCATAATTTCTCTATGTAGTTGGAAGATCTTTAAACATAATCTCTCTTTAAGGTCATTCCATACTACACAAGCATCAGATGAATACACGATGTCACTCAGCAATTCCTTTGAAACACAATGCATGATCCATGAGAGCACTATTACATTGCAATATTCCCATAGATCCTTCAGATTTGAAACAAAATTTTCTTTTTTGTATTTTCCATCGAATAACCCCAACTTGTTTCGTCCAAGTATGGCAATTCTGATTGACTGACTCCACACAGAATAATTTTCTAATTCGGTCAATTGAATAGAAACTAAAACTACTCCAGATGTATCCAAAGTGTTCAAATGCAATGAATGATTGTGACTCAATTTTTTAGACAAATCATTATCAACCACAATTGCCATTGATTCTCCAGCTCTTCACATGTTTACGCACCTAATCTTGACCATATTAATTGCCGCAAAGCTTTGATACCATGAAACAAAACAGGAAATACAGATAACAACAATGTATGGAAAGGAAGTGCTAGAGAACAAAAAGAAATATCTTCATTTCTGGTAGAAGAGAAATCAGTACATGATGAATTGAATTACTTGGAGAATACACTACACGTTCTCCATTATATACACATCTAGTTTTGCTCCTACTGACAGTTGTACACCATTAACTAACTAACATACTAACTAAATCTGTTAGGAATCTTCTACTGTTAACTAACTAATATTAGCACTAATTATCAGTTACTCTGATTTAGCTAAGTCACTACTCCAACTTCATCACTTTCACTAAAACATACATTCAACTTGAGTAAGTTGATTTGATTCCCTTCATTTTCTGGTTATACAACTGTATAAATTTTATAAAATTTTATTTATAAAAATATATGTTAGGTATGTGCTTAGCACGGGCTTGCCTTTCTAGTTATTAACTAAGAGAGGGTTAGATTGTCGAGTGATAGGTAGAGCAATCAACAGCTTTGCCACAACTAATTGACTTTTTGGAAACACTCTTACACTGATATATTTACTAAAAAGAAAGAAATTAAAATTGGATTGCAATCGGAAAAATTAAAAAAACTTAATGTAGAAGATTTTGGTGGTTGCATTATTTATTGAATTGCAAATTGCAATTGGATATCATTTTGTTCCATTAATGATTACAATATATAGGCGTGTGCTTCAATTTGATTCAATTTTATGTATTATCGCTTCAGTTTATCGGCTTTCAGTTTTTAAATATTTTAAATGAATAATCAAATCAATAATATATTTTTTATTTGTTTTGATTTATCAATTTTGATCCTTAACAGTTTAGTTTTTGGTTTAACTAATAAGAAAATACTTATAAAATAAACATATGACTTCTCTAACAGTTTTGACGCGACAAGACAATAATATATCTTTACAAATGCTCGGAAAGTAAAACCAGTAATAACTAACATGAAAAAAAACTGTACAAGTGTAACATAAAGAGAAATTAAGAAGAATTGGATTCTTACTTTACATTTTGACGTTTTGTATAATGTAAAGTTATCAACTCAAAGTTGTTGTAAAGTATTAATTGAAGGCTAAAGAGCAACGGCACTAACCAATAAGGTACTGTGATTAATATTTAATATTTATGTATGGATAAAGTAGTAAATTACTACCGTTCTAATGGGTTATTGGTTTACTCAATAACTCAATATTAAAAAATCAAACCCGAATTGATAGTCAAATAATTTTTTTAATATAAAACCATTAAAAAACGTTACCCCAATATTCCAATAACAAAAAATCAATAGCACTTTCTCGATTTAATTTATCGATCGGTTCAATTCTTGCACACCCCTAAATATATACAATAATACTGTATTTATTGTATTGTTATTCTAGGGTTGTACAAGTCAAATCAAACCGACAAATCAAGTCAAACTGGAAAAAAATAATTTGTGATTTGGTTTGGTTGGTTTGGCGTTGAAAAAAAATGACCACTCTTGGTTTGATTTGGTATTAAAAGAAAAAAAGTCAAACAGAACCCAAATCAAAGAATATTATAATAAAATTTTTAAAATAAATTCCTCACCTACCACACTACCACCTACCACACTACCAAAAAATGCCCTCACCTACCAATAAGATGAATTTCGCACCGAAAAATGGTATCAGAGCTATGGATGATAAAAAAAAATATTAATTATAATCTAATTGGTTAATACATTTTTAATTAGTCTATAATTTCAATGTTTAGATATGTTATTTCAAATTTGGGCTTGTATACTTTTGTAAATAATTTATTTTGTATTCAGATCGAAGTTACAATTATACTGTTATAATTTTTCAGATTCGAAGTTAACTATCTACTTTGTAAATATTTTGTTTTGTATTCAGTTTGACTATAACCTTTAATCTTATAAATTTAACATAATGAACATTGATATTTCAATAAAATTATTTTGTACTCATGTGAATTTTACCATTTTTTTTTAAAGATTTATATTCATTTAACATTTTATAATATGTGGCAAAATTTTAAGTCATTTTGCTTTCCTTATCCACCATTCCACGTGAAGGTGGGGGAGCCCACATAATCCAAATTATTTTAATCTAATTATGTTTGTACTTTGATATTAGCCATATATTAATTTTTAAATATATCATAACTAGGTAATTTGTCTGCGCTTCGCGCGGTCATAAATAATAATTGTATTAAACTGGCAAATAGTCATTTAATAATATCCATACATTAAAATTAATGGATAAAATAGGTTCTTAAAAAAATATTAGCAATATTTTGTAATGAATTCATATTGTATTCAAATGGATAATTGGAATTACACGTACAATTATAAGATTTCATCATTCTCAAACTAGTAACCAATACTTCCAAAGGAAGAAGTAGAAATAAAAAGAAAGAATGGGGGAGGTTCCAGATTAACCTAAGAAACTAAGAAATAAGAGACAAGTTCATAGCATAACCCTAATTGAGTATTTCCCTCTTATATATATAGGAATCTTCCTAGGGCCCCAAATGTAATTTGACATCTTCTCACATAGGTCATCCAGCTAAGTTATATTCATAACATATTCCAACATAAATTTGATTATTTGTCATTATTACATAACCCAAGAACCTCTAATGAATGAATTATTCAGAAAATAATAAATCATTGGTTCTTTAATCAACATTAAAAGGAAAATAAAGAAGAAAATAAGAATATATATATATATATATACAAAGGCATTTCGTAAGAAAAAGAACACATTTAAGTTGCATAGATTATACAATTGTGATATATGTCTCAGGAAAAAATTCAAAAATTTGTTAACAGGTTCCAAAAAAAATTACACTTGAATATGAAAGCAATTATAACTTTTGAACTTGCATAATGAATTTCTTCAATTGATAAGTGAGAAACTTCATATCTATGTAAAAATAGATAATATGTAAGTGTATATGTAGTACTTTTAAGTTATAGAATTTTATATAGAATATCAAAACATGAACTTTGAAACTGAGTACTATAATTCTTTTCTACACAATGAATATACCTACTATATGTGTATATGTTTAATATAATCGGAGACAATAACTTTGCAGCAACATAAACAACAGAGTTTAAAACATGTACTCAAAAACAACAATTAATATCTAATGACTGTAAAAAAAAACATACCATGATATGTAAAAGTATAATGAAATAAAACGAAAAAATCGAGTCCATTGAATGCACATTGTCCCCTTAAGAAAATTATTACCCTCTAATGCCTGAGGTTTAAAGAATTAGATCCTCTCAAGATGGAACGATTTTATTCACCAACGTATTGATACAAAAATAATGGTGTCAGTAAGCCACTCAACGGGAGCAATGTACACGAATATTAATTGTGCATAAGAAGAAGAAGAAGAAGAGGTTTTGAAATTTCGTTGTTTTGAAATGAGAGGAAATCCCTCAATTTATAGACAACAATGGGTAGTGTAAACAAATGTCTATTGTGCCTTATCAGAAATGTCACAACTCTTTGGAAAAGTCACAACCCTTCGGAAAGATCACAACCTTTCATAAACGTCACAACATTGCGTAAAAGTCGCAACTCTTCGTAAAAGTCGCAACTTTTCATAAAAGTCACAATTTTTCATGAAAGTCACAACTTTTCATAAAGGGAAGGCTAGTTTTGGAAATAAACAAATTAAAAGGGAATCCTTATTTGTGGTGGCGTCACGTAGACGAGTTTAGGATTCTCTTTTATATATATATATAAAAAAAATATTTAGATTTATTATCTTTCATTAGGATATTCATAATTGATAGAACTCTTATAAAAATAAATTTATCTATAAATACTATATAATCAAAGAATTTTTCAATGAATATTTAAGAAATTTTAAGAAGTAATAAAAATATTTTTATTGCTGGAATTTTTATTTATAACTGATTTTTTATAAAATTTCTAAATTTAGGGTCGTATACCCTTTAACACTAAAAATATCCTTTAGCAGTTATATATAACTTTTTCAATTTTAATTTGTTTATCTTTTTAATATACTATGTATTAAAAAGGAGTATTTATAAATATATTTAATACTCCACTCCCTCCGTCACTTTTATCTTTATATCCGTTTTTTGAAAGTTGATTTGATTAATTTTCAAAATTAAATTAGATTACGTTAGTTTGATATTTTAAATAAAAAATTCATATATTCAAAAATTATACGAAAAATATAATAAATTACAACTTTTTTTATATATATTAATATGATGAGAAAATACATCATAAAATATTAATTAAATTTTTATAATTGACTCTAAAAAAAAAACTATGACAAATAGAAGTGGACCATCGTAAACCAATTTGCCCCTTCCTTATCATTTTACTACTTATATAGAAAGAAAGGTGGTACGACATGTACGCCGACGGGTCAATGTCGGAAATATCCTTACAAGGACTTTCCGGTGACCAGCCAGCAGATTTTCCGGCATCCTTACAGGGATTCTCCGGCAACCAGCCAGTAATTTTCCCGGAATCCTCACAGGGAGTCGCTGGTGACCAGCCAGCAGTTTTTTCAGCATCCTTACAGGGAGTCTCCGGTGACCAGCCAACAGATTTTCCGGCATCCTTACAGGGAGTCTCCGGCAACGCCGATCTTTTGTCGGAGATTCTCCTCCGGCTACCTCCAAAATCCCTTCTCCGATTCCAAGCCGTTTGTAAAGACTGGTTTTCGATCATCTCAAGCCGTACATTCCGGCAACTTCACTGCCGGAGAAAACTCACTTCCGGCAAAGTTGACGGACTATTCTTCTGCTGGTGGGTCTATGGTAATAACTATGTTGACTTTATCCCTCTCAATGGGATACCCAAAAAGCAAAGGGGTATGATTCCTTCAGCACTCAAAAATATTGCTAATTCTACATCATCAAAAATTGAACAATTACATTCCTGTAATGGGTTGTTCTGTATAAGTTTCAATTTGGGTATTGAAAATCTTGATTATTATGTCTATAATCCTAGTACAAATCAGCATAGATTGATTCCACTCCCATATTTAGGTATAAAAGCTTATGAGATTGTTGTAATGAATTTGGCTTTTGATCCTATGGTATCTGATTGTTATAAACTTGTATGTGTGATGAAATTAAATGGGGTATATGAAATTTTTGTATATTCATCAGAAACTGAAGTTTGGAGAGATTGTATGGAGATGGAGATGGAGATGTTGAATCAACATTGTTTAGGTCAGGGTGTTTTCTTGAATGGTTGTATGCATTGGGTTAGTGAAATGTCGTCTTTCTTAAGGTTCGATTTGGATTTGATGTGTTTTAGAGATATGCCTAGTACTGATATTCCTGTTGGAGTGTTGAAAAGGAGTATAAGGTATTTTGGGGAGTCGGGTGGACATTTGCATCTAATTGAGGTACATGGGTTAAGGTCGATGAGTTTTGAAGTTCTTGAGATGGAGATTGATTATTCTAAGTGGTTTGTGAAGTATCGTGTTGATCTTAGTTCGTTGCATACTACTTATCCGTTAATGTTGAGTGAAGAACTTGATTTACTAGATGTGAATGGTCGTACTTGCAATGTTGTATCTTTGGTTGTCAATGATAAGGAAGATACAGCAAGGTTTTTGGTAACCACACCTGATGTTATCATTGAATATGATGCTCATCTTATGACTATCAAGGAGGTTGCGGACATAGAGATAGCAAAGATCCCTGTTATCTGGGAAGATGTTTCGGTGTTTGAATGGTATGATACACATCAATATGTTGAGACAATGGCGCGTGTTTGATATTGCTATGGTTTCTTGTATAGAAGTTTGTTTACTTAAAGAAAGGAAGTGGTGATGGATGAACCATATTCATGTATATAAACGACGTGATCATGGTCACTCTGACTCATCATTGAAGACGCGCTTATGATGTTTGTGGTCTATTTGCTGGAAAGAAATCTTGTTTTTTGCATAAACTTCATCAGAGAATTGTATTTGTGCAGTTTGACTCCATCTCTAGTTGCTTTCTTCATTTGTAAATGTTTTGTAAAATTACTAGTTTCCCATGGATGTAATTGTCGTGTAAACGACTTGTTGTACATTGACAATTCAAGGTGGATGATATATATGATTTTATGATTTGGTGTGCTGCATATTCTGGGAGTTATTTGCTTTGATTGTAATCTTACACTTCTTGATTCACACAAGTTTCATGATGTAATATTGAAGAGAAAATTGAGTTAACTTTTCTTCCCCTTGTACCAACAACATTTGAGTTTTACCATTTCCATTTAATTTTTTCATTACTTTATTGATCTTAACAAGCTTATCTAACATCATATTTACTTGTTTAACAATGAAATAATAAGTTCTATAGAATCATGTGCTCTTGATCTCGTGACAATTTTAACTATATCGATTTTCAGATAAATAACTTAACACTCATCGTGAGGCCAAACCAGTCATGATATGGTTTAACTCAATGCTCTACTTACTCACTTGCTTTGATTTGTTTATTTTTTATAAATAACTTATAACAATTGTGAATAACAACGATGAAAATATGGCACAAGGGTTACTTCCTAATGTTATATTATCCAGGACCAACATTTCGTCATGAGGAACACTTCACCATTCGTTGATTAATGCAAAAAAAAAATGTCGAAATGATACAATGGAACCCGACTTGAAGTATTTAAAATGAACAAGATTTACTTAAGGTATCACCATAAGTGAATGTTGGCAACAACTTCACGATGAATTTTGCCTATTATATTTAACAATAGGATTAAAACTTCCAACCAAGGATAAATAATTCCTGCAAATTCAGCCGTACCAAGCTACCCTATAGACATGATTGTTGAGTTGTCAATGGCCCACTATATATTATTGTGCAGTTCATCATTTTGTCTGGCTTATGAGTTACGTATGGCTATGAGCCTGGCCAACAAAGTACAAAATGTGGCAATGTGAGCATCACAAGTGACAAGAAAATTTAATATTATATAAATAGTTATGTAATGTATCGATATTATATAAATTGTATGTAATTTTATATATATATATATATATATGTGTGATATATAACTATGTATCAGTGATGTATATATATTTATAAATATTGTTTATACAATATTATATATATTGCAACAGTTCATCTTTCTCAATGAATTTTTTTTTTTTCAAATTCCAACCAACTCAAATCTCTTCTAAGCAGTCCTAAAATTTAAACATGATGTCCTCGCGATATTTCAAGTCTTTTGATATGTTATTCACTTGAAACAATTCACGTGGGTGTTTTAACAACAAAAATGATTTATATAATAATAATAAGTAGGAGGACTATTTATAGAAAGAAAATGAAGGGCTTGTAAACATTAAGCCAAATTGGAAACTTCTCCCTTAAATGAAAATTCCGGTGACCGTCAAATGGATTTCCCAACATCAGTTATCAAAGTCACCGGAAACACTGAACTCTTAACGGAGATTCTCCTCGGTCTACCTCCAAAATCTCTTCTCTGTTTCCAAACGGTCTGTAAAGATTGGTTATTCCATATCTCAATCCAAAGATTCCGGCTACTTCATAGCCGGACAAAACAAATGAGTTCCCTCAAAGTTGACGGACTCTTCTTTTGTTGGTGGGTATATAAAAAGAAGTACGTAGACTTTATTCCCATCAATGGAATGTCCGAAAAACAAAAGAGTATGATTTTGAAGCATACTACATCTTCAAAGATTGAACATTTGCATTCATGTGAAGCTCCGGTGATGGAAATGATCAATTGTACTTTGTTTAATTATAATCCGAGTACAAATCAACGTAGGTTGATTCCACCTCCATGTACAATTACAAACCCTAGTCATCATGAAGTGATGGTAATGAATTTGGTTTTTGATCCTATGGTATCTGATCGTTATGAAATTGTGTGTATATATTATGAAATCAGACGGGGATTACAATCAATATTATGTATATTCATCAGAAACTAGAGTTTGGAGAAACTCTACAGCGCGTACATTAAAGCAACAATATTTTTTTTATCTCAGGGTGTGTACGTACTTGAATGGTTGTATGCATTGGGTTAGTGAAATATCGTCTTTCTTAATTAAGGTTCGATTTGGATTCTATGTGTTTTCGAGATATGCCTAGCACCGTCATTCCTATTTGAGTGTTGAAAAGGAATATAAGGTATTTTGGGGAGTCTGGTGGACATTTGCATCTTAATTATTGAGGTACAAGGGTTTAGTTCGATGAGTTTTGAAGTTGTTGAGATGGAGCGAGATTGATTATTCTAAGTGGTTTGTGAAGTATAGTACTGTTGATCTAAGTTCTTTACATGTTACTTATCCGTAGCGAAGATTTTGATTTACTAGATGTGAATCGTTGTACTTGTAATGTTGTATGTGTTGTGGTGGATGATAAGGAAAAGACAACAAGATTTTTGGTGAGCACACCTGAAGTTATCATCGAGTATAATTATCGTTGTACCACAATCAAAGAAATTATGAAAATAGAGAAAGGAAAGATCCCTGTTACGTGGGAACAAGTTTCAGTGTTTGAATGGTATGATGCCCACCAATATATTGAGACAATGGCTTGTGTCTAGTGATATTTTTATGGTTAATAGATCTTCTTTAATAAGTATTTATAGTTGCTCGTTAGGAAGGAAATTAATTCCAGTATGTATTTATATTTGATAGGTATAGATTATGAGTCAATTCATATATTATTTTATTTAGCATAATAATTACATCAATAATTAAATCTTACCTAACTAGTATCCTACAATAACTAATACTAACAAAATGACTATAAAGTAAAATCTAGTGTAATAGATAGACCACATCACATGCCTGTGTTATCATCGAGTATAATTATTGTGGCATGACAATCAAAGAAATTATGAGTAGGGCTGGACGACATAAAATATCAAAAATCAAATTTTCGAATCGAATCGAAATACTTGATAATTTAGTATGCGGTAATTATTGGTATTTGGTATGATATTCAGGAGTAATATGTTAGAATTATGGTATTCGGGTTTGGATTTTGTATGAGATATTAGTACCATTTGATATTCGGTATTTCCTGAATACCGGATTATTTACTTAATAAAGGTCATATATTAAGATGTTCATTGCTAATTAGTATAAGTTCAAAGAGAAAGTTAAATAATATACATAAACAACTCAAAATCACATGTCTTTTAGTTGTATCAATTTGTTTTTTTAATGTCTTCTTACTTGTTGATTTTCTATTATATCGTGTCTTCACATAAAAAATAGAAATAATTGGAGAAAGAGTATTAACTTTGTAATACAATCGGCTACAAGTGTTACCGAATACCGTACTGAACTAAAGTTAATTTACGAATTATCGAATTACGAAATTTAAAATTTTGATATTTAGTATCAAATTTTAACTATCAATTACCGAATTATCAAATTCAAAATTTGAGAATCCCGAAAGAATACGGAACGGCAACCCTAATTATAAGAATAGAGAAAGAAAGGATCCCTATAAAGTGGGAAGATATTTTAGTGTTTGAATGGTGTGCTACCCACCAATATATTGAGACGATGACTTTTGTCTAGTGATATTACTAATTAACGTTAATTTCTTCTTTAATGAATTTATTTAATTGGTTAGGAAGTAAATCAATTATTTAGTAAAATTATCTTAATTAATATTGATAGATATAGATTATGAGTAAATTTATATATATTTTTTTAGCAGAGTACATTGAAATAATAAGTACATTAATAATTAAATCTTTACATAATTAATACCCTACGTTTATCAATAACAAATATCTTTGTAAAAATTTGGTGATAGATGAACCACATCACATGTATGCAAAGGAAAATCTTGTTTTCTCTGCTTAATAATGATAGATGGACCATATCACATGTATGATGTTTTCATCGAATATGATTATTATTGGCTTAAGTCATATACGGACCCTTAAAGTTGTCCTCATATTTCATTTAGCCACTCCAATTTAACCTTTTACCTATTGAACACCTATACTACAATAAACTTGTACCTATTAAACATTTTTTGCTGACATGGCAGCATGTGTGTAATACACACACCAAAAGAGCGTGGAAGACATCATTTACTTTTTAAAAAAAGATTTTTTAGAAAAAAATTAAAGTAACATCTCCTCTTCTTCTTTGACTCAACTCAACCACCATTGCCACCAACTTTCCGCCATCGCCATTCTTTCTCCGGTCATCTTCTTCCCCTTTTATTTTCCAAGCCATCGTTTTCTTCCCCTTCTTTCACCACCCACCACTTACACCACCAATATCTAAATTTATTATCGTCAAAAATAGAATCAAATTGCATCAAAAATAATTTTGAAGGAACTCCATTTTTTTCGACGAATCTGAAATTATTTTCTTCGAAATCGTTAAAAAATTTAAATCCTAAAAAACTCACAACATAGAAGAAAAAAAGTATTAACAAATCTAAATTAATGTTTAAGAAAGTAGTGAGATTGGGAGAAATATCATTTACAATGTTGAATAAGATTCAAGGAGAGGGGTAGGTGGAAAAAAAAATCATATAATTTCGAATTGAAAGAAAAAAAGCTGAATTGCAAATGGCTATCGAAATGTGCTTTGATTTTGTCTCTTTTGATATAGAAAATGGGGAACGGACATCATGGGGTGGGTGGGGTGTTCTGGGTAGAAGAAGAAGAAAAGGGGAAAGAAAGATTTGTTTGTTTTTTTAATTATTATTTTTTTACTGAAAAAATAGTTTTTGTTTATTTTATTTTTTTAATCTATGTTTAACTGTTTTTTATGGGCCCAATGCCATATGTCTCTTTTTGATTAGCTACTATGCCACGTCAGCCGCGAGTGTATGACACACTATCTTTACTTTTAGTTGATTGTCAAAAAAAAAGTGTTCAATTGGAACAAACCTAAGATAAGGTGTCTAAATGAAATATGCGGACAACTTTAAGTGGCTAGAGATGACTTAAGCCATTATTATTTATCGTCGTAGGACAATCAAATAATTAATGATATGAATGAGTTTTTTTTTTCAAAATTACTTTTTTGGAAAATACTTTTGAGAAAAATCGTGTTTGATCAATAAATTCCCCCCAAAATTACTTTTTCAAAAACACTTTTGAGAAAATATACTTAGAAATAATTTTGACTTTGTTACTTTTTTAAACTTCGTAAAGAGGGAATAAGCAATGTGTGTGCTTCACAAAAAGTAATTTTGACTTTAGGTGTATTATTATCATTATTTTTTTTAAAAAAACTTTATTGTTTCTTGATTCATTTATCATCGAGATAGATGGAGAACATATATTATTTAAAAATTACGTAAAAGGTACTATAAATCAAAATAATCAACAATTTCAAATATTTTATAATATATTAGAAATTTATCTAGTCTCAAAATTTCACATGTGTCGCATAAATTGAGACAAAGAGAGTAACATAGTACCATAAATCATAATAATTAACAACTTAAATTATTTTTAAAATATATTTAAAAAATGGACTCTTAAAATTTCACATGCATCACATAAATTGAGACATAGAAAGTAACATATATTATTTGAAAATTACGTTAAAAGTACTATAAATCTCAATAATTAACATAGAATATTTAAAAATCATGCAAACATTTGGCTGACTCTCCTAATTTCATCCGTTCCACATTAAGAAAAACTTAGGATCAGTCGAATAATTAACTGATTTACCCTTCTGCTTCAATATTCTACTCATATTTGGTGCTTTCTCCATTTTATTTATTTTTAATTATGATATGTATTTAAAAAATTACAAAAAAAAAAAGTAGTACCATAAATCAAAATAATCAATAACTTAAATATTTTTTAAAATGTATTAAACAATTGGTTTACTCTCAAAAATTTTACTTGTGTCACATAAATTGTTACAAGATGAGTAATATATATTATTTAAAAATTATATTAAAAGTATTATAAATCACAATAATTAATAACTTAAACTATTTTATAATCATTCAAGAATTTAGTTGACTCTCCTAATTACATATGTGCCACATAAATTAAGACTTATGAAATAACAAAAGGACGAGCTCTTTGTATCTAGTCCAAATAGAAAGAAGACAACAAATTAAAGAAGGGAAATAAACCAAAGGGAGAGAAGCATATCAACTCAGGAGTAAATTTGATTAATATGTAAAGCTAAATTAAATTATATCAACTCAATAGTTCAAACTTCTATGTCTATAACGACCTGACTCGGTCGTTCGGATCGCGGGCCAATAGGAAAAGAAATTAAGTCAATTTTTTTTGAGTAGTAACTTAAATTTTTTTGACTAGGTCAGTTTCAGACAATCTAGGCTAGGTAAGGTGTAGCGTCATCGGGGAATGGGTGGAATGTGATTTCGAGGTTTGGTAGATATTTTCATGTAGCCAAGAAATTAAGGAGTCCATAAAGGCCTTTCAAAATTGAATTCGGGTAAGGAGAACTCCCTGAATTGAACTTGACGTGAAAGGTATGTGTGTCGGGATGTCAAGGGAAGAGTTAGTATTATAAAAATGACCTTTTTCGAAGTTTGATTTTCTGAAGTTTCGTTGAGGCCACTATAGCGAGAGGCATCCCGCTAGCGCAGCGTGTGTAGATCGCTATAGCAGGGAAGTTGTCTCTATAGCGGCAGGGCTAAATCAGGACTTAGTGCAGAAAATAACCCAAAATCCTATTTTTTACACTTTGAGTTCTTGGACTTGGGGGTGGGCAATTTGGGGCAGTACTTAGCACTTGTTTTCCCACGAAATTCATCGGTAAATGTAAGAATTCAACTCCCAACCATTATGAATTGATTCTTAAGCCTTAGTATCTACATTATTGTTATTGGGGAAGGATTTGACATGATTCCACGGTGGAAAAGAGCCCTAAGTTGGGAAACATGATCATATTTTGGTCGGGATTAGGATTTGTTAATAATTCCGGTATACTAATAGGTCATTAGTGATTATTGTTGTTTATAATGTTTGTTTTAGACCAAGAACAAGTCAAGACACTTTGCAAGGTCAGTTATTTAGAGTATTCAATATACTTGATTCAGAGTAGATGATGTGGTTATATGTTTTCGATTTATGTATGTATGCATGCATGTTTACTGGCTTACTGTTTTGTAGTATCATTTGTGCAATGCATGGTAGGAAATGTATGAAATGACATCATGTAGATAATCTCATGCAATGAACTTGAGATTGTATCTTGCATAGTAGGAAATATATGAAATGACATTAACTATGGATGGTTCAGATACCACACCGGTACAATGACTATGGATGACTCGGGTGCCACGCCGGTACACTAACAATTTGAGTTTGAGTTCCGTGAGAGGACCAAATATGTGATTGTAGTTCCATGGGAGGACCATACATTTGCATTGTGATCATATAGGACATGTAGTCATATTATATCAGTATTCAATTTTTTTTATTAATCTAATTAAGTATAGTATTGATTGAAAATTTGAATAGGTACATTTTAATTTAATAAAAATAAAATTTAATTAATAGTTTTATGATAGATATTTAAAATAATCTTAATATTAAAAGTGCATTGATACTTGTCATTTTTCATAATTTGACTCTCAAAACTATTTTTTTTAAAAGTTAGTCAAACACAATCCATTTATCAAAAACCCTTTTCAAGTGAATTAACCTAACACAAATTGTTTTTTTTTTTTTCAAAAGCACTTTTCTGAAAAGCTATTTTAAAAAAATATTCATCAAAATAAATAGTTTTTAGTAGAAATGTCAAACAGACTCGTACAATCATGTACTAGGACTAGTGATATTTGTATCATTTTTGGTTGATTGGTGAGCGGTGTAATTATATTATTAGAAGTTTTAGATTAAATATTGTATAATAATTTTTGAATGATGTATTATCTAATTTATTTGGATAATACATAAATACCTCTCTAAACTGTGATTCAAAATTTTAGCGAAACACCTAAATCTAACTAAAGTCTTACTACCCTTTTAATTTATGTTTAGATGGAATAAACATACCTCAAAAGCTGACATAGCAGAGAGAGTGTACATAATTTTTTGAAAGCAAGTGAAGACCTAAAAAGTTGGACACAAGCCCCTTTTTAATTGGTCTATCTATAATTAGTTAATAGGCATAATTATTTACATTAAAACTTATATATTTAACTATTTTCATTTCTTTCTTTGTAAAATATTTATTTTAATTTTTTCCTCACTTTAAATTTTATATTTTTTTCTCTTTCACTAGTTTCTGATCTTTTCACTTTTACTTATTTTTAAAAAATTATGTGTAATTTTTTAAAACAATTTATCAAAAAGTGTCCTTTAATTTATAACTTTTTTTATGTTTTATTTGATCTTGTTCACTTATTTTGATATCCGATCGAAATTAGCTTATTTTAAATACAATTTTGAATTGAATCAAAAGGAAAGACAAAGAAAATAATAAGAATAAATAAAATCAATAGAAAAAAGAGAAAAAAATAATAAATGAAGGTAAAAACCATGAAGAAAAAAAGGTTTAAATACAAGGCAAAAAATAAAAATAAATTATGTGTATCGACTTAATTTAAATACAAGATAAAAGAAATACAAAGATTGTTTAAAAAAACTAAAAAATAATAATTACATATATGGCGGACGCGTGTGGTACAAATGCAGTCAATTTACTTGGTTGAATGTGCCACATCAATATAAAAGTAGCACGAAAATACAGAAAAAATTGAGTAATATGATTCTGATTAAGTTATGATGCATGCTTTAATTTTGGTCATAATTTAGGGGTACATATGCATTATCTCATGAAATAATAATTTTATACCAAACTTATAAATTATGTTTTTAATAATTTTTAATATTTATAAGTGTATAAATGTTATCATGACTTTAAAAAGGTGAAGTATGATTTTCAAAAAGAATTACAAAACACACTTTAAAACTTCACCACAAAAATATTTGAAAATGTATTCACAAACCTAGCTTAGTGGGAATATATGTCATTTATAAACTTTTCCTCAACCATACTCTCAATCACCAATTGAGTGTACCGTTTTTGTGTTCACTCACAATGGCGGGGACTCTCCAAATTCTATTCCTCAATCCTCCGGTCACCGGGAACTCACTGTCTCGGTGCCGGAGTTCTCATCTTCCGACGACCCACTTCCCGTTTTCTGGCAACTGCCCTTCGATAATCAACTACAGGTTGCATCTTGGTTCGAAATTTAGTTCACCTGTTAGAGCCAGTTCACAACATTCAAATAAGGTGAATTTGCATTCCTTAGTTATTGTATGTTTTCTCCTTCAATGTTGGGGGCTATATTCAGTTTTTTCACAACTATAATTGTTACTATGTCAATTTCAATCCCACAAACATCCACTTATCTTATTCAGTTTTTCACTCACTTTGTAAGTGGCTGCTAGATAGAAAATAATTATCTTTTTTCCTGTATAAATTCAAATATACTGAAATTTTAATGAATTTTTTGTGCTTTTATACTTCAATTCGGTTCTAGGAGAGTTTATGTTTTAACAGTGGCATCAGAGCTCTAGTTGATCTTATAGGATCAAAAAGTTTAACTTACAATGCAAATGACATCCAACAACCTACCTTTTTAACTCCACCTTTTACTTTCATCAATAAAATTATCAAATTTGGTCTGTGAAGCTGCCAACTTTTTTAGAAGCCTATGACTCGGGGAAACTGTGACAGATGATTGATCAGTACCTGTTCTACCGGCAAATCCTACCATGGCTCAAATCAAATTCAACAGTGTAGAGAAGGAAAAGAAATCCAAAGTCAAGTCGCTTATGCAGAATTCTGAGGCATATTCCATGTTCTATAGAACCATTGATTGTAAAACAACAAAGGAGGCTTGGGACAAATTGAAATAGAATATCAAGGTAGCGATCGAACACACGAGTTTGAGTCTGTGAATATGCAAGAGGATGAAACAATCAGTAAGTAAGCAGATCAAATCTCCTTAATTGTTAATAACATTAGGCTTCTTGGTGAAGAAGTTACAGAATACACAGACAAATGGATTGCGTAGAAAGTTCCTGTAACTCTTCCCGAGAGGTTTGAATCTAAGATCTTCTCTCTTGAAGAACCCAAGGAACTAAGCAAAGTCTTATTAGATGAACTAATGAGTGCTCTTCAAGCACAAGAGCAAAGAAGGACTATGAGATAGGACAAGTTCACTTAAGGAACTTTCTCTGTGCAAAAACAATACTCTGGTAAAGGGAAGCATAAGTTCAATTAAAAGAATAAGGGAAAGCAAGATGGTGAAAATAACATTGGAGATGTAAAGGAGAAGTTCCCTCCGTGCAAACATTGCAAAAACTACACATTTGGAAAAGCACTGCTGGTGGTGGATAGTCGATGCTATATGCGATAGCTATAAGAAGATGGGGCACATATCCAATGTTTACAAATAAAAAATAAAGGCCTCTAGAGCTTTGCAAAGATAACTAGCAGAGATTGTTGATGCACATGAGGAGTAACTCTTTGCAGGTTCATACTTTTCAACAAATGAATTCTCCAATTTCTTGGCTTCTCGATAGGGGTTGCACACATCACTTGTGCAATGATGCGGGAATGTTCAGCTTCCTTGATGATACTTACAAATCCAAAGTAAAAGTGGGAATGGTGAGGCCGTAGAAGTCAAAGGTAGAGGCACAATTACTGTCTCAACAATCTCAGGTGTTTTATACACACTTGATATGATTCAAATTTATTGAGTGTTGAACAAATGTTTGAAAAGAATTATTCACTGTATTTTAAGAATTGTGAATGTTGTCTCTGACCCTTTTGGAATAGAATTATTGTGTCAAGATGAGTAACAAAATGTTTTAGTTGATTGGGAGAAATAGCTGAGCATGCTTATACTAGTACTTCACAAACATGTAGAAACATATGGCACAAAAGGTTTGGTCACTTTAATCAGAGAAGCATCACAGGGATGACAAAAGTAGTTAGTGGAAAATATGCTTGAATTTCTTTCTAATGGTCAAGTTTGTGAAACTTGTCAGCAGGGAAAGAAAACAATACAGTCATTTCAAGCAAATCAACAAGCTAACCAAAAACTTTAGCTCATTCATATGGACATTTGTGGCCCAATGAAAACAGATTCCATGAGTGGTAACAAATATTTTCTCCTTAGTATTGATGACTGCACCTGTATGTGTTGGGTTTATTTCATGAAGCTGAAGAGTGAAGTCTTTAATGTTTTTAAACAGTTTAAAGCTTGAGTAGAAACTTATTGTAATCTCACTATTAAAGCTTTAAGGTCTGACAATTGAGGGAGGAGAATATACTTTTGCTCAGTTTGTAGAGTTTTGTAATACCACAAGTATAGAACACCAATTGGCATTACCATACATGCCACAACAAAATGGCGTGCTTGAAAGGAAGAATATGACTGTAATGGAGATGACCAAGTGTTTTTTGCTTGAAAAAAGATCCCAAATCAGTTTTGGACAAAGGCAGTTAATACCTCAGTATATTTGCTGAACATATTGCCCACTAAGGCCTTGCAGGACATGACTCCAGATGAAGCTTGATGTGCGACAAATCATCAATAAACCATCCCTGACTCTTTGGGTGTATATGTTATTATCAAGTTCCTGTACCTAAGAGGAGTAAGCTAGACAACAAGGCTTAGAAGGGCATATTTATGAGCTATGGTTCATCATCCAAAGGCTATAGTATTTTCTGTTTGAAGATAAAAAAACTAGTTCTCAACATAGAAGTGAAGTTTGATGAAGTAGCTACTTAGGATTGGAAAAATCAGGAGACCTTTTTCCTGATTTATTTTTAAAAGAGTAACCTCAAGTTGTAGAAGATGAACTAGTGGATGACGTACCAGTGCAGTGAACCAGAATCTTGAAAGACGTCTATCAGTGGTGTAGTTTGGTTATATCTAAACCAACAAGCTATGGTGAAGCACAATTTTTTCCCAGGCATGGAGGAGAGCTATGCAAGCCGAATTAGACATGATCGAGAAAAATGGAACCTAGCAACTCATTGACTAGCCTAGAAATCTCAAGGTGGTTGGTGTAAAATGGATTTTCATGACAAAACTCAATCATGATGGCTCAATTTGCAAACATAAGACTAGATTGGTGGTGAAGGGACAAGCACAACAGTATAGTGTGGTTTTTCATTTCCTAGAAAAGAGGATTAGGTATATCTCTTAACGAAGGCCTTGTGTGACCTAAAACAAGCTTGGCACGAAAGGATGGACAATCAGCTCATCCAATTTGGCTTCAGTAGAAGTCAAAGTGAGTTACTTTGTATGTGAAGTTCATTGGAGGTGAGTCCTTAGTTCCAATTTATGAGAATGACATGGTTGTGACAGGAAACAAAATTGAACTAATCCAAAGGTTCAAGGATGAAATGGAGAGTCTTTGAAATGATTGATCTTGGAGTCATGAAGTACTTCCTTGGCATATTGCTGCAGTCCAATGATGGATTTCTTATATGCAAGCAGAAATGTATTTCGGATATTCTAAATAGGTTCAAAATGCAAGACTGCAAGCCTGTGAGTACTCCAATTTCTACTGGTGTGAAGCTTGGCAAGGATGAAGATTTTGAAGAAGTGGATGACAATATGTATAGAAGCTTAATTGGCAGCCTTCTATATCCAACCACAAGCCGATCTCACATTCTATTTGTTGTAAGTTTGCTCTCTTGGTTCATGCATTTGCCTAGAGACACATACTTCATAACCGTTAAAAGAGTGTTAAGGTATATAAAAGAAACCATCAAGTTTGGATTTTTTTTTTTCCAGCATCTGCAGAAGTGACTATAAATCTGGTTGGTTACTCTGCTAGTGATTGGGGTGGCTGCATTGATGATTCCGGAAGCACTTCTGGATATCTGTTTTGTTTGGGCACAAGCTGTTTTAGTTGGAGCTCTAGGAAACAAGAAACTACATCTCAATCAATAGCAAAAGCCAAGTACGATGCTGTTGCATCTGCTGTGAACCAAGCTATCTGGCTAAGGAAGACGTTGAAGGACTTGGGCCATGAACAAACAGAAGCTACCAGGATCATATGTGATAACAAGTCAGCAATTTCAATCTAAAAAATATCCAGTATTTCATGGTCGAACTAAGCACATTTCATTTTATTAGAGAAGTCCAACAATTTAAGGAAGTTTCACTAAGTTACTGCCACAGGAAAGGTTTGAAAATCTGAGGTAAAGAATTGGTGTTTGTCACAAAAATGCCAAGGACAATTGACATTTTTACTTCCAACTTATTGTTTTTACTGTTTTTTGCTTATTTCAGTTTACTGCATTCCTATTTTCTAGGAAAAGACTTGGTCAAATTTAGTTGCTTAAATTTCTAAAGAGTGGTCCTTTATGGCTGTTAGTTGTATGTTTTCTTATTCCCTTTTTCATCAACTAATACGTATCTGTCAAAACATAAACTCTTCTAAAACTGAATGAAGTATAAAAGCACAAAGAACTCATTATAATTCCAGCATATCATTTATGAGTTCTTTGTGTTTTTATACTTCATTCAGTTTTAGGAGAGTTTATGTTTTAACAGATACGTATTAGTTGAGAATGTATTTTAGACATGTTAGCTATTTCGTAGTAAGTCCTATGCATTTTACGAGTGTTTTAGCCTTTCAGTGATTTTTAAGTTTAGAAAATATAGACGAACTTCTATCACTTTTCATTTGTGTTTCTATAATATTAGCATGAGATGAGTTTAAATGTAGTAACACGGTCAGTCATATAGCTGACCCCAACTTATTTGGAACCGGGCGTAGTAGTGTATGATCTATATGATAAAAGAGTTGTGTATTTGAAATTAATTTGGTGTTCAAAACTGCAGAAATCAACTTTAGATGGCTAATTTTGAATGAAGGGAGTAGGTTACGTTTCCTTGCTGATAAGATTTATGGTATTTTTCAGGGAAATGGTTGTGGAGACGATCTTCCTCGGGCTACTGCAAAAAACTCTGATTGGTTAAAACCACTTTCTGGTTTTGTATCCAACAATTTTTTGCCTTTAGGTCAGCTTATCCAATCTTCCTTGAGAGAATTTTGATATTGTGGACTGGATTTCAGATTGATATATTGTTTTTCAAGCTAGACGATGATGTGTGGCTTGGATTGAAGGGGAACTTTGGAACATTATATACCTTAATTGTTTAGTCTCGGCAGTGAATTTCGTAACTTTTGACCTGTCAATTGAAGAAACATATCTTGATGGTTTCTTAAGTGTACCAATTTTGCTCTTTGTTTTTTTCTTCCAGTTTCTTACATGAACTTAGAAAGACATGCATTGGAACATTACGTACTTCTTTAGAATAGTTTCTGGGAATTTCGTAACACGGGTTTATGGACTTGGAATGTTGAAGTGTGTGACCATCTCATCCAAAAGCTTAATCTATTAGAGAGAACACACTTTTATTAGTTAATTATATATTCTCAACACGCCCCCTCGCGTGCTGGCTTGATTCTTTTTCATGGGCCAAGCACGTGGAAATTCTTTTTAATTTTGGGTGGCAGTGAGATTCTATCTCAGGACCTCTGCCTTCTCTGATACCATGGAATATTGTGTGTATTATCCAGTTAGTGAATCATAGGTGGTTCATTTACCTTTTTGTGATAATGATTCATAGGTTGTGCTTAAGGGGATATATTTCTGGGAATGAGGTACATTTTAACAATTTGGGTCTATCCGTAGACAGATGATTAAGAGGGTGTTTGGATTGGCTTAAAAGTTGGTCAAACCTATTTTTAAGTCAGTTTTTGACTTTTGGAAGTGTTAGGCAAATATAAACATAACTTAAAAGAAGTCAAAAAATGACTTAAAATAAGTTAGGAAGTGTTTCGCAATGTTAAAAATAACTTAAAATAAGTTTAAAATGGCTTAAAATAAGTTAAAAACTAAAAGTAGGTCTCCCCCTACTTTTTATTTTTTGACTTAAAAAGTCTTAAGTTTGACTTTTTATTTTTGACTTAAAAACTACTTTTTTAAGCCAATCCAAACGGATGTATCAAAGGATTTTTCATTTGTATATATCTTTTAGTCTGAAAATTTTTCGTTTTTCATTTTAATGTTTTTATCTACTTAACAAGTGCCTAGACTTAGGTTAGGAATAATATTTCCGAAGTCAAGAAATTTGACCTTTTACAATTCAGTGGCTCACAAGCTTTCAACATGCTACATTCTAACTCAAGAGGAGGTTTTATCGAGAGAAGCACTAGTCTTAATCGTGCAGTGTCTGTGCATGATGTGCCTTAGTTTCTGGTGTCTTCTAGTGGTTTTCTCCATATCTCCAGCACTACAACAACAACATACCCAATGTAATTCTACAAGCGGGTCAAGGGTGGGTGGATGTACACATATTTCACCTTACCTTTGGTGGGGTAGAGAGATTGTTTTTGTCTTTCCGGTACACCCTCGGGTCAAAAGAGAAGTTTTCGAAGGGTCATAAGAAAAATATGACAGCAAAATAACAAGATACCAAGAACACGAAGCAATGGATAGTAATACACATTGAAGAATAGAAACAACGTGATTACTAAATAATACTACTAATAAGGAGAAGTGTAAGCTGCCTCTCTTGCATAAAGTGCGACTAACACTCAGTTACCTACTAGCCTTCTACCATAAATTCTCGACCTCCATTCCTTCCTATCTAGGGTCATGTACTTAGTAAGTTAAAGCCATGCCACGTCCTGTCTAATCAACTCGTTAACCCTCCCCCATTCTTCTTCGGCCTATCTCTACATCTCCCAACTCCTACTACAACTAACCTCTCACATCTCCTTAATGGCTCCATCCGCACACCTCCTATTCACATGCCCGAACCATTTTAGTCTTGCTTCCTCATCTTGTCCGCTACAAAGGCCACTCCCAACTTTCCCCGTATAACTTCATTCCTAATCATATCTCTACTAGTATGGCCACACATTCATCTGGGCGTTCTTGATTGGCCAACACTCTGCCCCATACACCAATGTTGGTCTAATTACCACTTTATAGAACTTACATTTGGGTCTTTGTGACACATTCTTACCGCACAATATACTAGATGTGAGCCTCCATTTCGTTCATCCCGCTCCAATACGATGGTTTTTGAACCATGAGTTTTGCCCTATTATAACATGTTTTCTTGGTTTGCCAAAAAGAGAAAAGAAAAAGAAAAAGAAAAGAAACAAACCCCTATTATCAAGTTTGCCTGATTGTGGTTTTATTCTATGGAGACACATTAATATCGTTCAATCAACTATTCTTCAATCCCTATTTAGTTAGGATCCATTGTATGAATCTTTTGTATCCAATACACTGTATTTAGGTCTCTTACTATATTCAAAAAGATTTGTAATAGTTTGACTATCTTTACTGTCAACCTAACACAATCATCCTTTTGTTTGTGTTTGGGACTGGTACGCCTGGAGAAAGCTCACATAGAGGAGGTTGCAAGACAGATTAGCAATCAAATAAAATGCTGAAGGAGGTTAGTAATAGTGTAGTGCATATGTGAACAGTAACATAAACTTGTTTATAGCTACATATCCTACACAAATTTTGTATGAGTATTCAGGACGAATAAATGCAGTAGGAATAAGTTAGATTGTTCGTGGTAGGTCTGATTTTTGGATATATATACAAGTGTTACCTTATCAAGAAAATTGTCCAAATGACGAACGGTTTGAACCACTGGAAACTAGACTCAAAAGGACTATAGTTTTTGTTCATAAATCATCTCCAAATTCGTTGTATATTAGGAGATATGCTCTTGTGAAGTCATGCCATGCGTTATTTGAACATTTCTTCGCCCCTAACTCTTTCCAAACCAAATCCAAGATACTTCTCCCCACACCTAACATCCTTATAACCCTCCAAACCACATTGCAACTATATTCTCATATTCAAATGATATTATTCTCATTTGTAGCAATTGTTGGAATGCAAATAAATTCGTTAACGTACTTTAAGGAGTCAAAAGCTTAGGAAATTATTCCAGGTTGTTACACGTCAGGACCTGGAGCATTATCGTTTGCGCAACTCATAATGATATTAGAGGCAACTTGTTCTTCGAATGGTCTCTGTAATAATTTCTTTTCTCTATTTTAGATTGATCTCCCAAACAGTAGCTAGGTCTCCAATCAATTGTTTCTGAATGATGGTTCTTGTAGTAGCTGAGAATTTCCCCTTTTATACTCTTCTATCACCTCATCCTCCACTATCAACTTGCCAATTTGGTCGTACCTTCTGTGTGCATTTGCCATTTTTTTCTTCTGTACTCCTGTCACCCTGTTTCAGCCAATTAATCCTGGATTTTTGTCTCTAATGTATTTACTCATACTTGGAAATATCCCCCAACTCCATTTGTAGCGTGGCCCTCCTTAATAATTATTCTTCCTGCAAAATCCTGCTTTCTTGTTCAAAATCCAACTCCAACACTTAATATCTGGTTTCTTCTTATCAATGTTTCCGTAAGTGTCAGCATTCCACTCCTTCAGTTTGGCCTTTAATAACCCTCTTGGCAAGAACGGAATCTGGTCTGCCCTCAACACAGAAAGAAGTCACCAGTCTTTCACAAGGTCTAGGAATCCATCTACTTCTAGCCACCAATTTTCAAATTTGAAGTAGGACGGTTTTTCCTCTCAATCCCCACAGAGAAGCATAATAGGAGAACGATCTGAGGATATCCTAGTAACTGAATGGGTATTGGGTAGTTGGAATAGAAGAAGAATATGTTTTTTCTTCTTTCCTAGCTCTACTTTTTTCCTTAAATTTTTTTTCTATAAGAATGAAATAGGTGATGTTTCAATCAAAGTAAAACTCAATTTTTCATTAGATGAAAGTTTGTGCTGCAGCTAATAAATTATAATAGAGCAAATACAAATACAAGATGCCTTTAATCTGTATACAGCTGATGCCACATGTACTGTAATTTGGTAAGTGTAATAGCCTCGCACACTTAACACCTCCCCTTGGGGCATCAAGATGAAGCAGATTTCTCTGCATCCATAAACAGCATGTGCAGCTCCAGATCAACAGCATAAAATTGTCTGATTGTGATAAGAATTTATATGTCTATGTTTTGTTGCTTTGTCCGTCTCTATCTGGCTCATTATCTTTTCAAGAGATTGAACATAACTAATTTTCTTTTATTGAAGGCATTATGCCCAATAAGCTGATGCAGGAAGTGTTCCTGCACAGAGTTGGTTGGACTTTATGTGATATTGGAACAGTATTATGTACTATAAGGGTTTAATGTTCTTGTAGTTCTTAACTATACCAATTGTGTTGTAATTTTGGTCACAGTGTCTACATAGCTCTTGAATGTTTTTACCATTTTGAGAAAGAACGAAAATTGAAATGGCTGTCAAAGGCATCAACTTCTGCCAGCCAAAATAACCATGAATCCTTAAGTGTGCACAACAGTAGAGTATACAGGAACTGGGATTGTTGATTACCATGAGTGATACCTGATTACACTAAAGCGTGTTGTTATCATGAAGGTCTTCTTGATATTCTGGAACGTTATTTCTGATGTGGATGTTATTACATATATCCTCTAAAATTCTGAATTATTTTATGCTTACTGATTGAAAGGATTTGTAGTACCAAAACTCATGCGTTCTCAATCACGTTTGCAGCTTTAATTGGTGGAGTAGCATTAGGGCTTGCTAATCCTACCCTTGGTTGTCTGGCTGATAGATATTATCTGTCCAAAATTAGCACCTTTGGCATATTTATAATCTCAGGTAGAGTTCTGGCTTTTCTCTTTGTCAATTTTGGTGCCCAGTAATTATTTGTCTTCTTATGATACAGGGATTACATTGCGTAGTGATGAAGTAGGTGCTGCTGCTGAAGCTTGGCCTGTTGGGCTATTTGGTCTTGTATGAATTCAAACTCTTCTCTATGCCATTTTAAATTTTGTTGGTTCTCCTTGTCATCTCTGTCTTCTTTTTGTGTTCTTATGGCCGAATATAATGATAATGGCACTTGAACTGCTTTCACTGCTATTTTGGATATTGATTTGTACTTCAAAATTCTTCACTATGTATGATGTAAGAAACACCAGATTGAAACTGTCACGACCCAAATCTGAAGGGGTCGCATCGACACCTAGAAGGTTATGTCAATAGGAAAATTGTATCTCTTATGCTACTGTAAAAACTATCACCATAACCTTGAATATAACAAGTACTAGTAAGTGACAAAAAAATCTACCATAAAATCAAAATATACAACTCAATGTGATTTAAATTTAAAATGCACCCACTACTTACTTTATGGAGCATGATATCAATGAAAAATAGCTTAAAATAGTTGACTCTAGCACCCCGAAGAAGCAGTGGGGCTCACCAAACTCTGGTAACACGGGCAGCTACTAACTCATCTGAAGAAGTAACTTCGAGTTTGCATAAAAACATAAGGGGGTGGGTCAATCTACTGACCCAGTGAGATAACCATCCATAACTGTTGGAAAAAAGTTAGAGAATAACATGTATGGAATACTGAATCTGAAAACTGAGTAACAGTAAGTATTTGCTGAAAGTAAATCTATATCACTTCACTGATTTTGTCTCTCTGTTTGTAGCTGAAATATCTTCTGACTCTGTATCTAAGATACACACATCTCAAGTATCTGAAACCACACGCACTAGAAATTCTATCCCGCTGGTCCAACCCCAACTAAGTTTCATATGCCTCGTATGTACATCATGAGGTCTAACACCACCCCCACTCGGATAAGGTTGCTAGCATAATCTGAATTTACCATCTGTGAGTAGCATAATCTAATATCGTCATACCTCTATGTACGTTATGTGATGACGCCTCACGGGGGAAAGTAAACATCTACTCAGACCCTTCGAGCTTTCTCCCAAAATGTCATTTCATCCAAAACATATGTATTTTATGGTGTGGCTTAGAACACTTGAACAATAGTTAGTTAAATAGCGACATGTGTCTAAATTGTTTTTTCAAAAAATCCAAAACATACTTTAAAAAGTAATCATAAAAAATACATTATATGGAGAATCATAATTACAAAATCAAGCTAATCACTTATTAACTAAAGCTGAAAATACTTTGACAAATACATGTAACTGTCCCCACATATGCAAGGTCGCAATACATATACTCAACATTTTTTGAAAAAAACAACTTAATTCATTCTGTCTTAAAACATGAACATTTTTATAAATTATGGAAAAATCAGCAACAGATCTTTCAACTCCTCCTGGCTTGACATTACTATGGTTTGATCTCACAACTTGTCTATAGCAAACCCTTTGAGAATCTATCAAGAATAAAATAAAACAGGTTATTTTTATATTCGATTTATCCTAGTGGTGTCTCTCAAAGACTAGGAAGATCTAAGTCAAGGCTGCTATTATTAAATAGTATTGCTTTATGCTTATATTGCAAGAATAAATAGAAGAATTTGTATGTATCTATGTACATGCATGCATGCAAGCAAGTGTGTTGAGACTTGAGAAAGGTGTTTTTCCAGTAAAAAAAAGTTCAAATTAAGTTAGAAGTAAAGGAGGGGGAGTTGGTGAGTACTGACGGAGGTGTGAACTTGTAACATTACAATTGGGTTTGAGGCGAGGTGGTTTTGGAGAGCTATATCTATTGTCTCTAAATAGGAGACCATAGGTCAGTTGGATTTAATCCAGGAGCATTTTAGTGGCAGGTTGGTGTTTGATTCATTTGAGTCAGTTGCAATGTTGCTTATTTTTAAAAGAATTATGAAGTTTAAGAAATCTTTGGTCACTAGGTAATTGCTATGGCGATCGAGGAGTTTCTAGATTAGGTTCAAATTAAGTATGCTACAACAAAAAATTTTAAGTTTATTTCTAATTTAATTAACACCAAATAGCAATATAATTACTAATTGTTATTAATTACTTTTTACACTTCAATCATAAGTGCCTTGTGAGTTAATAGTTTATTACTTCCCATGTTTCAATTTATGTGAATCTACTTTAGTCCGTTCAAGAAATGCCCCCTTTCTAAATCTAAAAACAGTTTAATATAAACTTTTCATTTTACCCTTAATGAAACACTTCTATTGTCATGCCCCGAAGCTACCCCAGGGCGTAAACACGGGACCTAGGATCACGAGTGACCCCAAGCTAACCCCGAGCTGGCATATCATAAGCATACTTAAAAGAAATACTGTGCGGAAGCTAAATCATGGTAAAACTTAATAGTGATGGGGAATACCCATTCGAAGTCTGAATATATAATAAATACTGAATGAGAGTTTATAACACTGAAGAAAACTCAAATACTAAAGCTGAATCTAAACTATGTCTGAAATATGCCTCTAACTGACTAGAGATGCTGGTACATGCCCCCAGCTAACTCTAGCAAATATTGAAAACTAGAATGAAAAGACTAGCTAGAGAAACATGTTTATTGTCCTCGAAGAATGAGGACTCACCACTGAAGTTGCTGAACTGGAGATCGGGAACCGATCTATGCATGATCTGAATGCTGAGGACCTGAACCTACATCACGAGAAGATGTAGCGCAGAGTATGCGTCAGTACTTGAAAAGTACTGTGCATGCAGGATGGAATAAAGTTGAATAAAACATATAACTGAACAAAGCGATAAAACAATGATAGAATCTGAACATGACATAAATACTGAGTGCTGAGCTAACTGAATACAATGACCAAGTACATGACATGCTGAGACTAAATACCGAACTGTAACTAATAACCTGGTCAATACACTAGAATATGTGGGAGCTACTAATAACCAACATAAAACCACATGAGCTAAATGTGGAGTCTGATGTATACGTCCCATCGAGAGGACCCAATATATCCTGCCAGAGGTATAGAGGCATGACCGGCGTGATCACTAAAATGTAATGCCCACGGAGGGGACTTATAAACCTACGGGGACATGTAGTTCTGGGACTATTTGGGTATGTTGAGCCCTAGTCCACTCGGTCTAAGCCTACTCCCAACTAGAATGTATATATACAATATTATGACTGAAATGCTGAAATTCTGAATAGCTCAAAGTTCTGAATGCTAACTGAAAATGCACATTAATGTACTGATAATGAAACATTCGAAATCTGAGGCATGTGTATCTGTATAAACTGGCCTAGCAAGTGTTATTCATGAACTAAACGAATTTACACAACTAGGGTTCTGAATATCATGCAAGGAACTAAGCAACAATATGACAATTTGATTTGGATCATTCTAACAGCTAAAACCCAATAATTTCTAACATTCAAGAAACCCTAGGTCTAGATAATATTTAGGGAATCAAGATTCTAGCTGAATTCTAGGGACCTAATGGGTGAAAGGAACCCACTAGTGAAATCCCACATACTTGGTGAGGCTGGAACTTAAGAAAACTTGTTGTGTTCTTGAAAAGCTTGGTCGACTCTTTCTCCTTTCTGGTTCTAAGTTTGATCGATTATTTGGAGAATTAATTGACTAGGGTAAGTTCTAATTTAGTTACAAGGCTAAAATTGACTAAAACAACGTAGTTTAGGGGTTCAACACATAGGAAAAAACCAAACGACCCCTGACTTAAAAGCTGTCGGGGCCAACCGACGGATTGATTGACGGTCCATGGACTGACCCACGGTCTGTCGTGTCAACCGTTGACTGGCTTCAGAGAGGGGGTTCTGGGGGTCTTGATCCACGGACAAGGACCACGTGCCGTGGTCTGACCTACGGTCCGTAGGTACGGTTGTGGGTCGACCCTTAAAACCATTTTCTGGACTTTTCTGGGAGGGGCTGCAGGTGGCCATCCACGGACCCCCACCTACGGTCCTTGGGTGGTGTCCGTCAGTGGCACTTGCAACTTCTGAAATCTGCATTCTGGTTTGTCTAGGATACGGGGTGTTACATCTATGTCCATACAAATGTTTTTTTTTTTTTTTTTTTTGGTTAAAACAACAATTTATTATTTAGTATTATGCATCATTAACAAACACAAGTGGTTGCATTCCTGCTAGCACAACACTGTTTTGGCCGAATAAGATAGTTACAACCCAAATTACATAAAGGCTTTATATGCCTAGCAAAAGTAGTTCCATTTTTGTCCGCTTCGTTAGTTTTCAAAACAAACAACCCCGGGGATGGGGAGTCCACAAAAAGTTGGTTCTTTGTTAGCTTTTGGCCTTGTTTGGCTATAGCCAAGTTATCCACCTTGTTCTGCTCTCTAAATTCATGCATGATTAGGAGGTTCCCTAGCTGGTGGAGCAAATCCTTGCATTCATGTTAAACGTTTGACTTTGAGTATTATTTTTCAATTGTAAAAGTTCAATCACCTTTTTTGCGTCTGTAGCAATCTCCAGTTGTTGCACCTGCACCTTATGAGGTAATCTATGGTCATATGAGAAGGAGTATAATTTTGAACCTAAAGCATATTTCATATTAATTCTTGCACTAAAACCTGATATCCATTCTCCTTTTTTTATCACGAAGAGAGACCTCCGATCCTACATTTTTTGTACTATGTGAATAGGAGCAATCGATGTTCAATTTTGGGCCAAATTTCGGAGGCTCCCATTTTCTAGACGCATTGCAATTATCATTTTTCCTATAAACTTCCTCATTCCAAACATAGAATGGAAAAGCCTGTTCCCGGTTAATCAAGTTGTTGATCTTTTTATACTTAATTTTTCGACAACTGTTGAGCCAATCATTATCATTTGAGTCCTTGATATTTTGGATCTCTCTGGCCAGACCTAGTTTCTCCCAATAATTTTTTGCAGCAATGCTTTAAGACCACAAGCTTCAAAAGTCTCATTGTCAGTCAAATGTTATACTAGCATGTTTAAGACCACAAGTTTTGATAGTCTTCATTTCTTTCTTAAACTTTGTGCTCATTCAAATAGGTTCACATAAATTGAAATGGATGAAGTGTTTTTTATACCAATATCCAGGTAAGCTACCGGTCCAAAACAGTTTTTTCTCGCTCCGCATATGTCTCCTAATCTATTCAAATCAATGAATATGAGGGTTGCTTACATCTATTGGACTGATCTTTAAAGTTTATATTTTGGTCAAAGTCAAAGTCAACTCAAAAGGTCAACTATAGGTCAATGAGGTCCAAACCCGAAACAAATTACATGAGTGGATTACCCATAAGCTAGAGAGTTCAAATCAATAATCAAAATATATACTTGACTTAGTTTACTTGGTCAAATCTCAATTTAGGTGACACCCCATGTCCCAAAACATCTTACCAACCTATACAAAGTCTAGAAACGTGAAATGAACGCAAATACTCAAAGCGAGGGGTTGAGTTATTACTTGTTACACCTCATGAATGATCCTTTTGTCTTCTCTCTCCTTGCATAAGCTGATTTATATTGTTGGGTATTCTGGCAATACACTCTCGACACAAGCTTTTTTGCGAAGCCATTTTTTTGCTATGCACCTCACTTGCAATGCAAGAAAGGGTTGTGCTGTCTAAATCCCTTCTTGCGAGGGGGCTTGCGATGGACAATAGGTCATTGTAAATGGCCTTTGCATGCCCCTGCTGATGCTCCCACGCAATAAAGCTCGTGACTAAGATCCTGACTTTCCTCCAAGGCCTCCCCAATATACACGCAAGCGTACGTGGTCACTCAAGTAATATAGTTTCATAAAGAAACGAGTTGTCGTTCCCAAGGGACTTGTGATCAACTTATATTTAACACTTAACTCTACAAATAAAATAAAAGTAACCGTTTAAAGAGATGGTGATGATTGTTAACTACTAATTCTAATTATGCAGTAAATTAAAAGTAACTAATTGTGAACGACTTTAAGATGGTGTTTAAGCAAGTAAAAGGCAATTCCAGGGCTCCAACATGCAATGGATCTCATGTATCATATTTTAGGTAAAGAACTAATTTTGGTTATCAAGTTACTGGTTTACAGGGTTAATTGTATGAGTCGGGTCTCTCGACCTCTAGTCGTCTATTCCAGTTAGCTGTCTAACTACATCGTTGAGCAGGAATAAACAGGCCTAACTGGCGAGCATTTATATTTCATCATGTTTCGTAACCAAGCAAGTTGTTCGTCCGGGCGTCTCTCCTAAACACAAATCAACTCGTAATGGATGATCGAGCTTTCTACATTCTTTGGTCTATCTACCCTCCCCTCTCTCGATTTTAAGAATAGACAATAGATTTATCTAATGATGATCAAGCATAAAATACTAAAACAAGAATATAAAAGTAACTTATAATGATAACCAAGAATTAATTCATAAACCTTAAATAATCAACATTCGATTCGTAGCTACAGCCCTAAAACTAGGGCGTTTAGCCACTCATACTCTTAGAAAACCACAAAATACAATTGTTCATGCGATTTTCGGAAAATAGAAGAGTTAGAAGATTGAAACCTATTACAAAAGATGAAAACTTGCTCTTGCACACCAAAATAATGTCGAACTCCTTACAAATTAGCCCTAGGGGTCTATTTATAATAGTTGGGAACAATAGAGTCGAATTCTACTACAACTAGGATTCCTATTTAATGATATTTTTGCTGGAAAAGTCGGAATAGGGGTCGGGCGTCACGCTTCCCATCGCCCCAGGCCCCCAGGCCTCTGAATTTTTGGTGTTGGCGCGCCGCGCCTGGCAGTGCGCCTCTGAATTTTTGCTCGTGGCGCGTCGCGCCTCTCAGAGCGCCAAGCCATGGCCTCTGAAGTTTTGGCCTTGGCGCGCCGCGCCTTACAGTGCCCCACTCCTTGGTGCTTCCATCCTTAGTTTATTCTTCGCACATCCCTGCCTCTCTTTTCTTTAATTCGACTCCAATCTCCTTGAGAATTCCCGAAACATCTAATCACGTGTATTAGTGCACAATCATCGCATGTTACACAAAATCAAGCTAATAGACTCAAGATCATTCTTTAATTCAATCAAAACATGGGCAAATATCGACAACTTAGGCATATAAATACGCTTAATCACCACCCCACACTTTAACCTTTGTTTGTCCTCAAACAATCTTTAGACTATCAACTCTTTTTCCTATCCCTTGGACTTATCAACCCACCTTAAAATCAACCAAACATATTTAATCATGATCTTGTAGTTCACAATGGATGCAATATTTTAACATTTATACACCAAGTTACAACACATATGCTCAGAGAATGACTTTTATTATTTTCTCGGGCAAACGCACACTCATATGAACACACCAAATAGACAATCCAAACATATGTCATGAATGCCCTCACTCACTTGTGTTTAGTATAGCCTTTCACTGAAGAAATCAAATTATGAACAAGGCCTATTTTCCAAACAATAAACTCACTCTCACAAATGAAGTTCTTACTTCTCTCGACATGCCATAAGCTTGCCCATAGTGTATTTTTACTTTCACATTATACTTCTCAAGGAATCAAGAGGACTTCTATTTGGTTGTAATGTCGGCTTAGGGTAAGGGAGGGAATATTTAGGACTCACTTTAGTGACTATACCTCCCTAATGTACATGTCATTGTTTTGCCAACAAATGTCCTCCTTAGCTTTTCTTTCTTCTTAGTATACACTTCATGAATATTTTCCCCTTTGTTGCTCCATCTTTGCCCATTATTTCTTTCTTTTTATTTTTCTCCTTTTTTCTCCTTTTTTTTTTATTTTTATATATGCCTTTGCAATAGCCACCCTCGATTGAGGTGCACAATATCCTTGGTAGGACTAGGGCCAATGTTTCGAGCATAGTCTGAACTAGCCACCCCCAATAAACTTGAGGTGCACATTGTCCACTAAGGACCGGGGCCACAACAAATTTTCTTTTTAAAAAACTTTTATTCTCCACACCAACTAGCATTTCCACCCTTTTTCACATCAACCAACATTTTCAATCCTTCTTCTTTAACATAGTGCATTATGGATTTCAATGGGATCAAAAGACTTTGGTATCAAGCAAAAGGGTTTCGGCTTATTCATGTGGCTTGACAAACAAACAAGGCTAAAGGCGCAATGGGGCTTCACTAGGGGTAATTTCAATGGTAGACATACAATTAGAGTCAAGAATTAACTTTTTCAAAGAAACGCTTCAATCACAGTCCCTAAGTCATACAAGCTACTCATTTAACACACACCGGGCAAGTTCTAGATATCAATTGAAACAAGAACAAAACAACATCTCACCACACATGACACACATAAGGACATATCACTTAGCATGCTCATACAACTTGCATTATGGTACTACTACACAATTAAGCCCATTTATTTTTATTTAGAGTCAACACTAAGAACACATGCTTGTTTCAAAGTTAACATTCTTTTGCATTTTTCAAATTATGACTACCCATGACGTCTTGCTAACTTTTTCGGACATAGTTTCAAAAGACCACGGTTGGTTTCTCAATTCTACTCCTCTATGTGACTAATTTTCCATTAAGATGGTCGTCATCCATTCATCATCGGGAACTGTCACTCCTATGACAACTCTATGACTCGATAAAGCAGCAAAACTAGTCCTAGTCAGTTCAAAGGGACTATCCTCAGTAAAAGTACCGAAAACAAACACCGAGGAACCCAAAATAAAAAATTTAAAAATTTAGGCATAAAACTAAAAACTAAACTTAAAACTAAAACTAGACTCGATAAGGCATTAAAAAGATATATACAAAAGAGAAGTACCCACCCCACACTTAAAAATAAGCACTGTCCTTAGTGCACAAATAACACAAAGTATAGAGATAGGAATACTGCCTCAGGCCTCATCGTCATCACGACCAGCATCAAAAACCATCAATGCATCCTCATTCACAGAATCTTCATCGTCCTCCTCTTTCGTCTCCTCATCCGCTGTGGCCTCATCATCCAGCGGCTCCAGAAAAATGGGACCAGTCTTGCATAGAAAAGTTGCACTCTTTGTCAACGGGTAGCAATCCGCCAAGGTCTCCATCTCCTCATCCATGACCAGGCGTCGCCCTATCCGCAACTGCAATTTCGCCATGCCGAACATCCTAGCCATGACACTGTCATCTCGGGCTTGCCGCTCTTGGGCTGACAAGACAGGTCAATGGGACGTGTCTAATGCCTTGGTCCGAGTCACATCTACTATTTTGCCTACCAAGTTAGGGTGGTAAGCAACAGTTAGGTCGACCTCTTCTTCCTCGATCCCCTCAGCCCTCAGGAAACGGGTTATTAGCCCTCCATAACAAAATCTCCATCTCAGATTATTTCTAAACTTTATGTTTTGTCTCAAAATTGCCCCAACATTAATGGGCATGCCCTTCATCAACATATATACCAACACTACCCTATCCCGCGTCACATCTAAAAGATGTTTGGCTGGCAACAACACACTACAGACAATTTTCAACCACACCCGAGCTACCTGATTAAAATTGGCATAATGGAGGGTAGAATGCCTCCCAGTATTCTTGCTTCTATCCCACCTAGCAGTTGATTCCACCCCACACAATGTATGCCATATATCCCTATAAGGGGGTTTATCTTTCAACCTATTAAAATCATCAACATCACAGTTCGGGGTACCTAAAAACTCATTTAGTATTCTCGCAGTAAATTTCACATCCCTACCCCTAACTGGCACATACTTATTAGATCGAGTTTCAGTAAGCCAGTTGGCATAGAACTCCCTAACCAACGTCAAGTTACAATCCTCCGGATTTTTCAAATATAAATCGCAGCCCCAGAGCAATCACAAAAACTTGTTGCTCCCCAATATACACGCAAGTGTACGTGGTCGCTCAAGTAATATAGTTTCGTAAATAAAAGAGTTATCATTCCCAAGGGACTTATGATCAACTTATATTTAACACTTAACTCTACAAATAAAATAAAAGTAACCGTTTAAAGAGATGGTGATGATTTTTAACTACTAATTCTAATTATGCAGTAAATTAAAAGTAACTAATTGTGAACGACTTTAAGATTGTGTTTAAGCAAGTAAAAGACAATTCCAGGGCTACAACATGCAATGGATCTCATGTATCATATTTTAGGTAAAGAACTAATTTTGGTTATCAAGTTACTGGTTACAGGGTTAATTGTATGAGTCGGGTCTCTCGACCTCTAGTCGTCTATTCCAGCTAGCTGTCTAACTACATCGTTGAGCAGGGATAAACAGGCCTAATTGGCAAGCATTTATATTTCATCATGTTTCGTAACCAAGCAAGTTGTTCGTCCGGGCGTCTCTCCTAAACACAAATCAACTCGTAATGGATGATCGAGCTTTCTACATTCTTTGGTCTATCTACCCTCCCCTCTCTCGATTTTAAGAATAGACAATAGATTTATCTAATGGTGATCAAGCATAAAATACTAAAACAAGAATATAAAAGTAACTTATAATGATAACCAAGAATTAATTCATAAACCTTAAATAATCAACATTCGATTCGTAGCTACAACCCCAAAACTAGGGCGTTTAGCCACTCATACTCTTAGAAAACCACAAAATACAATTGTTCATGCGATTTTCGGAAAATAGAAGAATTAGAAGATTGAAACCTATTACAAAAGATGAAAACTTGCTCTTGCACACCAAAATAATGTCGAACTCCTTACAAATTAACCCTAGAGGTCTATTTATAATAGTTGGGAACAATAGAGTCGAATTCTACTACAACTAGGATTCCTATTTAATGATACATTTGCTGGAAAAGTCGGAATAGGGGTGGGACGTCGCGCCTCCCATCGCCCTAGGCCCAAGCCTCTGAATTTTTGCTTGTGGCGCATCGCGCCTCTCAGTGCGCCAAGCCAATGCCTCCGAAGTTTTGGCCTTGGCGCGCCGCGCCTTACAGTGCCCCACTCCTTGATGCTTCCATCCTTAGTTTATTCTTCGCACGTCCTTGCCTCTCTTTTCTTTAATACAAATCCAATCTCCTTGAGAATTCCTGAAACATCTAATCACGTGTATTAGTGCACAATCATCGCAAGTTACTCAAAATCAAGCTAATAGACTCAAGATCATTCTTTAATTCAATCAAAACATGGGCAAATATCGACAACTTAGGCATATAAATACGCCTAGATCACTCGTAATGGAGCACACAAAGGACTGGGGTATTCTGTTAGGGGTCATTTGGTAGTTGATTAGAGTTATGTAGGTATTAGTAATACATGGATTAGTTATGAATTTATGTATTATTTTACACAGGGTTTAGTTATTCATTTATTAGCTATTCCATCTTCTATCCTTCATAAAATAATATATTGATTCCCTCATAACTTACACATGTATTAGTTATGCAGGTTTCTAATTTGCAAACCAAACATTGTATTAATTTTATACATAGTAAAAGAAAGCTACCTAACATGCTATGCAGGATTTAATCATGAATAACTTACCAGCTGCCAAATGACCCCTTAATGGTTTGACCACTCTCCTTGCCCAGGTCCTCCTCACTCAATACGAGGTCACCATAAAAGAGGACTGAGAACTGACCTTGGTTTCCGATGTCGGTTTTGCTTCTTTTGGTTACCTTGCCACGTCGAATCACTTCCAATTAATACCATATTCATGTTATCATAACCTAATTCTTCAGTACCCTCATGTCTGTCCATACACATTTTGTGGACACTTAAATCATTTCATGAGGTACATTATTTCCAAATTAATATTATAAATTTGTGGGGCTTTACATTTTCTGTGAATGACTGCATCTGGATGGATCTATACCAATTTTCTTTGGCTCTTTTGGTATTATACTCAGGGAGGCTATATCTTAATTTTGTTTCTGGATCATTTTATGTTTTATATTTAACTATTTCTAGCATATTCTTGTTGATGCAGGTTTCTATTTTGTTCTTCACTCCTCTTTTATCCAAGATTATTTTGCTGCTAAAGCTTCAACCTCAAGAATTTGTCACAGGTTAGACAGCTAAAAATACTCAACCTTTCAATGTGGTATGCATGCAATAACATTCTAAACACGCTGAAGGCGGGATGATATGAGGAAGACGATTATGATAAGTGATTATTATTCATTGACGCTCCTTCAGAGAAAAACCCTGAATGTCCTTAAAATACATCAAGATTAGTTGGTGTAGAGATTTCATTGTTCACTTTAAAGTGTCTCTGTATATATAGGCATACTGGCGTTTCTTATGGAACAGGAGTTGTATTACAAGCCATTACACACACACGTAGACAGCAGGAGAGGGGGGAGGGAGGGAGGGGGAGAGAGAGAGAGAGGCTAATGTTTGTCAGTGTGGTTGAAGGAGGGGGATGATGTTCTCGAAACTCAGTTCTTTTTCGTGTTTATTACAAAGCGGCTTACACAAAGTTGGTGGAGTGCGTAGACGAGGAAGAGAAGCGGACGCTTAAGAAGGTTTATAAGACGACAAAGACAGAAGCTAAGTTAGCAGTTACGAAGGCTAAGACGGCAGCTTTCGAACGCTTGTATGTCGAGCTGGGGGACAAAGGTGGGGATAAGAAATTGTATAGGCTTGCAAAAGCAAGAGAGAGGAAGGCTCGTGACCTGGACCAAGTGAAGTGTATCAAGGATGAGGAAGGCAAAGTATTGGTGGAAGAGACCTCCATCAAGCAAAGATGGCAAAGATACTTTCACAAACTTTTAAATGAAGAAGGGGAAGGAGACATTGTGTTGGGTGAGTTGGCGCACTCTGAAAGACTTCGGAACTTTGGGTACTGTAGGTGTTTTAGGATCGAGGAGGTTATAAATGCTATTAGTAGGATGAGCAGGGGAAGAGCGACCGGACCCGATGAGATCCCGGTGGAATTTTGGAAGAGCACGGACAAGGCAGGTATAGAGTGGTTAACTGGGCTGTTTAATGTTATTTTTAAGACAACAAAGATGCCTGATGAATGGAGGTGGAGTACAATGGTTCCGTTGTATAAAAACAAGGGTGATATCCAAAACTGTAACAACTACAGGGGTATCAAACTGCTAAGCCATACTATGAAGATTTGGGAAAGAGTGGTGGAGATGAGGGTGAGAAGAGGGGTGTCCATCTCTGAGAATCAGTTTGGATTCATGCCGGGTCGATCGACTACCGAAGCCATTCATCTTATGCGAAGACTGGTAGAAAAATATAGAGAAAGGAAGAGAGACCTACATATGGTATTCATTGACCTTGAAAAGGCCTATGACAAAGTACCGAGGAATGTCCTCTGGAGGTGCTTGGAGGCTAAAGGTGTCCCGATGATTTATATTAGGGCGATAAAGGACATGTACGGTGGAGCCAAGACTCGGGTTAGGACGGTTGGAGGAGACTCGAAACATTTCCCAGTTGAGATGGGGCTGCATCAGGGATCAGTCCTTAGCCCTTTTCTATTTGCTGTGGTGATGGATGAGTTGACGCGGTCTATTCAGGAGAAGGTACCATGGTGTATGTTATTTGCGAATGACATAGTACTGACTGATGAGACGCGGGACAGAGTTAATGAGAGGCTGGAGGTGTGGAGACAAACGCTGGAGTCCAAAGGGTTCAAGTTGAGTAGGACCAAAGCTTGAATATTTGGGATGCAAATTCAGTGATGCGGTGGATGAGGCAGATGGGGAAGTGAGACTTGACACACAGATTATTCCTAAGAAAGAAAGTTTTAAGTATCTTGGGGCTGTAATCCAAGGAAGTGGTGACATAGACGGTGATGTCACACATCGCATTGGGGCGGCTTGGATGAAATGGAGGCTTGCCTCTGGAGTCTTGTGTGATAAGAAAGTTCCACCGAAACTTAAAGGTAAGTTCTACAGAGTGGTAGTTAGACCGGCCTTGTTGTATGGAGCGGAGTGTTGGCCAGCCAAGAACTCA
Organism: Solanum verrucosum; assembly: GCF_900185275.1. Taxonomy (NCBI): domain Eukaryota; kingdom Viridiplantae; phylum Streptophyta; class Magnoliopsida; order Solanales; family Solanaceae; genus Solanum; species Solanum verrucosum. The sequence goes on from NW_026020443.1 coordinate 349,513, forward strand.
CATGTTCAAAAACTGCATGTTGCGGAGATGAGGATGTTGAGATGGATGTGTGGGCACACTAGGAGCGATAAGATTAGGAATGAGGTTATCCGAGAGAAGGTGGGAGTGGCCTCTGTGGTGGACAAGCTGAGGGAAGCGAGACTGAGATGGTTTGGGCATGTGAAGAGATGGTGCACAGACGCCCCAGTGAGGAGGTGCGAGGGGCTGGTTGTAGAGGGTACGCGGAGGGGTAGAGGTAGACCTAAGAAGTATTGGGAAGAGGTGATTAGACAGGACTTGGCTCAACTTCGCATTACCGAGGACATGACTCTAGATAGGAAGGAGTGGAGGTCGCGTATTAAGGTTGAAGGTTAGTAGGGCTAGCGTGTTGTCTTTCCGTGCGAGGGTTTCGGTGGGTAGCGTTTGTAGTAGTCCTAGCCTTGCTCTTGTAGTTCTTGTCTGTGATCCTATAGCCAGTTGTCGTTTACTGCGTTTCACCTCTCACAGTATTTTCTTGATGTTATTGTCTCCTTTGTTGATTATGCACTTTTCTCTTATTGGATACTATGTCTTATATAATGTTTCCTCTTCTTTTACTTGGGTTGTCGTACTTGAGCTGAGGGTCCTCCGGAAACAGCCTCTCTACCTCCACGAGGTAGTGGTAAGGTCTGCGTACACTCTACCCTCCCCAGACCCCACTTAGTGGGATTTCACTGGGTATGTTGTTGTTGTTGTTGTTGGTAACTTTTATATTATATCGCAGCAGTACATGGGTAGTACTTAACCTTATATACAGATGAACTCCAAACTCCACTGTTCTAAGTCTATATTGAGTCTAAAACATCAATTATAGAGACTGTTTTATGTAAGTATAATTGATTAAACCAAAAACATAACAACAAAATGCAGTTAAGTTTAACTTTCTGCATACTATTCTCTATGCTCTCAAAATACCTAGAATTCCTCTCTTTCCAGTTGCCCACCATATTGAAGTAGGGATACTTCTCCATCTAGTTCTGTCTTTTGCTAGCACAGCTGCCTCCTCCCAGGTTTTTAGCGCTTCAGTAATTCTCGTAGGCATAGTCCAGGATATGCCTTTGAGACTCTAGAACACCCTCCATAACTGTTGAGTAAATTTGCAGTGTAGAAATAAATGGTTAACAGTTTCTGATGTTTCCCCACATAGAACACACCTAGAACATAAGGTTATCCCCCTTTTCATTACATTATCCTGTGTCAGAGCTGCATCCTTAGCTAGCAACCATATAAAACATGAGACTTTATAAGGAATTCTGCATTTCCAAATTTGTCTCCATGGCCAGGTAGGAATCTGTTGACTTGGTTGCTCCATCAACATGTAGGCTGCACCTACTTTAAATGTACCTTTGCTGCTTCCTTTCCATCCTAATACATCCTCTTCTGCCAAGAGTCCATTGAAACTCTTCCCAGTCATGAGTGGTCTCCTGAAATGGAAATTCCAACCTTGTGTGGTCCAAATCTCTGCTATGGCTCTTTGTTGTGAGAGAAATAGGTTATATATGTCTGCGAAAAAGAGTTCCACATTACCCAACTCATGCCATTCTTCCTTCCAAAATTTGGTCTTGTTCCCATTCCCCACTTTCACCTTGGAGTTGAGTTTGATTTCCTCCAATAAATCTCTTATGTATCTCATAAGCTGACTCCATAAGGTGAAGTCACATCCTTGGTCATCCAGCTATCTTCAGCCTCATATTTGGCACCTACCACTCTTTTCCACAGTAACTGATCTTCAATTGAGTACTTCCACAGCCACTTCATTCTGAGTGCTTTACATTGAAATTTCACTTTATTCTCAATCCCCCATTTTTCTTCCCAGTTGTCACAGATTTCCATTTTACTAGGTGAAATCTCTTCTTATCTTTGTTACCTTGCCTCAGGAACTTCCTTCTCATCCGCCAAACTTTTGATGATACATGCTGGAATAGCAAATAGTGACATCATGTATGTTTGCAGAGCATCAAGGACTGAGTTGATGAGGGTCAATCTCCGTCCCATAGATAGGTATTGTGTAGTCCGTCTAGCCAATTTTTGTCGTACTTCTTTATCACACCATTCCAAATTTCAATACTTGGACTTTGCTCCCAAAGGCATCCCCAAGTAAGTTGTTGGCGAAGTGCCAACTTCACCACCAAGTATTGAGGCTATACAGTTCCTATGATTGACTTCATTAATGGGATACATGAAGCTTTTCCTCCAATTAATGTGCAAGCCAGATACCCCTTCAAATAAGACCAGAATCACCCTTAAATATTTCAATTGATCTTCCTCAGCTCCACAGAAGATGAGTGTATCAGCATATTGAATGTGTGTCACTTCCAAGCTTTCTGTTCCATCTCTGGACACATCAAAACCTTTCAACCATGAGTTACTTTTGGTTTTGGTACCTTCTTGGTACTTTGTCAATAAACCTTTACCTTATCAAAAAAGAACTCAGAAGGAGTTACATTGATCTTTATTCTAACTGTAAATGCATGTCTTTTAATCTACGGTTCTTATGAATAACCCTTTCTATTTGACCATAAAGAAAACTGAGTTCAGCATAAATTTCAGTGCATTTTAGTTTTTCCTCGTTGCACTATGGACCTGTTGATTATGGTTATAATTTTTTGGTTCCTCAGGGTTGGCCATATTTAGCTGTATGCCCACAACATTATCTAGTGGAGTGGCACTAACTCGTGTAAGTTGAATGTCCTATGTTATGCATGGTACTCCCTATGCAGAACCAAACATGGAAAATAGTTGGTTGTTAAATTTGACTGCAGGTTTCACTTAAATACAGTTAGCAGGAGGAAACTCTGCTCTTGCGCTTGCGATGACTTTAATATCAAATCTTCTAGGTATTCTGATTGTAAGTTTTCCGAGCTATGAATCTGAATGCTGTAAATCCTTTCCATGCTATTAAGTTTCATGTCAATTTTCATTATCTCCTTCACTTTATCTGTACATAACACTATCAAAGTTGGCTGTCTTATTTTGTGGCATGTTTTTTTCTGTCCAATCGTACTCATGCAACTTTGATGGAAGTTTTGGACTATTGTTCCATGAAATGCTTGGATTTCTGTGAAAGAAGATGATTCTTTATTAAAGCTTCAAGAATTCATCTTTTGTGGTGTATATGCTGAGTTGCTTAAATTAATACCAAGTTTCCTGCAAGTCACGTCTTCCTTTTGCATTTTATAATTATAGATTCTTTCTTAAGGAAATCTGTAGTATTTGGGTTCCTTATAATTGTTGAACCATTTATCTTCATGTTTCTCACCACTCCTTGAAGTTTTCTCCTAGAAACACAAATTTGGAATAAGTATATCCTAGAACGTTCAGGTGTCAACTGGTATTAGGTGTTCTTCCTTTTTCATAAAATCTTTGTCGTTATATGTATATGTTTCTTGAAAGTAGTCAATGTCACCTTCTTGTGCAAGGGAATTAACTTGTTGTGTTAATACCATATTGAAACATCCTTTACCTTTTGAAATGAACCAGCTGAGTTGAAACCAACATGGCAATCAAGATTTATTTTTTGATTATTTATTTTTATTTACAGTAGAGCAATTGATGGTGACTGTTGAAACTAAAGGATTGATATACTCACCTGCTCCATTTGATACGCATAAGATAAATTCCACTTAATTCCATATTTAAGCTTGGACTATTTTTGCCTCACTACTTTCTGCACTTTTAACTATTCTTTTTATCCTCAATGTCGTTCTAGGTACCTTTTTCGATCTCCAAGCTCATAGCTTCTGGTGTTGGTGTGTCTGTTCCAGCTGAGCAGTTGTTCAGAAGCCTTGTTGTCACACTTCTAGTTCCTCTTATCATAGGGAAGGTATTAACAGAAATCATACCATTCATCATACCCTGTTGAAAAAATTAGAAGTTCTTTTATGACTCCACAAGTTCTTGATAGACAATCTTTATTGCAACCATCTTTTAAAGGTTAAGCAACAAGTAGTCTAGTCTAGCCACTACAATGTTGTAGTTTCTTTACTCTCATCAGTGTCGCATTGATTTTATTTTCTAGGAATTTCTAGTATAATTTATTTTCAATTGGCACGAACCATACTCAATAGTCATCATTCTCTGACCATATATGATCATTATATGGGTGATGGTTTGGGGAGGGGGTTGTTCATATCTTAGTTTACTTCTAATTCAGCTTGTATCTTGTTGGACAAGTTCTAGACTATGGCTAACCATCTGACTTCCCCCATCTCTCCTGAGTTTCCCTTTTTTTGTTTTTCGAAATCGGCTACTTTAAAATCTTTTCTTCTTATATGCATTGTTTCAATGATGTCTTCACTTCTACATTTACTATGGACAATCCAATATGATGAGATATGAATGTTTGGTTAATCAAGTTGGTTTGTTCCGGAAAGCTAGGGAGAGACTATAACGCTTTAGAAAGATGAGAAATATTTCCAAGAATACATAACATTTCTCATAATATTTATGCACTTCATCTCCAAATACTGGAGACATGCTGCAGGAATCCAATGTGTAGGTGACAAATGGACCAGTTTCAATCTGCTTTCAATTTCCTGTTAGCAGCTTTAGCTAAACATTTTCTTATTGTGGAGAGAATATAGTTCTCCTGTGAAAGAATAAAGATAGTGTAGTATCTTTTCCTTGGTTTGGTGTTTTGTGCTGGTTAAAGGGAGATCAAGAGGACCGGCATGTGCTTACCTCTTGTGATTGTGATATTTGATTTTCTTCATAAGATGTCGAAGAGAATCCCCACAGGCCGCTTTATAGAGCGATCCGCCCTTTGCAACCTCATCGGAGTGGGTTTAGGATCTCCTAGACCCAACTTTTTGAAAATCACAAGGGGCATCAAGTTGATACTTGCCCTGAGGTCACACAATGCTTTGTTGTACAAGTAAACCCTGATGGTGCACGGAATCATCTTTCTTTTGTAAAGCAGAAGATCCATAAGGATTGCTAAGAGTCATCTTGTTATCTTCAAAGCTTCTTTTCCTGGTACAAAAATATTAATCAGTTTTGAGAAGTACATATAACTTGGTTGAATTGAAGCCATCCTCCATATTTGGTTTAATTCAGTGCTCAAAAGGCCCAAGTCTAAACAAAGGGCAGAGATAACTGAAAAGGTTCTATCTTATTCATTTATTGAAGGGTTTTCTTTTTGTTGGAACTATTTTACACCAAGATATATCTGGAGTATCCAACTTAAAACATTTCATTTGGACAGACTTCCTTTAATTGATAGCATCAAGATGTTTCTTTTTCTTCTTGTACCTTTAATTGATAGCATCAAGATGTTTCTTTTTCTTCTTGTACCTTTGAAGTTTCTACAACTGATTAACGCCTTCTCTTTTCTCCCTTGTTTTCCTCCCTTTACAGGCTTTACGAGAATGTTGCAAGGGTAAGTGATCTGCACTCATCGAAAAAGTTAGATGCTGTATCTGAACTATCTCATAGCTTGAATGGTTTCAAACCTGCCTTTTCCCATGAATGCGTTAATACCCAATCTGGACCACCATCCTAAGTGCTCTCAACTATTGTTTATAATGGTTTAGCTGTTTATACTAAGGAATTTGACTTCCCTCTTCCTTACAAGAGCTTGTGGAGGGTATGTAAAAAGATCATTAATGTAATTACACGAGGCAGTCGGATTAGGAGAGGGAAGGACCTAGGCTGTTTTCCCTGTCCAAGGCTCCAAGCCCATCTGACATGCACAGGTTAAGGTTTTTGGCACTCTTTTTCTCTGGTTGTTGGTCAAACTCAGTGTTCAGGGGCTGAGATCACAGTTACCATTCTACTTTGCTTCTTTATTCTGAAAATCACTTCGATTGAAGTATTGCCTTACCATTGATGATGCAAGTTGTGTTAAACAATAGATACATTATCTTAATTGACTTCAAATTGCAAAATTTGATCTTTTAACATCGAGTATTTGAATGCGTGAAGCGTCTCATTGCTAGAACAAGACTTCCCATTGAGAAATTCCATACCATTTAATAATGTATTGGATATGTGGTATGAAGTAGTCACGACCCAAATTCTGTAGGATCGGTGACTGACACCCGACTTCCCCCTTGCTGTGCAAACCGAAATCAGTTATATCTAAATCATTCAACCTCAATAGCATTAAGGCTAACATAAGCAAATCACCAAATAAAGCATAAACTTCGTAATACAAATATGTATCCGAAATACGTAACTGCAACACATGTCTAAGCCCCAACCACAGAATATCAAAATATTCATATTAGTCATAACATAGTTCTAGCATATACAATATGCAGAAACGGCCAAATAAAGCATGTCTCATATCATACACATAAACCATAGCATTTATTCTATCAACCCAGTATAATATTGTTAGAGTGGGTAAAAGTCCCACATTGGTTGGGGAATGGACTAGTGGTCTCCTTATATGGACTTGAGCAATCCTCCCCTCATGAGGTAGCTTTTGAGGTTGAGTTAGGCCCAGGTGTCATATCTTTACATGGTATCAGAGTCGGGTCCATCCCTTTTGGGCTCCCGGTCCATGCTCCAGTCGGGCCTGGGCGTGAAGGGGGGTGTTAGAGTGGGTAAAAGTACCACATTGGTTGGAGAATGGACTGGTGGTCTCCTTATATGGACTTGAGAAATCCTCCCCTCATGAGCTAGCTTTTGAGGTTGAGTTAGGCCCAGGTGTCATATCTTTACAGATATCCTAATTCTTCTGTATATGCTTGTCGCACTCACTTCATATTCACAGACATAACGTGTAGCTCAAGATAGATAGTATGCTTATTCTTTGGGGAAAAAAACTCTTAGAGGTCAAAATCTGTACTTACCTCGGTTCGAGATAAGCTAACTGCTCCAAAACTGTTTTACCCCGTCCAATATCCTCGAGACGACTCTGATCTATACAATGGTTTCAATGTGGTTGGACAAACCCATTGGACTTAGTTATTGAAAATAACCTTGGTAAAGCCAAGGTGACCCGAAAAGTCAACCATTGGTCAACAAACTCAATTCCGCAATTTTGGTATTCCACCAGATACATCAGAAACAGTTCTACACCTGGTTTAAGTTTTCAACTTATCTGAACCCCTTGGGTCTCATCCTAAACCATCCAACCAAGTAATAATTAACAATAACAACCTAAATGTATGCTATGCTCAAAACATAGTCTGGAACATAAATACATAATACTCAATACGAGGGATCTGGTTGTTGCATCAAACTGCCTAATGTATTACTAATTTTTTTAAATAATTTCTATTGCAGGTGTGGCTGAGTTTTCTGATCGAAATCGTAAGCTTTTATCAATGATGAGTGCTCTCCTCCTCAGTCTAGTAAGATCCAGATTTTAATTTACTATATCCTAGTCTATTATTGATGCGTTTATCGGGAAACAATATTCCAGACGTGAAGTTATTAGGACAGATGATGATTAATATTTTTGTTGGTCGAATAAAACTTATCTGAGTGGATTAGGACTCTTGTTAATTCAGTTTTATAGGACTTTTGCCATTTCTAGTTTGTTAGGACTCTTGCTACTGGAAACCTCTATTTAACAGAGTTGACGTTATTAATAAAACAAGTTGGATTTTATCACGTCACAGAGCTTCAGAACTTTCTCAAACGAATTCCCAGGTCTGCGGATCCTGAATGAAGTGCGAAATTCGGCAATCATAGGCAGGTCAAAGAACAAGAACAAGAGCTTGGACCTGAGTGTTGGGCCTGAATTTCCAGTTAATCGTCCAGTGACTCTGATCCAAAATTAGCAACCTTAACAATTTGGTACCAGAGCTTGCCACCATGGACGAAAACACCGTAGAAACAAAGTCGGGAAGTCTTCTATAGGAAGCCCAAACTCAAATCGAAGAAAATAGTAGTTGTAGAAGCAAGGGTGGATTCCAAATTCCAGCAACTATCGCAACGAATTGAAATGTTATTCTGCACCCGGACACGTGCAATCGAAACGTTAATCTGCACCACGACACGTGTAAAGGGAGTTGAAGTTGGAGACAATAACACTGCTTCTGTCCAATGAACCAGTAACACAGGTGAACAACTAGGTGTGCATGTAGGAGGAAGAAACAACAACAATAACTTTGGTACTGATGACAACAGCAGGAAGAGGTATAGTTCCTAGATACACTAAATTAGACTTTCCTACTTATGATGGAAGTGAAGATCCTCTTATTTGGCTTCACCATTGTGAGAAATTCTTCACTAACCAACGCACAACCAACCAAGAAAAAGTAGGCTTAGCTTCTTTTCACATGGTAGGGGAGACACAATTTGTGGGTTTATCAACTGGAACAAGAGGAACCCAATTTAACATGGTGTGTCTTCAAAGAATATTATACTCTTTGTTTTGCCCCAATAATGAAAAGCAATCCACTAGGGGAATTGATCAACTTGAGACAAACTAGTTATGTTGAAGATTATCAGAGGAACTTCCAAAACATGTTGGCTCGTGCACCAGCTGTACGTATGTACCGGCAAGTAGATATGTTTACAGCAGGATTAGTTGATTTGATTCATCTCGATGTTGAATTGCATAAAACATCTAACCTAGTCGAAGCAATGAGTTTGGAGAGAGCAATTGAGAAGAAGATACGAAATTTCTTCTTTAGTGCAAGAGCTGCTGCTACAACAGTAACTCCGAGTGCTAAGGTAACTGCTTTTAATCCTTTTGTGAAAAAGTTGACCGGCACCAAGATGGCTGCCCGAAGGGCAAAGGGGTTGTGCTACAACTGTGATGATCCTTATGGTCAAGATGATCAGTGAAAAAAGTTATTTTGGTGGGAGATAGAGGATGGGGAATCCAAAGAGCATAACAATGGATAGTGGAGAGGCTGCCATCTCACTCCATGCTATTACCGACAAACGACATGAATAATATGCAGTTGCAAGTTGTAATTGATAAGAAGTTGTTGCTTAGCTTAGCAGATTCAACAGTGCAAACAATTCTATTAACTCAACGGCGGGCCAACATTTAAACTTGCCTATTTAACATCGAGGAAATCTCTATGTATCAGTGGCAAATGGCAAGAAGATTTCCAATTCGGGCCTTTGCACAATAGTGCAATTTTGTGTAGCTAACCATTCCTTCAGTGTTGATATATATGCGATTCCTTTGGATGCTTTTGATATTGTCCTAGGTATCAAGTGGCTGCAAACACTAGGGTTATCTTGTGGGATTTCGCCTTATTGACCATGAGCTTTCAAGTAAAAGGGAAGCAGATTATTTTATATGGACAACAATTATTTTAGGTTTCTTGGACCATCACATATGTTTACTACCAGGAACTGGTCTGGTGGTAGTTTGTCCCTATCTCTACCCCCACTTTCAGAAAAAATAAGATTGAGAAACAGTGTGATCAAATGCTTCAGCAAGGCATTATTCGACCCAGTCGTTCTCCATTTTCATCACCTGTACTGCTAGTCTGGAAACGTGATGAAACATGGCGCTTTTGCATGAATTATAGGGAGCTAAATGGCAAAACAGTAAAAGAGAAATTCCCTATTCCAATAATGGAGGAATTACTTAAAGAATTGCATGGAACACAATTTTCCACCAAGCTTGATCTTCACTCTAGCTAGTATCAAGTCTGCATGGATTCTATGGATGTTGAGAAGATGACTTTCAGAACACATCATGGGCATTTTGAGTTCCTTGTCATGCCATTCTAATTGACTAATGCTCCTTCTACCTTTCAAGCAATGATCATGAATGAGGTATTTCGGAAGTACTTATGGTATTTGTACTTGTATTCTTTTATGACATTCTTGTGTATGGCAAGACCTGGAAGGAACACTTTTCACATATGTGAATCATCTTTGAGTTTGCTGCAAGCTCATTGCCTTTATTTTAAAAAAAATCTAAATGTCAGCTGATGTTAGCAAAATTGAGGCCGTGGTGGACTGGCCTCAACCGCAATCAACATCAGTGTTGCATGGATTCTTAGGATTGGCAGCATATTACTGTAAATTTTAACCAGAATTATGGTCTGATTTTTGTCCCTTAACAAGTATGCTTAAGCGACATTCTTTCAAGTAGAACTATGATGCACTTGCTTCTTTTAATGCTCTTAAAAAGGCATTAGTTGCTTCCCTGGTGTTACAGTTGCCAAACTTTGAAGAAGACTTTGTTGTTGAGTTTGATGCTTCGGGTGTTGGATTAGGAGCAAACCTTCAACAACAAGGACATCCAATTTCTTATTTTAGTCGTAAGCTAGCTGACCGACACTTGAAACTATCATCTTATGAACATGAATTGATAGGCTTGACAAAGGTAGTTCAACATTGGAGGTTTTATTTCTTGGGTCGAGCCTTTATTATTCGAATGGATCACTACAGCTTTATATATTTGTTAGATCAACGCCTTACTACTTCTCCTCAACAACATCGGCTTAGCAATTCGATGGGGCTTGATTTTCCGGTGGAATACAAGGCTGGGAGATTGAATACTGTTCGAGATGCATTATCGCGGCAAGAAGAGGCTGAAGATATATGTTATTTGTTACTTCTCAGCCGGAAAGTTTGATATTTGAGGAAGTCTGAGCAGAAGTCAAGCAGTCACCAATTGTGGAATTTCAAGTTAAAATTGAACAAGAGAAGGATGGCGATTGGATGTTTTACTATGGGCTATTGTTCTTCAAAGACAGGATCTATCTCTTGCCAAGCTCACCATTGGTAAGTTCTGTCTTGTACGGATTCATTATAGCACACATGAAGGTGTTCAGAAGACCATGCAACGTATTCACAAGGATTTCTATTAGCCAGCCATGAAGAGTGAAGACAACTATCAAGGATTACATTGCTGCCTGTTCAGTTTGCCAGCGTAATAAGACTGTTAATTTGAGTCCAGCAGGAAGGTTACAACCTTTACAACTACCTAATCAAATCTGGTCAGATATCTCAATGGATTTTATAGATGGCCTTCCAGAATCAGTAGGTAAAATAGTGTTATTGGTGGTTGTGGACATGTTCTTAAAATATGCACATTTTATTTCTCTTGCTCATCCATATAATGCATCTTCTGTAGCAAGGATTTTCTTTATGAATATTGTTCGTTCGCATGGTATACCAAAGTCAATAGTCTATGATCGAGATGCCCTCTTCACTACTAAGTTCTGGAAAAGATTGTTTCGTTTATGTGGATTAAACTTTTTATCTGCTTCTTCCACAATCGTACGGTCAAACTGAGGTTGTTAATCGCACGATCAAGATGTATTTGCAATGCTTGGTGGGTGATCGTCCTACGAAATGGGTAGAATGGATTCCCTGGGCTGGATTTTGCTACTACACTTCTTACCATTCAGCACTTCACGCATCTCCATTTCAAGTTGTTTATGGCTGTGAGCCTCCCTGGTTGCAATCGTACATGGCTGGGTCATCTCAAGTTGATGCAGTAGACCGGGCATTAATAGAACGAGATGTTGCCTTACAAGATATTCGAGCTAAGCTCCAACAGGCGCAACACAAGATGAAAACAGTTTATGATAAAGGACATCGCGATGTGGAATTATCTCGAGGATCTTATGTATGGTTACATCTACATCCATATTGCCAAAAAACTCTAGCTAGTCATGCCTATCATAAGCTTGCACCAAATTATTATGGCGCTTTTGCGGTCCTGAAGCACATCAGATCTGTTATGCTTGATTTATTAAGTATTTGGAACTGGCTACATATGCTTGATTTTTGATACGCTTTACTTGATATTAGAAACAACCTATCTACCTTCACAAGGTAGGGGTAAGGCTGCATACACACCACCCTCCATGACCACACTTGTGGGTTTACACAGGATATGTTGTTGTTTTAGTCTGAATGTGGAAACAACAACTGCCTCAGAGTCCATCCCTCTCCCACCCCAAAAAGGACCATATGATGCACCAAGAAAGGGAGATATGAAAGTATTGAACGTTATATTATCATTGCAACACTTTTTGATTGTTGACTCTACATCAAACTAGATAAGCAGAAAGTTTGTGCATTGCTCTTTATTGAGTTACATGTTAGTAAACCCCATAATACAATTAAGTAATCCAGTCTAAGTTTGTTATCACAGAGCTTTGCTAAGTTTGGGGAGTTTTTCGGACGTGATATTTAAATCCTAATTACTGATCCCGTCTCATTTTGGGAGCATCAGAGATCTCCTTTCTATAAATGCATACTTTCGCTCTCCCAATCACGTGAACTATATTAATATGGAGATTAGGTAAATACAGTTAAAGCTTTATATACTAGAGATATGAAGTGTATTAAACTGAATATTTTTGGGATTAACAAGTCAGGTCAAGGAAGCAGTAATATGAAGGAGTTATTTTTTACAATCTAATTGTTGGAGCTGAGAGGTTTTCAGACAGGTAACTGCCCACATACACTGGTCTTAGGAAGGAGGGAGTAAACTTTTAACCATGATCCCCGTTTCACATGCTTTGAAGATGCAAAGATGTACTCAAAATCGTCTTCCATTCTTTGACATTAAGTCACGTTAGTCTTCAAATATTTTCTGAAATGACCATGGGGGTTCTCATATTTTTGTGTGTTTTTTGTTATGGAATAGGAAAGCAGGTTTGTAATTTTATGTTATGAGCTGTTTATGCTCCCCCTGCCCATGCATTTAATTCATGTTAACTTCTGAAGTCGAGGAAGTGTCTTTGACTGAACTGACTGCCAGAATGTTTATATGGACAAAAAAAATTGTTCCCATCATACTTTAGCTTTAGTTTTTGTTTTGTTTTGTTAAAAAAATTTAAAAAGCACTGCCTGATGAGTAGTTTTTTTATTCAGGCCCCTTTTATACAAGTCAGCAGATCGAGGTCACTGCTTTTATTGGTTAAGCCAGCGGTATTTCTTCTGGCTGTTGTGTTAGGAGTGTATGCTTTCACCTCTCCTTTCTCTTCGTCTTTGTTAACTTTTGATGTTTAATTTGATTCATTTTTATGGCATAGTGGATTGATGTAATCAATGCAAAATGAATTCTGGCTTACATAGGTATATGTTTGGGAAACTTTTTTGTGGACTAACAAGTTGGCACAACATGACTTTTATATCTGAGATTTTTTTCTTGGCTCAAGTGTCTTTTGTTGCACTTATACATGTAGCACCTTTTGAAGAACCAAGTAAATCCTTTTTGTCTTTGTCAATGATCTCTCTATAGCTTTGTTGGCATTTGTGCTAATACAATTAGTTGATATGGAAATATTACTATAATTAAGTAAGCCGTATGCTTTTATTCTTTCACCTTCATCGATCACAATATTTGGTGGGATTTTCATGCGCTGACTTTACCTAATCACCTTACTCAACAAAATAGATGGAATAGCATGTCTATTCCTAATTGACCCATGGTATAAGCAGATAGCTTGCTTCAGTTTCGGAGAATCACTGACTGATAAGATTTTCTTGCAGGCTTCTACATCTCAGCCTCTTTGCTTTCAATGCTCTGGCAATATCATTACTCTCCACTGTTTCAGGGGGTAGTGAATCATCGTTTTCAAAGAAGCAAAATATTAGTGCTGTTTTACTTGTTGCAAGCCAGGTAAACGACATCTTATCTTTCTGCTCATAACTTGCTTCAAAGTGCATCAGTCTAGAAAGCTTGATGCCGAGATTAGAGAAACCCACAATTCCATAATTTTCTTTTTTTTACCTCTTTCATGACATCATCCAAGTGTCCTAATTTCCTTCGTTTTATTATTACAAGAAAACTCTGCCTGTAATGGTAGCAGTAGTAGAACAGCTTGGTGGTGCTCTTGGTGAATCTGGTTTACTGGTTCTTCCATGCATAGCGGCACATTTGAACCAGGTTATTCTTGATTTCTTCAACTTTTTGAGTTTGCATTTCCAGTTTGCTAACACGAAATATCATTTGCTTCAGATCATCTTTGACTCTTTTTTGGTGAATGTTTGGTTTCAAAAAGAGCATGAGTTGAAGAGTGCTTAGATCACATTGTCAGTCAAGGATTATAGTTTCGTTTCCAGTTTGTGCACGACGAGCTTTTTTAAAGTTATCCTTTCATATGTTGGCTCAATTTTGAGAATACTATCATCCGAATTTAATAGCCTTTTTTCTTGAAGAATAATAATAATGCATCTACTTAGACTATAAATGATGTTGCAAGGTAATTGTTCTATAACTCAAACAGATGTATTTTCTATGTACGTACTTATTCTCTTTCTACTTTCATTTACTTCATTTATCCCTAATTTGTATAATTGAGCTCAAATTTACTGTAACTATTGACAGTGGCTTCTTTGTCAAAATCTAGGTTGAATGATATACTTAACTCTCAAAGTTTATACAATTAGAAGCACATATTACTTGCACTAGATTTAGATGTGAGGGAGTATTCACAGTTTGTACACCAAATAAATAGTTTAGGAGTCATCTAATTATGTGTTTGTTAAGTTCCTTATATTTCTAGACCAACTATACTTTTTGCAGCTTAATGATCACATTAATGTAGAGCAGATGTTGAAAAAGGATGTTCCTAATTGCTTAGTTATTCATTTTTCAGTTGGGATTTGGACCTAACTCTACCTCGAAAGTTATAGCTTAAGAGGGAAATATTGTCGAACTCCATGATATAATGGTATAGTGGGATGGATCACACTCTTTCACTTTCAATCAGAAGTCTCACACGTTATAACTCTAGAGGGAAAGATTGTAGAAGTCAAATATAAGCAAAACATCAGTGTATTCCTAAACAAATGTGAGATTTTAATCCACTCTAACACCCCTTTCACTAGAGCTGTCAAAATGGGCCGATCCAACCCAACCCAACCCAAACGGGTTAGAGAGTTAAATGGGTTGGGACGGGCTGGCCCTTTTATAATTAAAGTGCCTATAAAATAGCAGCCCAACCCAGCCCTAAGCGGGCCACGGGTTGGAACGGATTGGCCCTTCAACCAAAAAACGGACAACATTTTCCTCTTAGAAAGGATACGAACGTTGATGTCCAATGAACACGACATCAATACATACATAAATTCATTTATGAATTAAACATACTTCAGTGAATATTTACAAAACAAATACATAATAGCCAAGATACAACATTCATAAGATTCATCGGAGCAAAAAAAATTACATGATCACTATTTTCATAAACAAGGCAATAAAGGAGAAGTGAAAAATTAGGCATAAAAACAAATGTGAAAAAGGTCAAAGATTCATAGTTATGATGGAGTAATGGACTTGAGCTAATAAGAAAATTTAGTGGACTAATGACCCTAAAGTGTAAAAGATATGTAAAAAATAGTCTTGATTTTATATTGATACTTTAAAAATATTTATTGACAAAATTTTAACAAGTAAAACACTACTTAAAATATATATATAATAAATATTTTTAAAATTCACAGCCCGTGGGCTGGCTTCTGAGGCTTGCGGGTTGGCCCTACAAGGCCAGCGGGCCAAATGAGGCTGGGCTAAAAAGCCTCGTTCCTAAATGGGCTGAAAAAATTGAGCCTAACCCCATTTAATTCAAGGGTTGGGTTGGGCCGGCCTAGTGGGCCAAGCCCATTTTGACAGCTCTACCTTTCACACTCAGGCACCCAGGTCCAATTGAAACATGGATCGGGAGCCCAAATCTGGCTCTGATACCATGAGAGATATGACATTTGAGTCTAACTCAACTCCAAAAGTTATCCCATGAAGGGAAGATTACCCAAGCCCATAAAAGCAAACTGCCAATCCATTCTCCAACCAATGTGGATATTTAATCCACTCTAACACCTCCTTCATGCTCAGGCACAACTGAAGCGTGGACCGAAAGCCCAAACGAAGATAGACATAGCTCTGATACCACGTAAAAATATGATACTAGGATCTAACTCAACCCCATAAAATTCGGCAATCCTTCACTCACAAGCTAACTTTTAGGATTGAGTTAGATCCATATGTCATATCTTTACCATTCATAAGAAACAAGATAAACTCTTTTATCTTCTCTTTTCTTAAACATGATAATTGTTTGGTCATAGTTACTAATTTATGACAAATTCTTAATGCAAAAATGGGCTAAGATTGTGTAGCATGTAGGGGTTGGCAGTTTGGCCCATTATTATAATTTCTACATTATGTTAACTGAAGTAAAATATAATGTCTATATTCGACGTTGTACTTAATTAAAATTTAATTTTGTATTTGCTTTGTCAAAGTTGTAAAAGAAAAGCAAATGTATGGGGTTGACTATTTTAGATTTACATCTCATTACTCAATCTGATTGAACTTTAAAATTACCAAACAATGCACCCTATATCTTGCATATATCTTACCTATCAACATTACTAGAAAATAGAAATAAAGATTCTCATCGGGAATCAGTGAAACTTTGTGTTATAAAATATGATTTTTCTATCAAAATAGAATCTCATTAAAATAACAGAAAGCTTCCTTATTTTTTCATATGAAATAATTACTATTTCCTTCACACCGAATTCAATTAAAATATAAGTCGGAATAGCCACTGAGCATTTTTCAAAAAGGAAAATGGTGATTTGTTTTTAGTATGCCCCTCTTAGAGTTGTTTAACAAGCAATTGAAACCAAATTTCTAAGACAAATGAAGCATTATATACGATACATCTAGACATTTAATTTGGTCCCCATAGAAATTTCAAGCACAATGATAACAACAATTTTCTTCAAATGTAAAAAAAAAAAAAAAGTTAGAAAAATTAAAAATGGTTTTAAAAATACTATGGTTTCTTGAAAATTTTCCCAGCAGCAACAGCAGCATCAATAACATCAGTGATTACTCTAACAACAGTAGTAATTGAACATGTATTTTCTTTGAATGTTGGAGATCCTGATTTTGTGAACTTAGCTACACAACTCAAGAAGTTCTCATTGCACTCCAAATTTAGATAATTATCTGTCAAATAAAAAATAACAAAAATAGCTAAGAACAATGAATCCAGAATTTAGAATCAATAAGTTTGTAATGAATAAATACTCGCTAGTATATACATATACACACACATATATATAGTC
The DNA here is from genome assembly GCF_900185275.1 of Solanum verrucosum. Classification (NCBI taxonomy): domain Eukaryota; kingdom Viridiplantae; phylum Streptophyta; class Magnoliopsida; order Solanales; family Solanaceae; genus Solanum; species Solanum verrucosum. Next base: position 366,499 of record NW_026020443.1, read on the forward strand.
TATGTTTAAATTTATGTAATGTAGTTTGACTTGACACAGAGTTTAAGAAAGAAAAATGTTTATGTAGCTATAAATTATTTCATTAAAGGTAAAGTTGGGATTTTAAAGTTAAATGGTTATTAAATATAAAAATGTGTCATTGTTTTTTAGACTAACTAAACAAGAAAGTGAATCATATAAATTGGGACAAAAAAGTACTCTGTCCGTCCACTTTAAATTGTCATAGTTTCCTTTTTTAGAGTCAAACTATAAAAACTTTGACTTACATTTTACGATGTATTTTTTTATCATATTGACATGCAAAAACATTGCAAGTTATAATATTTTTCTTATAGTTTTTTAATATCTAAGTTTTTGCTTAAAATATCAAATTAATGTTATCTAATTTAACTTTCAAAATTAGCCAAATTAACTTTCGAAAAACATACATGACAATTAAAAATGGGCGAAGAGAGACTTTTTTTTTTGGGTAATTATATCTTTCTGGACCATCCTAAAAAATAATAATCGACATATGTATTTGCTTTGTATATTAAGAATAATAAATATACATTATCAGCATACACATTTTGTATCATAATGTAAACGCCTTTTTTTTAATTATATATATTTACATAGTTGGAGCCAAAAAATAATTAAAGTAAGATTCATTTATGCCAACAAACTATCACTAAAAATTATTTTTAAACCCTACTTGTGGATATGAAACAAGTTATAATAATTAAAGTAACATAGCATCTAAATAATATCCACTACTAAAAAAACATACAATTACCTCTAAAATATATCGATAATTCCTAGTTAATTCATCGTTAAATAGTTTTTAGCTAGTTAAATTTTCATATAATTCATCGCTAATTTATAAATAAATAAGATTAGCATGAAATTTTTACTGTTTAGCTATGAAATTTTATCACTCGCTAACTTGAATTTTGGCCAATCAAAGCTTCTCCATAATTTGAGTATGATAAACACCAACTTTGATGTGTCAACACATGCATTATTGACTACAACTATCTCCCATAATTCAAATATATTATTTTCTCTAGTTAGGTGTCTTGCAAAGCAACTTCCTCAGTAAAACCTTCTTTGTTACTTGTCACTCATTAATTTATTACTCCTCTGTCTCAATTTACGTGATACTTTTCGGATTTTGAAATTCAAAAAAAATTATTTTTTATCGTAAAACTTTTATATATCTTTTAAATACTTTAAATTGTCAATTATTGTGATTTATAGTACTTTTACGTAGTTTACAAATCTATAAATTTCATTTTTAAAAACTTGAAAGATTTCATATGCAAATTTCCGATCAAACTTAAATTGTTTGACTCTCAAAAAATGAAAAATACCACATAAATTGAGGTAGAGGGAGTATTTTTACGAATTCACATAAATTGAGGTAGAGGGAGTATTTTTACGAATTGGACAAGTGAAGTTTTAGAATATATCTAGACATCTACGAAAAAATAAAGTAGAATTTAACTTTTATTTATTGGGGGTTGTAAGAAGATGTTTACATAATTAAGTCAATTAAAAATAAATGCAATTTATATTATAAAATATATTTTATTAATAAATTTCACAGGTAATATCCCACATAAATTATGTTATCTTCGACACCTCATCTTCACCCTTTCCCCTACAACTCTCAACCCCACCGCCCCACACCTCCAGCCCCACCTCGCTTGATATTTGTGTCACATTCTATACAAATATCTTTTAATTTAATTACGAATATAAAATTAAAAAAAAAACTCACTTATTTTTTTAAAAGATATTTTTCTCTAGAAAACATTTTCCATCATGCATGCTGAACACTCCTTATTTATCAACCCTTAACGCCATATCGTTAAAATTGAACTCCATATATAAGGGAAATGTGAATAATGCTTTTGTATTTTTACCATCATTATAAAATTGAGAACTCTTAAAGTAAATAACTTACTGTCTTTGTGTTGTATACATAGATCATGTTTCATACAACAAGCATCAAGTCCATCACATGGTTGTTCCCCTGGACATCCACTATACATAATTCCACAATACTTGCCATATCTTAGGAATGGAGGAACTGCAACAAAATCATTTTTAAAAATTTATTAAATATATAGAAATTATATAATTAAAAGTAGAAGTAGTTTTAAATATAGAAAAAGAGTGTACCTGCACAAAACTTTGATTCACATGTTCTACTGCATTCTTTTTCCTAAAAAAAAGAAAGAATTAAAATAGAAAAAGAAAAAGAAAACAAAAAAAAATTGATTAGGGTAAGGTTTGTGAATAATTAAGATGAAATTGGTATAATGGGATAGATAACAATATTCCTTTACTTTCAACCAGAATTTTCAAGTTCAAGCCCTGTTTTAAAAATATCTATTAATTTGGGTCCATCCCTACCTTACATATAAGGGTACTAATTAGCCCATTAGTTTGTACCCCTCCGGTCCTAAATCTTAGCCTACAATGTATAAAAATAATCATTATTGGTGTTAGAAGAACGAGAATTTTCCACATTAGTTGACGGTTAGGATTATACAATAGAGAAAAACACTATGCATCACCTTCTTAAAGGATATCTAGGCTATATATGGACAAAAGAAATTCATTTGCTTTGTAAGAATTTTCTACGATCGCTGACACGAATCGTGGTTATTGTAAATCCACTCAATGGATTAGGGTAGCCTCATTTTGCCTTACCAACCTTAGGGAAACTCCAAATACATGCCTAGATCGTTTGTACATACAGATCTTAGGTGCTAAGATCCAAAGACAAGAGGGAAACAATCCAGATCGTACGCTAAGGTCCTAAGAAAATTACTTAGTGGAAAAAGAAGTGATCGGGCGATGACAACCAGGAGGTGGGCTTGAAAGCAGCCGCTATGGAGAAGCACGTAATTAAGTTTCCTAAGTATTATTTTACAATTGAAGTACTACACTAAAGAATGGAAAAATACGAAGCTTCTCTACTCTAATGAGCAAATATATCACACAAATTTGAATTAGTCGAATTACTGAATTTGGAATATCATGAATATCAGTGGTGGAATCAGAATTTGCACTAAAAAAATTCAAAATATGAAGAAGTAAAACACACGAAAAAATTGATAAAGGTTCAACATCATAATATTCGTATGTATAAACAATATAATATCCGTTTATCCTACCTAGCTCCGCCTCCGAACATGATTATAGAAAAGCATGAGATGAGAGAGATATAGAAAGAAAAGTTTACCAAGGAGAGGCCAGCATTAGTTTCAACACCAACATTAAGTGCATGAATTGAAATTGGAGAATTAATTAAATTGGTGAAAATTGCTATGATGCAAAATACAAGAAAGTGTAGAGATAATTTCAATGACTGAAAAGAAGAAGCCATTTGAACTAAGCACAGAGAAAGAGAAAAAAAAAGCACTGAATTATAAGACAAAGTTTTTTTTAATTTAATTTAATAGAAAGGCTCTGATTTATAGGGAAAAATGGTTGGTGACAAAACAAAAATAAATGTGTATAGAAACTGAAGCCTTTCTGGCTGAGTAGATGAGATGAAATTTGTCTTGTAACGTCTCGTGACATGTTTTTGGCACTATTTGGGCATGATATAAACACTATCAATTTTTATTTTATTTTTTAACAGTGAGAAGGATGTGAACCTCAATTATTTGATTCAATATTTACTAGGAGGGATATTTTAAAAAATATACGGTCCAGTATAAAATATTACGCTATGTAAAATATTCTTACGTAATTCAATATAATAGAGGAAGAGGTTAATTTGAATTATTTCTAATAAGTTAAGTACATTTTTTACTCAATAGATGAAAGGATGGGCGAATTTGATCCAATAGATAGAAGGGGAATAACTTTTAGATCATTTCTAATACATTAAAGGATATTTGTATAACTTTTTCCATTTAAATTATATCCTTCCTTTGTACAAAAAGTTACTATAGACATTGAAATTTTGCGAGAGTCTACCAGACGTGTTCAATTTTAGTTAAGACTTTTGGAGACTACTCATCAATCCTAAACCTTAGTTCATGTTTATATAGAGACTATTATATTCACTTGAAATGGTATCTCGAATATCCCATAAATTTTTGGATATTCACAAAGAGATCATAAAGATAGCTAATATTGTCTTTCTCAAAGGCATCTCGAATATCCCATTAGCTCTTGGGTATTCTAAAGATCAATATCTTGAATATCTCATAACTCTTTGGATATTAGCTATCAAGTTCAAGAATTCAAGCACTCAAGCATTCAAGTTGAAGAACGACTCAAGATCAAGAGCACCAGATTCAAGAACAAGCTCAAAAGCCCTTGAATTTAAGTACAACTCAAGATCAAATTCAAGTTCATCAAGATTATATTCAAGGTAAAACGCCGCGGATTTCTCTACAAGCTACAAATTCAAGAATTCAAACACTCAAAAATTCAAGTTCAAGAACGACTCAAGATCAAGACCACCAGATTCAAGAACAAGCTCAAAAGCCCTTGAACTTAAGTAAGTACAAGTCAAGATCAAATTCAAGTTCATCAAGAATATATTCAAGATCAAGCTAGAAGGCCCTTGAATTCAAGTACAAGTCAAGATCAAGTTCATGAAGATTATATTCAATATTAACCTCAGAGGTCCTTGAATCCAAATACAAGTCAAGAACAAGTTGAAGATTCAAGAACAAGTTCAAGAGCCCTTGATTTATATTTGAAAAAATGAACCAAAGGATTCATCGAGATTGTAAACACTCATATTTTGAATAAAATATCACTACAATCATAGTGTTTGATTTCAAAATATGAGCATTACAATCTCTATGAATCTTCTGGTTCGTCTTTTCGAATATAAATTCAAGAGATCTTGACCTGTTAAATCTTGAACTTGTTCTTGACTTGTACTTGGATTTAAGGGCCTTCAAGCTTGATCTTGAATATAATCTTAATAAACTTGATCTTGACTTGTACTTGAATTCAAGGGTCTTCGAGCTTGATCTTGAATATAATAATCTTGATGAATTTAAACTTGAATTTAGGGCTTTTGAGCTTGTTGTTGAATTTGGTGGTCTTGATCTTGAGTCATTCTTGAACTTGAATGTTTGAGTGCTTGAATTCATGAACTTGTAGCTTGTAAAGAAATTTGCGGTATTTGATCCACAAACTCTCTCTAACTTCTTGTTAGAATTCTGGCCTTTTCATGACCTCTTTGTGAATACCCACGAGTTATGGGATACTTGATAGATATTGATTTTGATAAATATCCAAGAGCTTATGGGATATTTGAGATTGCTTTTTGAGAAAGACAAAATACAATATTCGATGTCTTTATGATCTCTTTCTGAATACCTAAGAATTTATGGGATATTCAAGATTTATTTGAGGAAAACTAAGAATTTATGGGATATTCAAGATTTATTTGAGAAAAACTAAGAATTTATGGGATATTCAAGATTTATTTGAGAAAAACTAAGAATTTATGGGTTATTCAAGATTTATTTGAGAAAGACAATATTTGATGTCTTCGTGATCTCTTTGTGAATATCCAAGAATTTATGGAATATTTGAGATGCCTCCCTAAGAGAATATAGAATAATCTTTATATACACATGAACTAGAGTTTATGATTGAGTAGTCTCCCAGAATCTTAACTGAAATTGAATACGTCTTGTAGAGTCCCAACTGAAATTGGACACATCGTGTAGAGTCCAATAAAATTTTGATGTCTACAAATGTCTCCTACTTCAAGTCCCATCAAAATTTCGATGTCTACTGTTACAAAATTATACTCCCTCTGTCCAACAATACTTGTCCACTATTGACTTTGCACACTTCTTAAGGAACTATAAATAGAATGGTAATTTTACTATATCACACTTTGAATATAATAAGCATAATGTCTTGAAAAATGTAATTGGGAAATGACTATAATTAATGATAAGGGTAAATTAGGAACTAAGTATAAAATTATCCATTGATTTCATAAAATGGACAAATATTATCGGACATCCCAAAATAGTATAATGGATAACTATTATTAGACGGATGGAATATTCAACAACGTGGTTAAAATTTACTACCACATTCTAGTGACTTGTGAAGTATAAATGTATCTCGAAATCGAGAAATTTCACATTCTTTTTTTTCTTCTTTCAATTTTGATATTGCGCTTGTAAACAAGCTCCCAAATAAGTGGATTTTTGGACTAGGGGTTAGGTATTAATCTTGTAATTCACTAATCAAAGCAATAAGAGTAATTAGTTTTTAAAAATAGAGTAACTAATTATACTAAATGCTACTTATTGTTTTTGAATGTCAAATATTTTAAAATAAATTAATTTAGTTTGATAAAAAGACTTATATTTGGGGCAGCACAGATTTTAAAATGTAAATATTATAATTTATTTGATTGAACTTCTAATATCGATTTACTTTAAAACAAAAAACTCAAACTATACTTTTGATGAGCATCAATTTTACTTGACTACTAATCAATTTTTAAAAGTATCTTTGAATTGCAATTAGTATTTGATCAAAAAAATATTTTTGATTGCATTTTATATGATTTTTTATTTATTTTTCACTCAGTGTTAGATATCTGTATTGAAGTTTGACTAATCTAAATTCATGTCAAATTAGATCCTATTCAAAGATAGCGCTCAAATTTAAAACCTCTTATTAAGAAAGGAGGGTGGTGAATTGATCTTTACTCTCCTCCCACAATCATCTATTTACATAAATTAACGAAACATTATCCTAATTTGACGGATATTTGTATATACCAAATAGCTTCTAAATTCTAATTAAATATAAATATTGTTGCTTGTAGTTGCCTTGTTGTAACTTGTGGGGACATATATGTCCAAGAATTCACGTGCCAATATGACAGAAATTCAAATATTCAATTATACAAATGTATGTTATTTCCCTTCCAATTAGTATTTATTATGCACAATATTCTCCTCTTAATTTTTACTTGTCTATTATTTTAAAAGTATACTTTTACTTTTATATATAAAAAAATAATTGATTTTTCTTCACGTATACACTATTTTTTTAAGATTAAATACTAAAACATTAATTAATATGAATATTTTAATAACTCATATAAATCATTATTACTTAAAAGGAACATTTAAAAGGACAAGTAAAAGTAAACAAAGAAAATATTAAATATAGCATTAATTGAAGAAAGAGATTTGCTCGCTTTGTTTTATTTTACTTGACTATTTTAATACTCTCTTTAAAAAAAGTATTTATCAGGAAATTATTTACTAAATTGACTTTATTAATACAAATAATATTGAAAGAAAATGATTTTAAAAAATTGCTAACATAGACCTCTAATAAGAAATTTTATTTTTTTAATATAAAAACCAAGTAAAATAAAACGATTCGGAGGGAAACTGGTATAAACGAATTATTATTAAAGTTATGGTGGAGGGTTGTACTCATGATTTATACATGTTACCTTTCCTTACTATAATATAATTGTTAGAAGTTTTAAAAGTTTTATATCTCTAAATATATATATACTTTATGTAGATTGAATAGGTCCTTATACCTCTTAATTAGGCACATTAATTATTATGTTATTAACTCCATTATTACGGAAATTGTAAATCTAAAAATTCATACTCCCTCCATTTTATATTAATTAAATTGTTGAGGTGTTTCACATCGTTTAAGAAAAGTAGATTAAGACATAAATTGAACATAGTTTTCCATTTTTAACTTATCAATTACTCCCTCTGTCCCTAATTACTTGTCCACTTTTCCTTTTACAGTTGTCCCTAATTACTTGTCCATTTTGATAAATCAAGAAGGACAATTTTTTTTAAACCTATTATACCCTCAATTAAATGACTAATTACTTTAAAAAATGTAGAACTTTTCATCCACTTCATAATTAATAGGGGTAAAATGGTAAACTCACTATGTCATTAATTGTTTTCTTAATATGTGTGTCAATTCAAAAGTAGACAAGTAATTAGGGACAGAGGGAGTATTGTCAAATTTATTGAAGTCATCACATTGAAAATCCAAATGAAGGGTAAAATAGGAAGAACACTCTAAAAGTAGCCTTGAAAACTGAACAATTAAGTTAATTTGAAAAATAAAAAATGCCTCAAAAATTCAATTAATATGGAATGGAGGGAGTAGTGTTTAATTAAATACTCCATCTTTCCAACAATACCTGTCCACTATTGACTTTGCACATGTCTTTAGAAACTATAAACAAAAGCATAATTTTACTATATCACCTTTTAAATATAATAAATATAATGTTTAGAAAACTGTAATAGAGAAATTACTATAATTAATTATAAGGGTAAATTAGGAACTATATAAAATTATCCATTAATTTCATAAAGTGAACAAATATTGTTGGACATTCCAAAATAATATAGTGGACAACTATTTTTGGAAAGGAATAGTTAGCCGAACATAAAAAGGTTTTAAGCTAAAACGTATGAGTTGGGAATTGGGATTGTTTAACTTAGGTCCTTGAGTTGCTTTGGTTTGAAAACAGTCAAACACTAAATTAAAAAAAATAAATAAAAAAACTTATTTAACCAGCTTTTATATTCACCCAAAACACAAATTAAAATTGATCAGTCCGGTCTGGTCCGCTTTTTTATATATAGATTCGATTTATTAATTTGTAAACACACAAAATTAATAAATAAATTAATGAAATATGCGTTATCGATATACTCATACTAAAGAGTAAAGAATATAATCTAGCTATGGTCTCAACTTATAAATTCAAGCTCAAATATTATAATGTAAGAGGAGAAAATTAATTTCAAGTCTATATCTTGAACCTAATTATACTATGATTTTCTTTAGATTTTCAGTTAAGCAACAATCTCAAATACAAAAGAGATTGCAGAGAAATATCACTTGAACCATTTTTTTTTAGTGATAATAAGCACCAATATATAATTAGAGATAAAAATATAATTTTATTATTATTTTAATTTATCAAATTATCAATTTAATTATTACTAAAATCTAAAAATTGATAGTCCAATAAAAAAAATATAAAAATCGTTGAAATTTATCAACATAATAATTCGCTACAAATAATCAATAATACTTAAGAGACTATTTCCGTTTGGTGATGATATGAATCATGCAACTTACACGGTCAATTGGCCGACTATTTAATTTAGTACTTTTCCGTTTCAAAATAAGTAAATTATTAAGGTAATGCACACCCGTTAAGAAAAGAAATTAGGACATAAAATAAACACTTTTTCCACTTTTGCCCTTTTAGTATTTTCAAACTATTCTTGAAAATATAGATATTTTAAAGTAAAATCATAAATATGAGCAATTAACTCTCTTGTTTATATCACCTAGAAGACATATATGAGGGGCCAAAATGAAAAAAAAATCCAAAAACTTTCTTGAACTTTGAACAGTTTACTTATTTTGAGCTAAAAAAACGACTCAACAATTCACTTCTTTGAAATAGAGGAAATATGATATGTTTTTTTTAAAAAAAAATGATGTCATGTCTACGATTAGGCTGAGTCATAATCCAATAAAGTTTAGTTAAATGTTGATTAGGGATGATTGTTTGGTAATTGGTAATTTTTAATACAAGTGGAAGAAGGTAAAATTGAAAATATCTTCTTCTTTTTTCTTTTGTTTCTTTTTGTTAGAAAATTGAAAATATCTTCTTTCTGTTGGGGTAAAAAATTGAAAATATCTTATACATTAGTTGGTGGACTCCAATCCAAAAAAATAATAATCTTGTGAGGTTGTTCTTATTAGGCTCTTTCCAAGTTACATGACAGTCTTTTGTTTTATTTTGTTTTTGCTAATTTTGTTTTTATTCTTCTTTTTAAAGTTTCACCTTGAAAATTATGAAGCTTGCTTGGATTTAATGGAAATTCAACATCGTTCTAGAATAAGAGATATATTGACTTCACCAGCCACTATGAAGAGGTATACAGTTTGCTCTAATTTTGTTAGCATAACTAGATAGTGATGGTATGTGCCAACACGAGCTCAATATGTAGAGGTGGACCCATATATAGATGGGACACATGTGTATCCGTTAACTTTGAAAAAAACTATGTATATATATGTATATCGATTTGAGAAACATAAACTAAATATAACTACCAGTATCTCCATAAAAAAGCATAGAAGGGACTTGGTGCTGCTTGTACAAGCCAAGGCATCCATCCACGCAACTAGACGACTAGGGCGATCCCAGCTAGAAGCTTATATATAATATTGAAATTGCAAGTACTACTGATACAAGACAAAACATCCATCCGCGCAACTAGGCGACTAGGGTTCAATCTCAACTAGAAGCTTATTATAACATTAAAATTGCAAGGGATTCAAATTCATGATCATTCCGTAGAACTAATCCATCTTGATCATTGAACTATGACACTCAAGAAAGTTAAAGTCGATTGGTGTATATGCATTTTAATATTAAAATTAAAATTTTAAATGCATATGTTAGTGGGTATAAGTTGACAAGAATGTGGTCATTATTTTGGTGCAACTCTTGTAACCACAATTGTCATGATCAACCACTAATTCCACCTATTATTCTACTTCACTATACCTTGTAATTTATGTAACTTTTAGGATATTCATTTACCTAATTTACTACCTGTTTTATTTAAAAAAGAAAAGTAAAAGGGAAATGACTGGGCTTTCGAAAAATTGATTAAACTTATGGCCTAAGAGAAATCGAATTTTCAAAAGAACAGAGTCGCCACTTAATTTTTAGTAAAAAATCAAGAAAAAATACAAGATTTTTCAAAAGACTTAAACAGATAAAATCAATTGAAAAAGGGTTCGAGTTCAAATGTACATTCCGAGAAGGTGTTAGGCCCTCGGAATGCCCGCTAACTTGCGGTTGACCGACGATTTGACTAAAAAAGTGATTTTGACTAATTTTGAAATTTTAACTAAGTAAATGAACTCCTAACGACTTTGAATAATTTTAAAATTTTAATTAAGTAAAGAACTCAATTTATTTTAACTAACTATTTTTAAAATTTAACTAAGTAAAGAACACACAACTTTGACTTATTTATTTTTAACTAAGTAAATGAACTTATTTATTTATTACTATGATTATTATTTTATTACTATTATTATTATCATCATTTTAATTATCTTAAGGGAAATGAGACTAAAACGGGGTTTTTCTAAGCACATTATAAAAATATAACTTTTAATCTAAGTATGTAAAAATAATGAGAAATGGCCATCTTTGGGAATTTAATTAAATTAAACCAAATCAAATAAAAGGTTAGAGGTAAAGTAAACAAAAGTAGATACAATCAAAATAATAGAGAGAAAGAGAAAATAATTTGGGCCTTTTGGGCCTGTTGCTGCCTCCTTTTCCACACTTAAATCTGTGTATACATCAAACGTATATGGCTGTATACGACATGTATTTCGACCCATTCTCGTGTATATTAGGCTATATACCAAATGTATATAACCTAAATCAGCTTTTGAACCCCTATAAATCGGTTTAGGACCTGTATTTGCTGCATTCAACCCGTATATCAGTGTATACGGGCTGCACATCAGCTTGTTTTCAGCTTTTCAGGACTTGATTCTGCTTCCAGAACCTGTATATCAGTTTCCCTTTCGCCCTCGAACACCAAAGGCTGACTCGATACTCGAAAATGCAAGGAGATGATGAAAGGAGTCCGATTTAGACTCCGCGAAGCATCACATGTAAAGCAAGTGGAATGAAAGAATTAACATGGATAATTCAAGACTATCGTTCAACAATTTTGTCAATAAAGAGGCAATAAGCAGACACATATTCATCAAATAATATGCAAGTAAGATAAGAATCACATGCATCAAATGAAATAACAACCTTTATCTTCAACACAAAAGGTAAAAAATAAAATAAAATTTGCATTTAGATTAATGAGATATAAGTGTATTCAAAAGACGAATTATAGAGCTAATTTGATCATTTTTGGGAAGAAAACTTATTTGTAAATATGAAAAGAGATCATTCATGACAAATACATAAATCCAAAAGTGACCAAAATGCAATCAGCCAACGACGAACTAATGATAAGCATGCTAATGGTTAAGAGCTTTAAAGCAAAATGACTACTAATTCCAACATTTTGGAAGGCCATAAAGCCAACTAAACATCACAGCAAACTCATCATCTAATCATCATCATAATGACATTTAGCTAGACGAATCAAGTCATAAATACGAGAACCTAATTACTGAACAAACCAACGATCCTTGTAACTAAACTACTCAATTGGAAACTTAGAAAAGTATGATAATTAAGCACAAACGGAAACTACAGCCTAGGAATCATTAAACTAACAAATTCACATGTACACCAAGCAAAGAGAAGTATACATCAGTTTAAACTCAAAAGCCAACTAACCAAACAGTTCATTGCTAGCTTATAACAACAGGATATAAAGAGCTGAAGGCAGAACAATCACATCAGAAACGAAGTGCTTGCCAGACTTAGGCTAAAATATCTTATTCGGAACTGAACATGTGGGACAACAAATGATTCAAATGAGACTAAACTTGTAAACTAGTTAGTGCACAAAAATAGGATAAAACTTAGACACATAAAACAATATGAACTTCAATATAATCTTAAGAACACACAAACTGATCCTGTAACCTCATCCCAAATACAATAATGACAATCGAATGCAATGACCATCTTCACATAGAGATACCTCATTTAAGAAATTGGAATGGATTCCTATCCAAAAGAGTGGAAATTGATATTCATTGAACGAAAATAAGGCGAGTTTATTACCTCTTGTAGTGCAGCAAATCTGGGACAGACGAGAAGAGCACAACTCCCACCACGACTACGAGCTTAACTTCGCCGGAAACGAAACGAGAACAATACGAACAGTGATTTTTAGTTCCCAAAATGTCTGGGATTTGAATAGCTTTTAATTTCTCTAGCCAAAAAATTATTTTTCTGATGAGCAGTTGTATATATTTCTTTTTTTTTTTCCCCCCTCCGATTCAATGAAAAAGAGGATAGTCTTTATAGAGGGGTTCTAGGGTTCCAATCCTTTTGGGGGGGAAGCAGATAGAATTCAAATTCAAGGGCCCATTTTGATTTCAAATTCAAAAAATAATAATTTTGCCATTAAGGAAAGACACCTTTTCTGAAGATTTTGCTCCATTCCGGAAGAGGAAAGGGAGAATGGACGACTTGGATCGATTCCAACGTCTCTCTTGTGCTACGTGGAGCGATCTCACAGCCGAAAAGGACGAAAACGCGTGATTTGCTGCTGCTGGAACAGTGCTACGTTCTGGGTTTCTGGTATTTGCGAAGAAGAAGGCACTGGTACAGGGGTGGGGTCGGGCACATGGGTTTGATATTTGTGTTGTTATATTATTTGGATATATTGTTGGTATTGTATGTATATGGATTTGGTAGGGATTAGTATTGTTAGTGGGCTGCTGTACGTTATTGTTGGTTGAAGGGATTGGCAAATGTTGATGGGTTTTGTGGGCTGAATGGGTCTGGGAATGGGCTGGAAAATGATGGGGGTGGGTTGGAATTAATTGGTTGGCTAGGAATTATTGTGGTAGGCAATTTAAATTTAAGGCTTAGCCAACTTGATCAAATTTGATAAATTTGGCTAATAATTAAATAAGATGAATTAATATTAATTAATTAACGAGCTTCTTAATCTTAACGAAATAAAATAATTAATTTAATTATAAACTAATAAATTTAACAATAAGCTATTATACAACTAAAAATGATTAACCAAATATTTAATTAAAATAAAATATTTTTGAGATGATTTTCGAATATTTATAGAATATACTAATTAGACACATATTTATATAGAACATATGCGCTATCTAAAAAAATATAAGACGACAAACTATTTGAAATAAGTTGCAAACTACATTACATCTTGTTATTATTATTATTATTTTTGAAATTTTATAAGACTAATTATTTTAAATCGTTTGAAATTGAAGAAGCTCGGTGATTAATATATAATGTGGAGGTCCAAAATTGGGTGTCAACAACTGTCCCTCGTTTGACTTGGATTGATGAAAGAAATTCGAGGCAAATGAAATTGACAAATCCAATTTTGACCGACTACATCATCTTTAGGAAAGGGATTTTGATATGGACTTTAGGAATTATGGCCGAACCTCGTTATCAGGTTTCCTACAAATCTAAGGTTATATGAGAATTCAGGCCACTTGTAACTCGATACGCTTGATTTGACGCACGATTATGAAAAAATTCAAAAGTTATCCCGATATCGAATTATGAAGAGACCGGAATGCTTGAGAATAAGATTTGAGAGAGGATGTCGGAATACAGCCGAGTTTTCAACATTGATCCCGCCTACATATCCTTAGACCTTAGGAATCAAGTTGTTTGTAGTTCGACTCGATCGGTTGAAAAGGAGATCTATTATGCTAGATCACATTTGGTTCTGAAAAAGCGACAAAGTAAGTCGAGTATGAAAAAGAAGCTTGCAACCTCTTAGCCATGAATGTGGCGCGCTTCACATCCATAATTAAGAACTTACATGAGCATAATTTCTAGAGCTCTTGGTGCATTGTCACTCAGATTGGAAAATTGATTTCGGTGAACCCAAAATTTTTCGGATGCAAAACAAAAAACTGATAAATCTAAGAAAAACCCACATGCCTTCTGATAGGGGTGTGGTTTGATTGTGGTGGAAGTCGCTCCTCTGCTCGCGTCCTAAGAGTTTGACACTCCTCTTTGGACTATGTCCCAGTTCGCTGCTAAGAAAAATTTCCACGTTGTGCTGCATCCTAATTGATGTCGTTCGCACCATGTGGTTTATTTTAGAGATTCATCCTTTCGGATGCTCTCGACAAAGACTGAGATAAAACTCATTAGCATAAAAAATGTAATTCAAATGGAGAGATAATGTCTTCTACCGTGTTGACACTTAATTGCTCTTTTTGAACATTTGACGTCAGTTTCCTCCATTCTGACGTAAAGTGAATAAAGCTCATATTTCATATTTGTAATATAATCTTCAATGTATTCTTTCTTTGATATCGAAGAAATAAAATATAGACTGATGTAATACGCTAATGGATATCTTAATGACGTTCTTGCAAATGAAAATAATAACGATGATTCTCCATGGGTAAGATGATGATAATTCATTGGTAGGATGATTCTGATCTATCGGTAGGATAATTCTGCTACATAATAGGATAATGATGATGCTCCATCGATAGGATGATGATGATGCTGATGCTCCCTTGGTAGGATAATGATTCTTCGTTGATAGGATGACGATAATGATATGATGATGATGTTGCTCCATCGATAGGATGATGATGTTGATGCTACTCCATCGATAGGATGGTTAATAATAATCCACTGATAAGATACTATTGATGAAGATCCATTGGTAGGATGATGATAATAGAGATCCGTTGGGAGGATAATGATGATGAAGATCCGTCGGTAGGATAATGTTGATCCATGGTAGGATAATGTTGATCCATTGGTATGATAATGTCGATGATTCATCGGTAGGATAATGATGATCCATTGATAGAGTGATGTTGATCCATTGGTAGGATGATGATGCTCTATCGATATGATGATAATACTCAATCGATAAAATGATGATTGACAATGATCTGTTGATAGGATAATACTGATGAAGGTCCACTGGTAGGATAATGATAATGAAGATCCGTCGATAGGACAATATTGATCCATTGGTAGGATGATGTTAATGATCCATTAGAAGGATAATGTTGATCCATTAGTAGGATAACGTTTATGATCCATTGACAGGATAATGATGATCCATCGATAGGATAATGATGATCCATCGGTAGGATAATGTTGATGATCTATTGGTAGGATAATGTCGATCCATTGGTAGGATAATGATAATGAAGATCTGTCGATAGGATGATGTTGATCCATTGATAGGACAATGTTGATTAATATGAAGATCCGTTGGTAGGATAATGTTGATCCATTAGTAGGATAATGCTCATCCATTGATAGGATAATGATAATGAAGATCTGTCGATAGGATGATGTTGATCCATTGATAGGACAATACTGATTAGGATGAAGATCCGTTGGTAGGATAATGTTGATCCATTGGTAGGATAATGCTCATCCATTGATAGGATAATGATAGTGAAGATCCGTCGATAGGATATTGATAAAATAACGATGATGTCCCTCTAGGTGATGGTATTATCTCATTTGATAATACTCTAGGAATGTCCACCCGGGTGGTAAAGACGATGTCTCTTTGGGTATTTCACATTACCGCGTCTGACATTTACGAAATTCGTGAATATTCTTCAAACTTTTATAATGCTGAAAATGTAATCTCATGTCATCGAACATGCTTGTATATGTTGAGAGTGAACACATTATTTTCATTGTGACTCATGTTGTACTGGGAGTTTAAATGAGGTGTTGTTGCTCATATTCTAAACTCTTTCTTTTTCTTTCGAAAAACTCCAATGACTTTCCTGCATCCATAGAAAAGTTGTCAATTTTGGGGAGCACCTCGCCCTTTTGACTTCTCCATATTCGTTGAATGGAGAAATATAAGAACTTGAGGCAATCTTATAGACCTGCATCCACAGAAAAATTGTTAGTTTTTTTTTTTAAAAAATAAACTGATCTGTGTTGACTTCTTCAATTGCTTGCTCCTTGTCTTGCTATCTTCAGTTTATCGCTCTGATTTCTTACTTCTCGATAGATAAGACAAAAAAATTAATGCAAAAAAATTTGAAATATGGATAAATCTTTAAGAAAAGGTTTTCAAAAGCTGTAATTGAAAAAAGGTCACTGTCAAGTGTCATGTCACGTTAAGCTTAAATGAACGTCATTGGTTTGAAACTTCGGTGTATTCGATAGTTTGTTCTGGAGAACTAAAAAATCATTAAAGCTTGGGAAATTTCTGACATTGTTCTCCCGAAATCTACTATAATGGGAAAGTTTTGTAGTTGACTCTGAAATTCAAAGTTGTTGGAGATTGCTGCAGTTGACTATGAACTTTAACGATTCCAGAGATCATTTGAAGCCAGCTTTAAACTTCTAATATGATCGAAATATTCGAAATTGACTACAAACTTCTAGTGATGCTTGAACAAGTTCTTAGGGTCATCCTCAAAAATTAATGTCCAGTTAGATGTCTTGGGGTATCTCTAGCTGTTGATATATGACTTGTAGAATTTTTGAGACTCTCTCAAAAATTCTGTCCCAGTTGCAACTCGCAATGTGTCTTCAATCTTGACTTGTTGGAGAAAATATCTTACTCTTTAGAATTTTTGAGTCCCTTTCAAAAATTCTGTCCTAGTTTCTATTGCAAAGAAAAATAGAAATCTTATGGGAGATATGACCGAGCCGTTGTGGCGCCTACGTATCCCGTTGAGACAGGAATCAGGTCAAACGTAGTTCCCCTCTCAAGGATTAATAGAATAAGAAATTTTAATAAGTAAATGACCGAGGCCGACACAGGCCGCCTACGTATCTCATTGTTGAGAATTCAGGTCAGACGTAGTTCATTACAAATGGTTGAATTCTAAACATAAACGATTACAAGCGAATAAAAGCGATTGCAAGAAAAAGATAGAAATCGAGTCTTCAAACATTCTATCTTTTTACAACATTTAAGTAGATTGGTGACTTGTGAGATCCAATGTTCATGCTCAACCAGGTAACATCCTCAAACAAATGTATCGGTGTGTTCTCTAAGCAAACTGATGAGTTCACTTTTTTGTGCTATTGTCATATAGGCACCAATTTTGATTTCTTTGATGCATACATCATTTTCTTGATTCACTATTCCGATCTCTTCTAAATTCGGCTCTTCGTGAATTTCGAACTGTCTGAACTCCTCAACCAGGTGTTTGAGTACTGTGATCTTCTCATTGTAGTCCTCAAATTCCTCCGCGTCTACCCCATTTTGTTCATTCAGCTTGTGACATGACATGATATTGACAGGTTTGACAATATTTTCACTGAAATCATAGATAGATATTGTTAGGTAGTAAATATAAAACAAGAAAAGCAAAATTTCGCAATAAAGAAGTTTTTCATTTGAAATAAGAAAATAAGGATTTTGGCCATGACGATAAATCATTTTGCTTTTTTTTTCTTTTCAAAATATAAGGAGGGAGATTAAAACATAGTGAGGCATAAATAGAGTAAATAATGGGTCTCGAGGCTCATTCGGAACACCACCAATTTTATAAATAACATAAAAAATGTCTATATCTACCAAGACGAGCTAGGAGTCAAGAGCGAAGGGGACGTCCAATTAAGCATTTGCTCCTTTGACTCGCTGTCTAGTATGACTGGTGTCTCGATCATCTCTTTAAGCACAATATCACCTTCTTTGAACCAATTTTTTATGCCTTCCCCTAGACCATTTTGCATTGGAAGAGATTGATATAAGTGAGACAATGATTTTGGAAAATCTTGATCGAATTTCTGCTTGTTCTGACCCTCCTTCGGCACTAAAGCAAAAGCTTGATGAGGTGCCATGATCACACATTTGGATTTCTCTCTTTTGGTTGGAGAGGCTACAATTTTCTCAAGATTTTCAAGGTTGGCTGAGATTATAACTTTCTTCACGTTCAAATCTCCTTCGATATCAACCATATTAATAGTTACCCCTCCATTATTCGACATGGGGTTACTATTGACATTAGGAGTGGCAGTCTGAAGAGTGACGACCTTTTGATCTATCAAGTCTTGAATTTTATGCTTCAAGTTGATACAATCCTCAGTAATATGCCCAGCACCTCCTGAATGGTAAGCACAGTGAAGATCGGGCCTATAAAGCTTGGAGTTGACGTTGATATTTTTGGATCAATTGTCTGTATCAGGCCAACCGATTTCAATCTCTCAAAAAGTTGTGTTCGACTCTCAACCAAAGGAGTAAAGGGTCTAGAAGGTTTCTTCTCACGAGGAGGATTGTAATTATTTCCCGGATGTGAAGGTACTTGACGGTAGTTTGGAGGATTTTGGTGAGATGGTGCTTGCGTTTGGAAACTTGGGTATTGTGGAGCTCGGTAGCTAGGAGGGGTATTTTGGTAGTACAGGGGTGGAATTTGGTAACTTGATTGGATATTTGAACAATTAACTGATGGAGCTTGGTAATATGGATGGTTATTTTGGTAATATGGAGATGGAGTCTGGTAAACAAGAGATGGAATTTGGTAACTCGCTGGTGGAGTTTGATAATTAGGAGGTAAAATTTGGTAACTCGATGGTGGACTTTGATAACCTGATTGAGTATAACAAGCTGGATATGAATTTTGCGGAGCTCGAGGATAATCTTTGTAAGGTGAGGATTTTCTGAAGTGTCCTTTTCCATCAGATGCGCATGAAATAGAAGACACATCCTCTCTCTTCTTTTTCAACAATCCTGAAGATTCGGTTGAGGCGGCAACGCGAGAAATTTTTTCGGTTTTAATCCCATCCTCGATAGCCTCACCTACCTTGACTATCTCTGCAAATTTTGCTCCAATGAGCAACATTATCCTGTCATAATACTCTGGCTCTTGAATGCGTATGAACACTTCAACGATCTCCTTCTCAGACATGGGAGGTCGAACTCGGGCGGCCTCTTTTCTCCACCTATACGCATATTCACGATAGCTTTCAGTTGATTTCTGTTTAATTCTCTCCAAAGAATAGCGATCAAGAACGATCTCTACATTGTAGGCGAATCGTTCGACGAAATCTTTAGCTAGTGCATTCCAGCTAGACCATTGCTTTATCTCGTGGGAAGTAAACCATTCCAAGGCTTCTCCTTTCAAACTTCGGCCAAAGAGTCGCATTAACAAGGCTTCATTCCTGCTAACTCCTACAAGTTGGTCACAGTAGGCTCTCAGGTGCGCCAATGGATTCCCTGTTCCTCCGAAAATGTCAAATTTTGGCACTTTAAACCCTTCAGGGAGGTCCAGATTTGGATGGATGCACAGATCCTCATAACTCAAACCATCGACCTCAGGAATACAATGCAACTCTTTCATGGCTTTTCTGATCTCTTCTTTCATATTCAACTTGGTTGCCTCTTCCTTTGACCTCCACTCTCTCTCTTGTTCCTCATAGTGATCAGGCTCGGAACAGTTGGCATAGGGTTCATTTGGAATTGGGATTTGAAAAGTAGTCTTTTGAGGCAATGGCGGGGCAATGAAGGGACTCTGGGTATTTTGAGTGACTTGGTAATTTTGGGGGAAAGTCTGGGGGTTGGTATGTTGATTATGGTGATGGGGGAATGTTTGCGGATTGTTGACATTTTGATTTTGAGGAGGAGGGCAAGCTTGTGGGTTGGTATTTTGATGAGAAGGAAAGGTTTGGGGGTTGGTATTTTGATGAGAAGGAAAGGTTTGGGGGTTGGTACCTTGAGGAGGAGGTGGTGCTTGGTAAGAGACGGATGCCTGATGGGGATTTGGGGCGGTTGGGTCGATGGTTGAGGGATTTTGAGCAGGATTGGGGGGAGGGTTCTGAGCCTGTTCCGCGTTTGAAAGAGGAAAGTAGAGTGAAGGTCTCCCATCTCCTGGAGTATTAAAAGCAAAAATCGGATTATGCAGATCTTGCATTCGCTGCATTTCGACCCTCATCTCGGTGATCTGTTGCATCAACTGCATAATTAATTCATTTTGATCAGTGACTGCAGGCTGAGCCACGACAACATCAGTCAAGCTAATCTCATCATTGTTATCACCCATTATTGTCTTTCCTTTTTGCAAACTTCGATCGGGGAAGAAATCTTTAGGAGCCTTAGATCTTGTAAAATAAGGGTGTTCAACCAGCTTATCAACACAGACCAGTTCTAAGTGCCTGACAAAGAAAAATAACTCAAAAAATAAATGTGTTAGTCTATGTAGATGATGAATAATACAGAATATCACACATATGACCACAAGCACATAAGAGTTGCTCCACTTGAAGATAAACTAGCCCACGTATTTAGAGAAATGACTGAATAGATAGGAATTTGTCCATTTGATTTTGAGCTCAGTGAATCAGAAAAGTTAACTTGAGTCGAGACAAAGTCGATTGTATCGTACTTCTGATTTTGATTGAGGTGTGACTCTTAATTTCTTTGGAAAGACACAATTTTTTGAATATAAAGATCGAGCCTTGAAAGGTTGCCTACGTATCTCATGAGGGAGAATTCAGGTCCTACGTAGTTTGACCTTCCTTTTTTACTAGAGTATGAATTTGAAAGTGAAGTTCAAATTTTGTTAGGAAACCAAAGACTTATTTGGACGCACTTTTGATAGTGACTTGATATTTGTGCTTAAAGGGCTCTAGAGAATAATTTGAAGAGGAGTGAACTAGAATATCTTCAAATAAAGTAACATATTCACACAAGCAGTTATAACAGATAAGCAAATATTGCGCGTTCTAAACAAATATGTGACCCTTTTGTGCCAAGGGTAGGCCTAGCGATTCGAAAGATGTATAACGTCATTTGAAACATTGCATTGCCTCGAAATCGAAGTTTATACAAATTTTAAGAATAAAACTGAAAGGGGATACATAATAGGGAAATGGGATACAAAATATCAGTCCCGCGCAGGGGCACAATCCTAATCTATGCTTCTATGGAAAGATCATTCGCTCTTGATTTTTTGTCATCTCCGGCTGTCCACGCTTTTGTTTGCAATGAAAACTTGCTCCTTCTTTGATTAGAATAAAGCTATACTCTAACTCCCTAACCCAAGAGACAATGTTTTGCCAAATGACGTATACATCTTTCAAATTTAAACACATAAATATGATTGTCTTTTATTGACCAATGGGTCAAATCGACACAAGGCGGGCATATAATGGGCCCAACACGCCTTGGGTGTTGGGTCGACCTAGTTCAAAATACGCTAAAAATTGGGATTTGGTTTCGCTCTACGCTAGTTGACTAAGAGTGGCTTTGAAAGACCGGGAACCCAAGTGGACAACTTAGGCTGGAATTCACGACAACCATTGGACGCATGACGTACCAATAAATTGCCGATCCTTCCGAAAAAGGGTTGAGTATAAAAAGTCCGGCTGCGATTATGCAGAAACCGTCCTTAATATACTATACATATAATAGGAAGATGCCATGAAATGCAATGACAGTTATATTAATTTAAACACGTTGAGAGCAGATAAACAATTTAGCAATTAATACAATTAGTCAAACAAGTCAAATCTTATGGTTAGAACTTAATTAAATCCCCAGCGAAAGTCGCCATTTCTGTTTTATTTAAAAAAGAAAAGTAAAAGGGAAATGACTGGGCTTTCGAAAAATTGATTAAACTTATGGCCTAAGAGAAATCGAATTTTCAAAAGAACAGAGTCGCCACTTAATTTTTAGTAAAAAATCAAGAAAAAATACAAGATTTTTCAAAAGACTTAAACAGATAAAATCAATTGAAAAAGGGTTCGAGTTCAAATGTACATTCCGAGAAGGTGTTAGGCCCTCGGAATGCCCGCTAACTTGCGGTTGACCGACGATTTGACTAAAAAAGTGATTTTGACTAATTTTGAAATTTTAACTAAGTAAATGAACTCCTAACGACTTTGAATAATTTTAAAATTTTAATTAAGTAAAGAACTCAATTTATTTTAACTAACTATTTTTAAAATTTAACTAAGTAAAGAACACACAACTTTGACTTATTTATTTTTAACTAAGTAAATGAACTTATTTATTTATTACTATGATTATTATTTTATTACTATTATTATTATCATCATTTTAATTATCTTAAGGGAAATGAGACTAAAACGGGGTTTTTCTAAGCACATTATAAAAATATAACTTTTAATCTAAGTATGTAAAAATAATGAGAAATGGCCATCTTTGGGAATTTAATTAAATTAAACCAAATCAAATAAAAGGTTAGAGGTAAAGTAAACAAAAGTAGATACAATCAAAATAATAGAGAGAAAGAGAAAATAATTTGGGCCTTTTGGGCCTGTTGCTGCCTCCTTTTCCACACTTAAATCTGTGTATACATCAAACGTATATGGCTGTATACGACATGTATTTCGACCCATTCTCGTGTATATTAGGCTATATACCAAATGTATATAACCTAAATCAGCTTTTGAACCCCTATAAATCGGTTTAGGACCTGTATTTGCTGCATTCAACCCGTATATCAGTGTATACGGGCTGCACATCAGCTTGTTTTCAGCTTTTCAGGACTTGATTCTGCTTCCAGAACCTGTATATCAGTTTCCCTTTCGCCCTCGAACACCAAAGGCTGACTCGATACTCGAAAATGCAAGGAGATGATGAAAGGAGTCCGATTTAGACTCCGCGAAGCATCACATGTAAAGCAAGTGGAATGAAAGAATTAACATGGATAATTCAAGACTATCGTTCAACAATTTTGTCAATAAAGAGGCAATAAGCAGACACATATTCATCAAATAATATGCAAGTAAGATAAGAATCACATGCATCAAATGAAATAACAACCTTTATCTTCAACACAAAAGGTAAAAAATAAAATAAAATTTGCATTTAGATTAATGAGATATAAGTGTATTCAAAAGACGAATTATAGAGCTAATTTGATCATTTTTGGGAAGAAAACTTATTTGTAAATATGAAAAGAGATCATTCATGACAAATACATAAATCCAAAAGTGACCAAAATGCAATCAGCCAACGACGAACTAATGATAAGCATGCTAATGGTTAAGAGCTTTAAAGCAAAATGACTACTAATTCCAACATTTTGGAAGGCCATAAAGCCAACTAAACATCACAGCAAACTCATCATCTAATCATCATCATAATGACATTTAGCTAGACGAATCAAGTCATAAATACGAGAACCTAATTACTGAACAAACCAACGATCCTTGTAACTAAACTACTCAATTGGAAACTTAGAAAAGTATGATAATTAAGCACAAACGGAAACTACAGCCTAGGAATCATTAAACTAACAAATTCACATGTACACCAAGCAAAGAGAAGTATACATCAGTTTAAACTCAAAAGCCAACTAACCAAACAGTTCATTGCTAGCTTATAACAACAGGATATAAAGAGCTGAAGGCAGAACAATCACATCAGAAACGAAGTGCTTGCCAGACTTAGGCTAAAATATCTTATTCGGAACTGAACATGTGGGACAACAAATGATTCAAATGAGACTAAACTTGTAAACTAGTTAGTGCACAAAAATAGGATAAAACTTAGACACATAAAACAATATGAACTTCAATATAATCTTAAGAACACACAAACTGATCCTGTAACCTCATCCCAAATACAATAATGACAATCGAATGCAATGACCATCTTCACATAGAGATACCTCATTTAAGAAATTGGAATGGATTCCTATCCAAAAGAGTGGAAATTGATATTCATTGAACGAAAATAAGGCGAGTTTATTACCTCTTGTAGTGCAGCAAATCTGGGACAGACGAGAAGAGCACAACTCCCACCACGACTACGAGCTTAACTTCGCCGGAAACGAAACGAGAACAATACGAACAGTGATTTTTAGTTCCCAAAATGTCTGGGATTTGAATAGCTTTTAATTTCTCTAGCCAAAAAATTATTTTTCTGATGAGCAGTTGTATATATTTCTTTTTTTTTTCCCCCCTCCGATTCAATGAAAAAGAGGATAGTCTTTATAGAGGGGTTCTAGGGTTCCAATCCTTTTGGGGGGGAAGCAGATAGAATTCAAATTCAAGGGCCCATTTTGATTTCAAATTCAAAAAATAATAATTTTGCCATTAAGGAAAGACACCTTTTCTGAAGATTTTGCTCCATTCCGGAAGAGGAAAGGGAGAATGGACGACTTGGATCGATTCCAACGTCTCTCTTGTGCTACGTGGAGCGATCTCACAGCCGAAAAGGACGAAAACGCGTGATTTGCTGCTGCTGGAACAGTGCTACGTTCTGGGTTTCTGGTATTTGCGAAGAAGAAGGCACTGGTACAGGGGTGGGGTCGGGCACATGGGTTTGATATTTGTGTTGTTATATTATTTGGATATATTGTTGGTATTGTATGTATATGGATTTGGTAGGGATTAGTATTGTTAGTGGGCTGCTGTACGTTATTGTTGGTTGAAGGGATTGGCAAATGTTGATGGGTTTTGTGGGCTGAATGGGTCTGGGAATGGGCTGGAAAATGATGGGGGTGGGTTGGAATTAATTGGTTGGCTAGGAATTATTGTGGTAGGCAATTTAAATTTAAGGCTTAGCCAACTTGATCAAATTTGATAAATTTGGCTAATAATTAAATAAGATGAATTAATATTAATTAATTAACGAGCTTCTTAATCTTAACGAAATAAAATAATTAATTTAATTATAAACTAATAAATTTAACAATAAGCTATTATACAACTAAAAATGATTAACCAAATATTTAATTAAAATAAAATATTTTTGAGATGATTTTCGAATATTTATAGAATATACTAATTAGACACATATTTATATAGAACATATGCGCTATCTAAAAAAATATAAGACGACAAACTATTTGAAATAAGTTGCAAACTACATTACATCTTGTTATTATTATTATTATTTTTGAAATTTTATAAGACTAATTATTTTAAATCGTTTGAAATTGAAGAAGCTCGGTGATTAATATATAATGTGGAGGTCCAAAATTGGGTGTCAACACTACCCATTATTTTTCTATTCATTGTAAGGAAGAATTCCTCACCTATAAATAGTGATGTCTTCCGTTGGATTGAGTATTGTTGTAAATCTTACAGAAAAATACCTTTATCACGAACACTTGTATCGAAATCACCAAAACATGTACTTCACCAATAAATCTTATAGGAAATTCTCATATCTTGAAGCGTGTCGAATAACATTGTCCTTAAGAATATTTCACCCGATATGAATGTATCCCCCAGAATTCAACAAACTCTTCTAGTATGAAACTAGGAGCCAAAAACTAATAAAGATTCTTTAAAACAAAACTCAGCACAATAGAATATGAAAAGAGAAGGAAGAAATTTCTCTTACTCTCAATCACTTCCCACATAAGATTAGATAATAGTATATATAATGGAAGAAGATTATCATCTCATATGAATAACATTTTGGCAATATTCAATTGCCACATTAAAGAGCTACCAACGACACAATGAGTGATTAATGAAGGAGTAAATAGGCTAATTAATACTGTGATATAGCTGCCAATATTAGAATATATGGAAATAAAGATAACAACTATATTAACATAACATAATTATTATTTTCAAGTATTATAAAATAATTCATTTTGAGATACTAGAATCATTTTTTCAATAAGTACAACAAGAAATGAAAATGTATGTCAAGAAAGATGAGAAGTTTGAAATAATATTTTAGTGTGTAGTAGTGAAAGAGAGAGTTGAGACAAAGAAAATATTCTTAGTCTTCAATTATATTCACTATATAAAAGAGAGAGTATTTATATGTTGAAGGAAGGTGTTTTTTTTTTTGTGAAGCTTTGGACTCTTCAACTAAATCTGGAGTTGCTTGAGTTGTTTGAGTTATCGTATCCTGGAGAGGACAAGTCAATAGTATTACTACTGGATCGGTGTAGATTATGCCGCAATGAGCTTGAATCTCCTTAAGGAGAGCGAGATATCCATGCCTCAACCTAAATGATTATTTATTCATTTTATTTTCAACTGTAATTTATTATATTTGTGGTATATTACACCAACAAAGTCTACATATCACCTTAAAGGCTTAAACTCATATTATGACAAAGTTAAGTTCAAGTCTACATATTATCTTAAAGGTTTGAACTCATATTATAACAAAGTTAAGTTCAAGTCTACATATTATCTTAAAGGCTTGAACTCATATTATAACAAAGTAAAGTTCAAGTATTTGCTTAGAACTCATATTTGATTTCTATATATGTAGTTAATATTTTCTGTATTTTTCAAGCTATTAGTGACCAATCAAATACGACATTATTCTATTAATTGTCTTTGAAAGCTTTTTCTTTGGTAAACCGTGAAAAGATTACCATAAACAACCGATGTTTACACATAAAGAGAACTCCAGGGAATCATAACCTATAGTCATCATGTCACGACCCAAACCGTTGTGATTGGCACCCACACTAACCCTTCGGTGGGAGAACCATTACTACAACCCAACTACACGACTTAACGAAAACCAGAACAATTAAAGATACAAAAACAGGTTTAAATGTCTAAAGAAAATAGGAATTCCCATAAACTCCGAAAGTTAACAAAACAAACTACATTACAAAAACAACCCCTAGAACCTGAAAGTCAATGTACCAAAACTCTACTAACGACAAGTCTAAGAACAAGAGATACAACCCCGAAAGCTAAAACATAACAAATATCTAAAGAATTAGTCTAAGTCCGAAGATAATGAACTAAATATAAGAAAATACATGACAGTCTGGAAGAACTGACTCACCCTTGAATTCGGTCTCGATTAGTGATCTCCTAAATGAGGTCTGTCAGTAGCCTCCTGAAGATGCCCTATACTCAACAAAGAAAGAACAAGTGCAGTATTAGTACACAACCATTATCAATGACAAACAAACATAAGCATAACAATCACAAGTAATTCTCTCATGGAACCCATACCCAAACTGTTAGTGTGTCGGAACGTGACACCCGATCCAATATACATGTGTAGGAACGTGACACCCGATCCAGTCAGCACAACCACAATCACAATCACACCCATAAAGAACAATGCTCATAGTCATACAATCAAACAATGGTTTCATGGCATGTAATTATTCATATACATTTACTCATTTGCATTAGATTCGATTTACATTCCTTGTTCTCATACATGCATGCTTACAATGAAGCAATTAACCGGCATATATCACACAAATAGGAAATCAAACCATCACCTACCTCGAAACCAAGCTTGAATCCTCCTAAGACACTTGAGCCTTCCCTTTCCGGATTCTTTCCGCTTGATCTAGGTCTACAAACAATAATTCAACGTAAGGATCAATAATTAAGGTTTAATTTACCCGAATTATAACAAACTCAATAACCCAAGACCAAACTCATAATCCTAAAGTGAAGCTAGGGCTTTTCCCATCATTAACTTCAGGCCAAAACACTCCCTCAGTAATAATTACCCAAGAATCTAAGTTCTACGGATCAAAAAGCGGATTTGGGGAGTAAAATCCTTACCTTTAGCACCAAAAGTCGTGCAAAACTGTCAAGAACTCGTCATGGGTCATCTCCTAACTCTTAAGAACGAAGTTTGCAGAAAAATAAAGAAATTGGGGTTTTTCCCCGACTTAAGTAGACTCTAGCCCGCTACAGCAGACCCCAACCCGCTATAGCCTACAGTGGCCCCGCCTTGGCAGCTTACACGGAGACAGAACCTTGGAATTTGAGTTCCAAGCCTCCATTTCATAACACACCTTCAACCCTTGACGTTCAAAAATTACCATTTCACGCCAAGATTAGTTTCGAGAGTTCTACTCGCCCGAATTCAATTTTGTAAAGTCGTACGAGATCCTTAACGTCTTAGCTATCCACACATATAATAAAAATAAAATTAGAACCTCCAATCATTACCATATTTCCCTAGACCTTACGTGACTCAGATTTGGTCTGAATCTGGACTAGGCTACAATTTCCAAGTGACTAAAAAAAGTTTTCTTGGCCCTAATTCTTTCCCCATTATCTTTTCTATAACCTGTTGTTACAATAGATACCAATTTACCCATCACTCGTCCCTAAGTGATAAACTAGAAAAAGGGCTAAAGTAAGATTAGAGTAGTACCTAAATCGTCGAACAACTGGGATACTTGTCTTGCATCTCTTTCTCGGTTTTTCAAGTAGCTTCCTCAATCGGATAATGCTTCCATTGAACTTTCACGGACTTAATCTCCTTGGTCCTCAGCTTCCGGACATCATGGTCAAGAATTGCAATCGGTTCCTCCTCATACTGAAGGTCTTTGTCTAACAACACTGAGTCCCATTTTATGATGTAATCTTCGTCACCATGATACTTCTTCAACATGGACACATGAAATACTGGATAAACTCTGAATAATCTAGGGGGTAAGACCAATCTATAAGACATTGGCTCTACACAATCAAGAATCTCAAATGGTCCAACATATCGAGGACTAAGCTTGCCCTTCTTACCAAATCTCATTACCCCCTTTATGGGTGACACTTTTAGAAGAACTTTTTCACTAGCCTGAAATGCCATGTCCCTTACCGTATGGTCCACATACTATTTCTGTCTACGCTGGGCTGCTAGAAGTTTAACTTGAATGTTTCTTACCTTATCTAGAGCATCTTTCAACAAATCAACCCCAAAAGATTTTACATCTCCAACCTCAAACCACCATATGGGTGACCTACATTCCCTCCCATAAAGTGCTTCGAATGGTGCCATGTCAATGCTGGAGTGGTAACTATTATTATAGGAGAACTCACACAACGGTAGGAACTTATGTCAATGCCCTCCAAAGTCAATCACGCATTCCCTCAACATGTCCTCTAACACCTAAATAGTCCTCTCTGACTGCCCATCCATCTGTGGATGGAAAGTTGTACTAAAAGTGAGTTGAGTGCCCAACTTATCATGCAATTTTCTCCAAAACTTGGATGTAAACTGTGTACTATGGTATGAGATGATGGAAAGGAGCATCCCGTGCAGCCTCACTATCTCTTTCACATAAACCTTAGCAAACTGCTGAGCATTATAATCTATTCTGATTGGAATTGGGTTGACTTAGTCAATTTGTCAACCACTACCCAAATAAAATCTAACTTTCCCAAGGTCTTGGGGGGGGGGGGGGCAACCACAAAATCCATAGCTATAATGTCCCACTTCCATTTCGGAATCGGCATTCGCTGAAGCAAACCTGCAGGCATTTGGTGCTCATACTTTACTTGCTGACAATTTTGGCACTTAGCCATAAACTCATCTATGTCTTTCTTCATGCCAGACCACCAATAAATTTGTTTCAAATCTCGATACATCTTGGTCACACCCGGATGAATGGAATACCACGAACCATGGGATTCGATCAACATTTTCTGAATCAAGTCATCCACTCGAGGAACACAAATCCTTCCCTTGAAAATGAGCAATCACTCGCATCAAGAACCATATCTTGTGCCTTACCAGACCCTTTCTTCTTTTTAAGTTCATTTAAATTCTCATCCTCAAACATTTTGGCCTTGATCTCCTCAATGAACGTAGGTCTAACCTCAATGCTAGCTAACACTCTACCTTTCTATGAGATTCCCAACTGCATGAACTTAGACTTAAAGCGTCTGCCACCACATTAGCCTTACCCGAATGGTATTGGATGGTGACATCATAATTCTTAAGTAACTCCATCCACCTTCGCTGTCTCAAATTCAGATGATTTTGAGTGAATACATGTTGTAGACTACGATGATCAGTAAACACCTCACACTTGACACCATAAAGGTAATGACACCAAATCTTAAGAGCAAACACTACCGCTGCCAACTCTAAATCATGTGTTGGGTAATTCCTCTTATGCACCTTCAACTGCCGTGATGCATAAGCTATGACATTCTTATCATGTATCAACACAACACCCAAACCCGAATGTGAAGCATCACAATAAATAATAAAATCTTTACCTTACATCGGCAGTGCTGGAATAGGCGTTGTGGTCAGAAGAGTCTTGAGCTTTTGAAAGCCCTCTTCACATTTTTTAGTTCATTCGAAAGGCACATCCTTTTTGGTCAGCCATGTCAAATACGTGGCAGTAGAATCAAAGTTTTTCACAAACCTATGATAGTAGCTAGCGAGCCCCACAAAACTCCTAACTTCAGTCACAGAGCTAGGCCGGACCTAATTCTTAACCGCTTCAATCTTTTAGGGATCTACCATTATCCCTCCCTTTGAAACTACATTCCTCAAAAAGGCAACTGAAGTCAACCAGAACTCACGCTTGGAAAATTTAGAATATAACATTTGTCTCTCAAGGACACCCGAAACTATACGAAGATGGTTGGCATGCTCTTCCTCACTTTTCGAATAAACCAAAATATCATCAATAAAGACAATAACAAAAGAATCCATAAATGGTTTGAACACACCATTCATCAAACTCATGAATGCTGCAGGTGCATTGGTCAATCCAAACGACATCACTAAGAACTCATAGTGCCCATAACGAGTCTTCAATGCCGTTTTGGGTACAACCTCAGGCCTAATATTTAACTGATGGTAACTAGACCTTAGATCAATCTTAGAGAAAACTGACGCACCTTGAAATTGGTCAAAATATCATCTATCCGAGGCAACGAATACTTATTTCAAATAGTGACCCTATTCAACTGTCAATAGTCTATGCACATCCTCATACTACCATTTTTTTCCTTAACAAACAAGACAGGAGCACCACACGAGGAAGCACTAGGACGAATGAACCGTTTGTTGACATCTAATTTTAGACCTCCCCATTATAGATTAATTATTGAGCTTCTTCAGTTTCGAACGAATAAAACAATTAGTTTTATAAAATCACAAAAGAAAAATACTATAGTTTGCAAGTTATTTTAAATAGTTGTGTCATTTTTATAATTTTTAAATAATATATATATTTTAAGAATATTTGAAAATCATCACAAAAGATTTTACATTTTAGTTAAATATTTTATTAATTTAATTTAGTTTAAAATATAGTTATAATTTTGAGTTAATTAGTTTGCAATTAAATTAATTATTTTATAATCGATTTAATTATTTTATTTCGTTAAGATTAAGAAGCTCCTTGATTAATTTATATTAATTCGTCTTATATAAATTTTACCCAAAGTCATAAAGTTACAAATTGGCCAATTTTCAATTCCCTTTTCAGTTTTATTCCATCTCAATTCATAAGCCAATTTTTCATCAATTTGGACTCATCCCCGTAGCCCAACTCAAATCCAATTACCCAACCCATTACTTCCTCCTCCAATTCAATTCTTTTCAGCCCATTCTTCCAACTAGCAGCCCAAATCACAATATCAAAGTAACCCATCAGAAGACATACATACCCACATTCCCAAAAGCAAACTTACAGCATACCAAAACCGACCCTACTCTGCTTCTTCTTCTTCTCCACGCGAGAAGAACAAACAAAAGCTGCAAACCAAACCTAGAAACGAACAGCAGCCATACCCTACGACCCCTATATCGTCTTCTTCACGCAAAAATCCCACCAAATCGCGGAAATTTGGCAACCTTATCTCTTGGGAAGAGATTTTTGAATTTCGAATTTGGAAATCATCCCATCTTTTCAATCCGTTTCCCCCTTTTTTTTTCAATCCCAAATTCGGCCTATAAATACCCATGTTCACTCTTGAGGAGAGGGATAGAGGGTTGGAGTTTTTTTTTTAAAGCAATAGTCACTTCTACACCTTCAAGAAAAAGATATATCTAGTTTTCCGATTTTAAATTTCGAAAAGATCGCTGCCCGAATTTTCTTAACTTGCTGCTCCTATTCGAAAGATCGTGGTAGAAGAATCGTTTCTCTCAAACTCGTTTGTCCCGGTTCGCTGCTCCGAAAAGGGTAACAACTCCTCTTCTCATTTCATTTTTATTTCAGTTAATTTGTTCTCTGTTTGGTGAAGTAGTTGCATATCCATATTTGTTTCTTTCCGTTTGAACTCTCTTAGTGCTATAATGCATGAATTAGGATGATGTAGTAGCTAGTTTTATGGTGCAATGTCCTCATTTCTCACTGTCTGTTGTTGCTTTGGTTTGAGAATGAGAAAACAATAGAAACTTCATGTATTTTGCTTCACACCCTTACCCCTCAACTGAAGACAAGTGTTCTTGTGAGTTTATTTTGAATAGTATTTTGGCTAGATTAGCTAATTTCTTGAAATTGTGATTGTTTCTTTTATTAAAATTTCCCTTAGATTTGTATCTAAGTGTTAAGGTATGTCTTTTCTTTTCCGCAGAATGTGAAATTCTTGTTTAAAATAGTTATATGGGTTTGTGTATAATGAGACAGCCCTAACCCCTACATTTTAATTTGTTACTATCGAAATGTCCTGAAAGCTCTCATTTAAATTCATTGTTCGAAAATCTGATGCTATTTTGAGGATTAAGTCATCAGTGATCTAGTTAGTCCAAGCATGGCTTTAGGTTCTT
This sequence comes from Solanum verrucosum, assembly GCF_900185275.1. Lineage (NCBI taxonomy): Eukaryota > Viridiplantae > Streptophyta > Magnoliopsida > Solanales > Solanaceae > Solanum > Solanum verrucosum. The sequence goes on from NW_026020443.1 coordinate 399,651, forward strand.
ACTTTAATATCTTATCCAATTAGGCATATTTGTGAGTGCTGAGTAGATTTAAAAATTATGGCCTTGAGGTTTGTTATTGTGAAGGTTCCTTGTTAATCCTAGTTTGAATTCGCGCGGTAGATATATCTATCCTCTGTTTTCGATCAACTTGAGTGGTATATATCTCTTTGGATTTAAACTCATGACGGGATGCTTGTAACTCTACCATTTTAATGTGACGATTTAACTAAGATTACTCTTATTTCCAAAAGAATAAAAAATAAAATAGCCCTCCCCATCTTTGTCCAAAGTCTAAAAATATCCTTCTAATTTTTAACTTGTTGTTTAACTTAGTTATTTACTCGAACGTTAATATTCAACAGTGATATGAACATTGTTTTATATTATGCCATTGTTTAACATATTTGCTTATGTTGCCTAGTTTAGTTATTTAAATGTAGTTATTTTCTTCCTTTGCTTATAATGAGTTAATTGGCTACTGTTTCAAATTTTGGTCTCTTTAGTATAACAAAGCCGACAGTTTTAAAATCCTCATAGATATATCTAGTGTCATTTATTATATGAGGTAATTTTAGTCAAATGTGCAACATGTTTCTTTATGGATTTTTTTGAGTTGTGTTAGTTATTGCTTATAAGTTTTATTGTCACATATGTACACGAGCACATGCCTCTCCTTGGAATTTCCTTGTGTATGATTTCTCGTTTGTTTATTGTTAGTTTTTGTAGCCTCCTATCTTGTATTGAAGTTTATGGTATTTGGGTCCCAATTTGGTTTCATAGTTGATTTGGGTAACATTTTTAGCTCAAAAAAATATCTAAGCTGTTTTCATTCTAATTAAATTATGTCCTAATTGCTTACTTATTTAGCATACTAATTTGACTCTTTTCTTTGTCGCATAAACCCCTCCCGAGTCCATGGTGGACTTATCTACCTTGCATTTCGAGTTGAGCCATAAAGGCTCGATTTTTACTTTTCCTCTCTCTCGAGTCAGCCCCCATACATCCGGAGACTGTCACAAGCCTCAGAGACCCAATAGGTTGTTGGAAATTATTTCAAAAGCCCAAGCAATGAGTTGTATACATGCTGTATACAGCGTTATGCAGCGAATTACAGGTCCAAAAATGCAAAAATACAGAGACGATGTAAAACACAGGTGTTCGGAAGCTGGAGATACACGAAAAGAGCTGATATACATTTTGATATACACTGATATACAGTCTATATATACAAAAACGGGATTGGTTCAAAGGCCAAAATTTTCAGTAAAATTGGCCCAAAAAGGGGGCCCAAATGCATTTCTCCTTTACCTTTAATTTATTTAATTGATTTTATTTATTGTTTGTTTTTTTATCATTAACTCTAACTTTAGAATTGTTAATTAACTTAATTAAATTCCCCAAAAGAAGAGTTATATTCTTTGTGTTGGTTTAATTTTTAATATATTTTCATGTTTTTGTGCTCATTTATTTTATTTACGAAAAAGGGTCAAAATTGCCCCTGAACTATGCAAAATAGACCACTTATACCCTCCATTACATTTTGGGATCAAAAATACCCCTGCAGTTATCCCAGGAGACCACAAATACCCTCAAGAGTTAACACCCCAATTTTTTAGTGACGTGGCAAGCCACATGGGACTAATCCCTCCACCTAAGCATTGCCAACTAAGATTCACCACAAAAGAACTTGACTTTTAGTGGCGACAAAGTCGCCACAAAATCCCAAAATATTGCCACTAAAGGTTATGAGTGATTTTTAGTGGCGACTAAGGCTCCAACAACCATTCGCTAGTAAAACCTATTTTTTCAACAAAAAAATATGATAATTAATTTTCGATTGCGACCTAATTTTCTAAAATAAATAACTTGCAATATCCATATTAAAACATCTAATATTATTACGAAAAATAATCAAAATTACTTCTCGATTCAAATCTCCTACTATATATATATAAGGCATCATTGTACATTTTATAAATTTACATATGACATAAAAATAAAACATATAGTGTCTTCAAACTCCTACTTAATCGATATCATATTTGGTTTTTAAAAAACAATGAAGAATAAAACACAAAATTAGAATTTAATGTTAAAAACTTTTAGTGACGATTTTCTGGGCTTTTGTGGCGACTGTTGTTGCCGCTAAAGGTCTAGTTCTTTTGTAGTGAATCCTAGTTGGCAACGCTTAAGTGGAATGATTAGTCCCACGTGGCTTGCCACGTCAACAAAAATTTGGGGTGTTGACTCTTCAGGGTATTTGTGGTCTCTTAAGATAACAGCAGGGGCATTTTTTATCCCAAAATGTAACGAAGGGTATAAATGGTCTATTTCATATAGTTCGGGGGCAATTTTGACCCTTTTCCGTTTTATTAATCAAGTATATTGATCAAAATTTTATTAAGTTAAACCTTTGGTCCTTAAAAGAGATATTCTTAATGCTTTTCACTTAATCACATTTTATTCATTTTAAAATTATTTTAAAGTTAAAGTATTTTTCTCAAATAAACTTTAAAAATGTTAGTCAAAACCTTTCCAATCAATAAAAATAAAATAAAAAAAAATAAAAAATAAAAAATATATATATATATATATACACACACTTAGTCATTTTCTAAAAAATGGTTAGTCAATTAATTTAAAAAATGATTTTCATGCTTTAATTTATCAAATTTGTTTAAATTATTATTTTTAAAATGAATAAAATAAATTCTAATTTTTCTAATTCTATTAATATTCTAATCACTTGATTTTCAAGTCAAATATTCCATTTTGGATTCCTTTCTCTAAAAAATAAAATAATATAAAATGCGTCATTTATTTAATTATTTTCTCAAAACTAATCAAATATTTTAAGTTATTTTTTTTTATATTAAATCGTTATTTTCTTAAAATAATCAAATATATTCTAGTCAAGTCGCAGGTCAACCGCATGTTAGCGGGCACTTTGAATGCTTAAACCCTTCTCGAAGTGTAAATTGAACCCCGAACCCTCTTTGACATTTTTCAAATGATTTTTTCTGTTTAAGTCTTTGAAAATTATAAGTTTTCTTAATTTCTTTAAAAAATTAAGTGGCGACTCTTTTCTAAGTATTTTTCTGAAATTGTTTTATACTTGGAACATTTCAAAAGTGATTTTTCTAAAGGTTAGGAAAATTACGGCATAACAGAAATGGCGACTCCGCTGGGGATTTAATTAGGTTCTAACCATAATGACTTGACTCTCTTTGACTATTTGCTAATATTTGTTGAATTATTTTACTTCAAATGTGCCTTATTTGCTTAAAATATGATATCAACTGTCATTGCATACATATCATTTATTCCGTCAAATGACATTTTTTTTTCTTTCTTTTCACTTAAAGGACGATTATGCGGGCCGCAGTCGTTCGTTAACCAAATTGTTCTCGGGACACCCTGACGAATGTAGTTGGCTACTGGATAGTCAACGGTCGTTAACTGTCCCAGCCCAAGTAGTCCGCTTGGGTCACCAGTCCACTTCAAATAAACCTCACTCTTAGTAGAGCCAAACCAAATCCCAAATTTAGCGCATTTGAACTAAGTCGACCCAACACCCAAGGCGTGTTTGGGCCCATTAGAAGTCCACCTTGTGTCTATTTGGCCCATTGGTCAATAAAAGACAATCATGCTTATGTGTTTAAATTTGAAGGATGTATACGCCATTTAGCAAACCATTGTCTCTTGGGGTTGAGTTTTAATCGTTTGTTCGAGTCGAAGAAGGATCAAATTATCATAGCATCCAAGAGCGTGGACATTCGAAGATAACAAGAAATCAAGAATATATGATATTTCCTTGGAAGCATAGAGTAGGATTGAACCCCTGTGCGGGACTGATATTTTGTATCCCATTTCCCCTATTATGTATCCCCATTTAGTTTATTCGTAAACTTGTATAAATTTGAGTTTCGGGGCAATGGAATGTTTCAAATGACGTCATACATCCTTCAATTCGATAGGTCCACCTTTGGCATAAAAAAATGTCACAAGTTTAGGGCGCGATATAAACTATTTCTGTGTTGCTTGATATAATTGTTTTGTGTTGTGATGTGTCACTTTGTCTAAAACAGAATTAATCCACTCTTGTTTCTTAGAGCACTCTAAGTATATATTAAAATTCACAACAATAAAGTCCGTCCAAATTACTTTTGAAGTGTTGTCCAAGTTTCTCAGAAATATATAAAATGTCTGCTCTAAAAATCTCCTAAGTTTTATTCGTCCATCACAGGAAGGTCGACTTGCTAGAATGTCTGAAAAAAGTGTCAACGCACCAATCTCACCCATTGCTTTGGTTAGTGATGAAGAAACTGAAGAGTCAATGTTCAGAAAATTTGTCAAGACTAGAGAGAGGATAGCTGTAGCCAAAAGGAGATTTGCAATACTGGACCAAACTGAATGGATGCTACGAGAGAGAATTATTGAGGTTGACATGGAAACAACCTCGGTGAAAAGAAAGATTGAAAAAATTGATCAAGAGATAATTAATATCACTAAAGCGTCTGCAAGGATCCCTGAAATTGAACGGGACATTAAGGAACTAAATTTTGGGAATGCTCCCTCCATGAGGGGAAAAGGTAAAACAAAAGTAGGTTCAGATGACGAGAGCACCGGATCTTCACCCTACAGTTGAAGAAGAAGGAAAAAAAACCTTTGGGTAGATTTAGGTTCATGTAACACTTCTCTTATGTTTGTCATGTTGTTTTTAAATTTTTATTGTAATCAAGAACTACGCGAGACTTGATCCCATAGAGGGTACGTATGAAGCTCTTTTCGAGCCTAGTCTCTCTATCAATTATGGGAAGGGTACGTTTAGGTTATTTTATGTAATTCGAACTACGTCGGGCCTGATTTCCTTGGTGGATACGTAGGCAGCCTACTTAAGGCTCGGTCCTTATCTTTTTGATTTTTATTCTCTCTTATTAGTGAATGATTCTGAAGACTTTCACCTACAAAAGCATATGAGTGGGAGAAAATAGCAAGATTCTATGCAAGTCGACCTTTCCACCTTTCCAATTCAATTACAAGAAAAATTTCTTTCCATTTGAGTCCTCCCGTTCACCCAAAATATTTTCGTGGATTAATCTGCTTAAAGCAAAATGACACTTGTGTGGTTATTATTATGTCATCTTATTTGCATATCTCGTTAAAAACAAAAACTAACACATATGTCTTTTGAGTTGTTCTTCTCTACAGGTAAAAACTGATCTGTGTTGAAATCAAACTGGCTGACCATTCCTACTTTACAAGATCTAAAACAATCATACCATCCTTCCCTGACCATTCTCTGGAGAAAGGCAAGAGCAAAATGACTGGTACTTCTGAAGAAACAGGAATAGTGGATGTGACTATCAGAAATGCTGAACTCGCTGATCAGAGTGAGTTGATCTCTCAGTTAATGCAACGAATTGCAGACATGCAGGAAGAGCTTCAACAGACCAAAGATCTGGCCAAACTGGCCATTGCATCAAATGAACCCCCCCTTGAAACTAGAAGACCGCCTCCTCCTTTTCCATCACTAAGTTCCCCATTACCTAACCATTTCCCTACCCATACCACAGGACCAATCACTTCCACCCCTAATCCTCATACCATTTATTTAACTGTATCCAATGCTCCTTACGCCAGCACTTCCTACCAAACACCACCACCATTACCAAATCAGAACCAAGCACTTAATACTAATCACTCCCAAAACTTCACACCAACCGACCAAATCCCACCCCCAGCTACTGATAATCCACGTGTTTTGCCTAGCCAGCCTGCATACCCTTTCGTAACATTCCAAACTCCACCAGCCTATACAATCCCTGAACCATGTCCTAGCTTTCCCGTTCAGCCGGAGCTGGATCACTATGAAGAAATGGAGAAGGAGTGGAGGTTGAGAGAAGAAAAACGTGAACAAGAAATGAATATCATGAAGGATGCCATCTCCGAGGCAGTAAAAAGTGTCCAATCTTCGAGGAAGATAACAGGACTTGAGTATGAGGACCTTTGCATGCACCCTGACTTGGAAATACCCGAAGGTTACAAAATTCCAAAATTTGAAACCTTCAATGGTATTGGGAACCCTATGGCTCACCTACGAGATTATTGTGATAAACTCGTGGGTATCGGGAAAAATGATGCATTGATTATGAGGTTGTTTAGTCGAAGCCTCAGCGGGGAGGCGTTAGAATGGTTCACATCTCAAGAACTCCGTCAGTGGTCTACATGGGGGGCTCTGGCCAAAGATTTATTGGAGAGATTCCAGTTTAATGTCGAAGCTGTCCCTGATAGATATTATTTGGAAAAAATCAAGCAAAAGTCCACGGAGGACTATCGTGAATATGTGTGCCGCTGGAGGAAAGAAGCTGCAAAGGTACAACCCGTGATGACCGAAAATGAAATAACCTCTGCTTTTATTCGAGCTCAGGAGCCCGAGTATTATGAAAGGATGTTGCCTATGATGGGACAGAAGTTTTCGGAGCTGGTCAGAATGGGAGAGGCAATAGAAAATGGCCTAAAGTCTGGAAAGGTTACAAGTCTCACTGCCTTGCATGCCGCCAACAAATCCTCACCATCCATGGCCACATGATTCGCTAGGAAAAAGAAAGAGGACGTGTCTGCTGTATCTTTTAGCCCGAGGCCAAGGCCGCAAAGGTATTTTGGGTCTGGTTCTGCCATTGGAAACTCCAACCGATTCCCCACCTCAAATATTTACCCATCATCTCCACAAGCTCCAATCCCAATCTACTATGCACAACAGAACTACCAAGCACCACCGCCCATCTACCAAAATCAACCACTAACCTGCCAAAATATACTACCAAATCACCAAGCCAATGCACCAGTCTACCAAAATCCTGGACAAAACAACCCAAATGCCAACAATCTACCCCGCCCTAACCTCGAAAGAAACCCTCCCAGAGTTTTCACTCCTTTGGCAGAAACGCGTACCCAACTCTTTGAGCGTCTAAGAGCGGCAGGATTGATCCAACCAGTGGACGCAAGGGCAATTAATCCCACAACAAAGTTCTTCCGAGCAGATCAACGTTGTGCATACCATTCTGGAGGGGCAGGACATGATACAGAAGGATGTATCAATCTGAAACATAAGATTCAAGACTTGATCGATAACAGGGTCATCACTCTCCAAGCCCCTGCCCCCAATGTGAACCTTAACCCATTGCCGAATCATGGAGGAGCTACCATCAACATGATTGAAAGAGACGAAGATTGGCTTGCTAATGGGACTATCGGTGAAGCGGCTGTCAACTCACTTATACCAACAGTAGCCTCATTGACCATAAAGGCCCGCCCAGAGTTTGTTGTAATAACTGCACCTCATCAGGCATTTGCTTTGGTGAAGGAAAAAAGCAATGAGCAGTTCGAAGAAAGGTTTGTTGTCCAGGTGGCCACCGCACAAGGGATGACACGCTCTGGAAGATGCTACATTCCAGAAGAACTAACTCAAGAGACACGAAGAAAGGAGAACAAAAAAAGGCCGATCACAGAGGGTGAGGCTGAAGAGTTTTGGCGAAGAATGCAGCCTAAGGAGTATTCCATTGTCAAACATTTGGAGAAGACTCCTACTCAAATTTCTGTTTGGGCTCTATTAATGAGTTCTGAGTACCATCGAAAAGCACTGTTGAAGGTACTTGATGAAGCATATGTGCCGACGGGAACAAGTGGTGAGAATCTGGCCACCATGGTAAGTCATGTCATTGGGAGTCATCAAATCTCTTTTCGAGAAGAAGAGTTGCCACTCGAAGGGGTTATGCACAACCGTGCCTTGTATATCACCGTCAAATGCAGGGGCAAGTTTGTAGCGCGAGTATTGATTGATAATGGCTCAGGACTTAATATCTGCCCATTATCAACCCTTACTCAGCTAAATTATAATGTAGGGAAAATCCGTCAAAGCCGCATGAATGTAAGGGCGTTTGATGGTTCGCAAAGAGAGACCATGAGAGAAGTAGACTTGTGTATCCAAATAGGGCCTGCAGAATTTGTCACTGAATTCCAGGTGATGGGTATATCTACAGGTTACAACTTATTGCTAGGAAGACCATGGATCCATGCTGTTGGAGCAGTTCCATCCACATTGCATCAACTTTTGAAGTTCATCTGGGAGGACCATGAAATTGTCATTCATGGTGAAGGGAGTGACTGTAGGTACCCTGGTTTCTCCATTCCAGTTATCGAAGAGTCTTCTCAGAAAACTGACTTTCACATGGTGGAGATAATGAATGCTACTTTTGAAGATACGACATTGCAAGTACCAATGCCGCAAATGTATAAAATGCTAGCCACAACTATGCTGAGAAGTGGTTTTGAACCTGGGTGTGGGTTAGGTAAGAATTTGGATGGCATATCCGAACCTCTTCCTATACCACTTCAAAATTTTCGATTCGGTATCGATTATGCCCCAACAGAGGAAGAATTGTTTGAAGCAGAAACAAGGAAGAAACATGACTGTGATATACCGAAGCCTATTCCAGTTTTGTACCAGTCATTTGTTGCTAAAACTTTAGAGCCTGAGATTGATGGTCTAGTGGAAGGGATGGGAAGATTGTTTGATGAAGAAGATTGTGCTATGATCTCGACAGAATACACAACAACACCCACCATCCGAGATGCCGGACCTGGAGAGATGCTGCAGAATTGGATGGCCACTCCACTTATGATCCATCGAATCGCTTGGTAGACAAAGACAAGATTTGAAGTTTATTTTTGAAAATCGGTGTTGTTCGGACGAGGCCCGAAACCACCATTTATGTCACTTTATTTTTCATCGTAATGTTTAAAAAGGAAATGACTCATGAGTCATGACCAAAGTTTGTACGCCTTTTTAAAATTCCAATGAAAGCCTCGTTTATTTTAAATTGATTATCTTGTCATTGCGAATTATTCTGCAACAAATACATTTAAACTCTTTCCATCTAACATGGTTGATTTGTTGTTCTTTTCAGTAAAAATGAATCTAAACCTGCCAATGTCATGACATGTCACGAACACGGCGAACCAAGTAAGGTCGATGACAATGAGTGTGAAGAATATGATGAGGAAACTATGATGCCTGAACACCTTACCGAGGACTTGAGGCAACTTGAAGACGATAAAAAGCCCAACCTGGATGAAACAGAGACAGTAAACTTAGGAGATGACGAGTCGATCAGAGAAACCCGAGTCAGTGTTCATTTGGCAGCAACAGAAAGAGAAGAATTGGTCAAACTGCTCACACAATACATCGATGTGTTTGCCTGGTCTTATGATGATATGCCAGGGTTAAGCACTGATATTGTTTCCCATAAGCTGCCTATCAATTCAGAGTACTGTCCAGTAAAACAGAAAATCAGAAAGTTCAAGCCCGATCTGAGTTTAAGGATAAAAGAGGAGGTCATGAAGCAGATCGAATCAAAAGTCGTTGAAGTGACCAAGTATCCCACTTGGTTGGCTAACATTGTTCCAGTGGCAAAGAAAGATGGAAAAATCAGGATATGCGTGGATTATCGGGATCTCAACAAGGCAAGTCCGAAAGATAATTTCCCTTTGCCAAACATCCACATACTCATCAATAATTGCGCTAAGCATGAGCTGCAATCTTTTGTAGATTGCTTTGCGGGATACCACCAGATTCTAATGGATGAAGAAGATGTAGAAAAAACAGCATTCATCACACCTTGGGGAGTCTACCATTATCGAGTGATGCCGTTCGGCCTCAAGAATGCTGGAGCCACCTATTGAGAGCTATGACCACCATTTTCCATGATATGATCCAGAAAGAAATTGAGGTGTATGTGGACGATGTCATCATAAAATCCCGCGAGAGTTCGAATCACCTGACACACTTGGAAAAGTTCTTTAACAGGTTACGTAGGTATGATTTGAAGTTGAATCCAGCCAAATGTGCATTTGGAGTGCCTGCAGGAAAGTTACTCGGATTCATAGTTAGCAGAAGAGGTATCGAGCTTGACCCTTCCAAGATCAAGGCAATTCAAGACTTACTTCCTCCAAAGACTAAGAAGGAAGTAATGAGTTTTCTGGGGAGACTGAATTACATCAGTCGATTCATAGCTCAATCGACGGTGATATGTGAGCCCATATTCAAGTTACTACGAAAAGATGCGCCAACCAAATGGACCGAAGAATGTCAGAAGGCTTTTGACACCATCAAGAGTTACCTTTCGAATCCACCAGTGTTGGTGCCACCACGTGCAGGCAGTCCTTTGCTATTGTATTTATCTGTCTCTGACAATGCATTCGGGTGTGTGTTGGGACAACATGATGAGACCGGAAGAAAGGAGAAAGCTATATACTATTTGAGCAAGAAGTTCACGTCATATGAGGCCCGTTACACCCTTTTAGAGAGAACTTGTTGTGCTTTGACTTGGGTTGCTCAGAAATTGAGACATTATCTATCAGCTTATACAACACATCTCATTTCGAGGATGGACCCGCTCAAGTATATATTTCAGAAAGCAATGCCCACAGGAAAGCTAGCAAAGTGGCAAATATTGTTGAGTGAGTTCGATATTGTGTACATGACTCAGAAAGCAATCAAGGGGCAAGCTTTGGCAGATCACCTTGCTGAAAACCCAGTAGATGAAGGATATGAACCACTTATAACATACTTCCCTGATGAAGAAGTATTGTTTGTAGGGGAAGACATATCAGAATCATATCCTGGGTGGAGAATGTTCTTTGATGGAGCAGTAAACTCTATAGGATCAGGAATTGGAGCAGTGTTGATATCTGAATCGGGGCAACATTATCCAGCAACAGCAAAGCTTAGATTCCGATGTACTAATAACATGGCTGAGTATGAAGCGTGTATTCTTGGCATTAGAATGGCTCTTGACATGAATGTTCAAGAATTACTGATAATTGGTGATTCAGACTTGTTGATTCATCAAGTTCAAGGAGAATGGGCGGTGAAGAATCCTAAAATCTTACCATACGTACAATTGGTGCAGAGATTATGCAAAAGATTTAGGAAGACCAAGTTCAGACACACACCGAGAATACAAAACGAGCTTGCTGATGCCCTTGCAACCATATCGTCCATGATACAACACCCAGAAAAAAGTTATATCGATCCACTTGAGATAGTTTTAAAAGAACAACCAGCACATTGTTCACATGTGGAAGCAGAATGGGATGGGAATCCATGGTATACCGATGTAAAAAAGTACTTAGAAGCTGGCGAATATCCAGAAAAAGCAACAAGTATTCAAAAGAAAACAATCCGAAGAATGGCAAACAACTTCTTCTTGAATGGAGAAGTTCTTTATAAGAGGACACCTTATCTGGGATTACTGAGATGTGTGGATGCTGTAGAAGCCACAAAATTGCTTGAAGAAGTGCACGCTGGAGTGTGTGGGACGCACATGAATGGGTTTACATTAGCAAAGAAAATCTTAAGGGCAGGATACTTCTGGATGACTATGGAAAATGATTGTGGCCGGTTTGTCCAAAAATGTCATAAATGTCAGGTACACGGAGTCTGATCAAAGTACCACCCCACGAGCTCAATGCGATGAGTTCCCCTTGGTCATTTGCAGCCTGGGGCATGGATGTTATTGGACCGATTGAGCCTGCTGCTTCCAATGGTCATAGGTTCATTTTGGTCGCCATTGATTACTTCACATAGTGGGTCGAAGCTGCTTCTTACAAAGCTGTGACAAAGAAAGTTGTGGCCAATTTTGTTCGCAACAATTTGATATGTCGTTTTGGAGTTCCAGAGTCTATCATCACAGACAATGGAGCAAATCTGAATAGTCACTTGATGAAAGAGATATGTGAACAATTCAAAATTACCCACCGTAATTCAACTGCATATCGTCCTCAAATGAATGGAGCTGTAGAAGCTGCTAATAAGAATATCAAGAGGATACTGAGAAAGATGATTGACAACTACAAATGTTGGCATGAAAATTTGCCTTATGCTTTGCTAGGCTACCGCACCACAATCCGAACCTCCACTGGAGCAACTCCTTACCTATTGGTATAAGGAACAGAAGCAGTGATACCAGCTGAAGTTGAGATACCATCTTTAAGGATTATTTAGGAAGCTGGATTGAGCGATGCCGAATGGATTCGTGACCGATATGAGCAATTGGCATTGATTGATGAGAAAAGAATGAGTGCCGTTTGTCATGGCCAGTTGTATCAACAGAGAATGACTCGTGCTTTCAATAAGAAAGTAAGAGTTCGAACATTTGAGGTAGGCCAATTGGTGTTGAAACGCATTTTCCCTCATCAAGACGAATACAAAGGAAAGTTTGCACCTAACTGGCAAGGACCGTATGTTGTCCACAAGGTACTATCAAGAGGAGCTTTGGTTCTAGCGGAGATGGACGGTCAGGTGTGGCGCAAAGCTATCAATTCAGATGCCGTTAAGAGATACTATGTGTGAAACTTCAGTTTGTATTTTCTTGTCATTTCCTTGTAATTGTTCTATTTTTCTTGTAATCGCGTCGTTTTAGATTTTATCCCTCTTGCAATGAACTACGTCTGACCTGAATTCTAAAAAATGAGATACGTAGGCGGCCTATGTCGGCCTCGGTCACCCTTTTTATCAATTTGTAATGTTTTCTTAGTACTTGAACTACGTTCGACCTGAGTTCTCGAGAATGAGATACGTAGGCGGCCTATGTCGGCCTCGGTCATTTCCTCATAAAATTTTCTTTTTTGTCACTTCTCGAGTGGGAACTACGTTTGACCTGATTCCTGCCTCAACGGAATACGTAGGCGCCACAAGGGTTCGGTCATATTCCCAATAAGGTTTATAGGCGACTTCACTCTCAGAACCATGGAACACAAGTGACTTCAATTTCAAAAACTTATTCAACATCTCATGCTCATTACTAGTCATCATGGGACCCAACAAAGGACGAAAGAAGGCATCAGTGCCTAACGCTCCATCTACCCTGGGAGTAGTAACAGTAACAAGGTGGTTGATTGGAGGTTGAGCAACCTGCACTGCGGGAAGGACTCCAGGGCCAACCAACCCCTTCAGAAAAGACATGATCTGCTGAGCTAACACTGGTTCTAAGAGAGGAACGTCGGTATTCCTAGCTGGTGCATCCTCTTCCTGTCCAACATCCCCCTCGTTCTCAATCTCTATATTCTTTTCTAGCTCTTCTTGAGGGGCCTCTTCCCTTAGAACGTTCTCAGCTGGGGCTCCACCTCTAGCGGTTGCCACTCTTCCCCTGCATCTGCCCCTTTCTCTTCCCCTACCAATTCCTCGACCACGACCTCTGGCTGTAGACTCCTCATTGACGGGAGCTATGGGCCCGGTGCTGTTGAATCTAGTGTTAACCATCTGCGGACAGAAGAGTGAAGGAAATTAGATACCAATTTAGATCGTCAAATACCAATTGGAATCAAGTTATAGCATTAAATGAGACAAGAGAAAACAAAGAGATTTCTTAAAGTCTTATAGCCTCTAGAAGAAAAGTACAAATGTCTTTGTACCGTTCCGCAAGACTCTACTATACTCTTTTTGGTACAAAGAGATCAACGAACCCCTGGCTCTGATACCAACTTTGTCACGACCCAGACCGTCGTGATTGACACCCACATTAACCCTCTGGTGGGAGAACAATTACTACAACCCAGCTACACGACTTAATGAAAACCAGAACATTAAAAGATATGAAAACAGGTTTAAATGTCTAAAGAAAACTGGAGTTCCCATAAACTCTGAAAGTTAACAAAATAAACTACCAACATTGCGGAAAATAACCCCTAGAACCTGAAAGTCAATGTACAAAAACTCTACCAACGATAAGTCTAAGAACAAGGGACATAATCCCGTAAGCTAAAACATAACAAATATCTAAAGAACTAGGTCTAAGTCCGAAGAGAATGGACTAAACATAAGAAAATCCATGGCATCCTGGAAGAACTGGCTCACCCTTGAATTCGGTCTAGATACATGATCTCCTAAATGAGGTCTGTCAGTAGCCGTTTGAAGATGCCTTGTACTCAACAAAAAAAGAGCTAGTGCAATATCAATACACAACCACTGTGTATTGGTAAGATCACGCGACCACTCCCATAAGCATAATATACAACAATTAATCACAACATAGTAAGCACACATATATATAATACATTTTATTTATCATTTTAGAGCAACATACAATCTTTCATTATCAATGACAAGTTGACATAAGCATAGCAATCACAAGTAGTTCTCTCATGGAACTCATACCCAAACTGTTAGTGTGTCGAAACATGACACCCGATCCAATAAGTGTGTCGAAACGTGACACATGATCCAATATATGTGTCGGAACGTGACACCAGATCCAGTCAGCACAACCACAATCACAATCACACCCATAAAGAATAATGCTCATAGTCATACAATCAAGCAATGGTTTCATGGCATGTAATTATTCATATACATATACTTATTTGCATTAAATTCGATTTACATTCCTTGTTCTCATACATGCATGCACACAAACAAGAAATAAAATCATCACCTACCTCGAAACCAAGCTTGAATCCTCTTAAGATACTTGAGTCTTTCCTTTCCAGATTCTTTCCGCTTGTTCTAGGTCTACAAATAATTAATACAATGCAATGATCAATAATTAAGGTCTAATTTACCCGAATTATAACAAACCCAATAACTCAAGACCAAACCCATGATCCTAAGTGTAGTTAGGGTTTTTCCCACCATTAATTTCAGACCAAAACCCTCCCTTAATAATAATTACCCAAGAATCTAAGTTCTACAGATCGAAAAACGGATTAGGGGAGTAAAATCCTTACCTTTAGCACCAAAAGTCGTGGAAAACTGTCAAGAAATCATCCTGGGTCGTCTCCTAACTCTTAAGAAAGAAGTTTGCGGAAAAATAACGAAATTGGGGTTTTTCTCCGACTTAAGTCGCGACTGGCCCGCTATAGCGGCCCCGCCCTAATGGAATTAATCCCGCCATGGCGGCTTACACAGAGACAGAACCTCGGGATTTGAATTTCAAGCCCCCATTTCACAATACACCTTCAACCCTTGACGTTCAAAAATTACCTTTTCACACCAAGATCAGTTTCGGGAGTTCTACTCGCTCGAATTCGATTCCGTAATGTCGTACGGGCTCCTTAACATCTTAGCTATCCACTCATGTGATCAAAATCAAAATTAGATCCCCTACTCATTACCAAATTTCCCTAGACCTTACCTGACTCAGATTTCATCCGAATTTGATCTAGGCTACAATTTCCAAGTTACTAAAAAAAAATAATTTTGGCCCCAATTCTTTCCTCATTTGCTCTTTTATAACGACGAAAACAGGTCGTTACACATCTCAAGTCTTAGAACCTGTAAGAAAAACAACAACTAGTTACATATTTTTGAACTTAACTACTGCATTTCCTATCTTTCCTAGAGCCTTTTACTTAATCTATCCTTTCAATAATCTCCTTTATTTGTGCAACAACTATTCTACTCCCTTGAAGTGTTCCCAATTCCTTACCTTCCATGTGTGATAGCTCTTTGACCCCAAAATTATTGTTGTTAGCTCCTTTTTGAATTGTCTCTAATTTCTCTATTTTATCCAACTTAAACATGGTTGCACCTGATCCTTATTCACTCTGCATCCTGACCATCTTTCCAGCTCTTCTTGCACTCTTATTGTCCATCTACAATCTACATTCAAAAAATAGATATTGCTGAAATTCCTCTTTGATATCATCTCACGTACAACATGTTGTCCTAATTTGTACAATTTGATGTCATAGGAAAGTACGAGGTATGATATATGTTCACAAGTTCAAAAAGTATGAGTGCAGAGGAGATAAATGTTTTTCTAACTCCTAAATTAAAATAATATTGATGTACCAGAGTTCTCAAATTTTAAATTCGCCTCTGCTTACCTGAAGGAGATATTTGCATTATAATGAATATAGTAATCGATAAGTTTATCCCATCATCTTACAATTGAAATAATTTGATATCTAAATCTAGCTGTCACTCAATATCTAAATAAGCGGGGAAGAGCAACCAATTCACACAAATTTCACATTATATTTAGTGTACCTTACTCTTCTAAATAATTCAAAAGTGAATGATCGACCTCTATTCATCTCTTCTTCACTCATACTTTTTGAACTTGTGAACATATGTGATACCTCGCACTTCCCTATGATATTGAATTGTACAAATTAGGTCCAAAGCATGGTTATGAGGTATATATAGAATACAAATTTCAACACCATTTCTTGTTCCTCATGTAACCTATTTGTCAGGGGCGGAGCTACAACCTATTAAGGGTGTGCAAGTGCCTCGTCGGAAAATTATGTGTTTATGTAAGTTAAAATTTATAAATACCAAATAAATAATTTATTTTGCACACTCTTGTTATTGGAAGAACCTTTGGCGTAGCGGAAAGGGTGACTAAAAGTGTTGTTGATAGGGACTCCGAATCCTGTTTAGCTTTCTTTTTAACTCTTTTGTAATTATTTGTTATATTTTGCTTTTTTTTATGAGCCATTATATACTACTTATTTGATAATTATATTTTTTGTTTAAATTTATGTGATATTGTTAAAATTTTAAGAGTCAACTTAATTTCTTTTATCGATTTTTTATGTCTTTACAATACTTTAAGTTGTTAATTATTGTGATTTACATTTTTTATGTAATTTGTAAATATATAAATTTGGTTTCAAAAAACTTAAGCTTCTAGTTCCGAATTCGCAGTTACAGTTTAGGAAATTGAATTTTAAAATTTTAAACGTGTCATATAAATTGAGACAAAAAAAGTATTAAATTTACTAAAACTTTAATTTGAATATATATTTGTATTAATATAAAATAATATTTTAAATGAGTTTCTACTAAAAGAATTAGAAGAAAAAGTTATATACAATTAACCTTTTCATTTCCTCCCAAGTAGGTTATTAGGAGGTTTGAAAAAAAAAAAAGTTCATAAGGGATTTATTTTAATATAGTTTCATAGGTCAATCGGGAGATAATTTTTTATTAGAATTCTCACGCTTTTTTTATCAAAACTAAAGAACTTTAACATACATTCATTAAAATAAAAAAGTAGAAAAACCAATAAACTAAAATGACTTTAAATTTAAGCAAAATTAATAAATTATTTGTATTTTCTGATGTGTGATGTGTGTTTAGTAAAATCTCGACTCATTTATTAAAAAAATATTATTTTAGTCAATAGAATTTATCGTGTATTTTTTAAAGTAGCTTAAACTAGAAAATTCTTTTTCTAGACTCTTTGTGTTTAATTAGTAAAAAAATTTTGTTGATGGTGTTGATAGTAAAGTTGTAAGGTTGAGAAGGATGCAAATAAACCGTACTTGTTGAAAAATTTTGTTAGTTGATTTTAAAAAATTTGCACACCAATTCTAAAAAGTCTAGCTCTGTCACTGCTGTATGCATCTACATGTCATAAACTATGCTTGTGGAGGGAAGAGGTAGGGGGCTAACCTCTTTCTAGCATTATAACAAAAATAACTTTTAGCGTCAATAAATATATGCAGTGTTAAAGTCTTTACCGACATTAGATAATTTTCATTGGTTTAAAAATTTCTTTTATGTATATTTTTACACCCCCCCCCCCCCTTTAGAGCTCTCACATTTTTGCTCCTCAGTAACTCGAACTTCTCATGTTGTTATAGGCTTTAAGGGCATTTAGAATGCTAAAATATAACATGCACTAGTAATTGACTCTAAAAAAACATATTTAATAGCAATTAAATTATTGTCGTTAAAAATTACTACTAAGATTATTTTTTTAAAGGAAAATGCATAAGTACCCCCCCAGCCTATGCCCAAAATCCCTGAGACACACCTAACCTTTACTAAGGTCCTATTACCCCCCTGAACTTATTTTTTAGTTAATTGTTTACCACTTTTCGGCCTACGTGGCTGAGTCCGTGATTTCACCAATGTTAAGCACGTGGGTGCAGCTTTTAGACAGCACTGACCAATAAAAATTGGTCATGTGTTAAAATAAACTTGGAAAAAATAAATATTAACTCAATTGTCTTCTTCTTTATTATTGTTCTTCACCAGTATACGTACCCGCGCGTTGCGCGGCTATATATTAATTTAAAATTATTTTAATTTAATAAAATATCAAATACTTCAAATATTTTTATATATTGTCCTTTATTACTTTTATGTTGTATTAATAAATTAATATTTTTCATATTAAAAAATTAATATTTAATTTTTTTTCACATGAAATATAAAATATCATAAGATTAAATGACATGTTAGTATATTTTGAATATTTATTTTTCGAATCCAAAACATTCTTTACATTCTGAAATTTGCGTCAAACTATAATAGAAAAATGATTTAATATAGAGTGGATATAAATAATGTAATAATAATACATGTACTTGCTATATACATTTTCTTATTAATCATTGAAAATAATTAATTAATCAGTTTGTTATATTATTTTTTAAAACATTAATTTAATCTCTTAAACTTTCGCAGAAGAAAATAATAATTTAAATTTTAATCAATGATTAGATGTCGAGGAACTTATCAATTTTTCTAGTATTCTAATATAGTAATTATTGCGTAAATTCATGTTATGACTATTATAAAATTTATCATAATTTTTAATACTTATTATTTTAATACAACGTGTAATCTTTACTTATTATTTTCTTCCCATTGTTATTTTTGTTTAATTATATTACAAATAATACTAACAACAATTTCTTTTTTTATTAATGTAAAGATAATTTAATATAACGTGTAATTTTTACTTACTATTTTCTTCCCAATTTTATTTTTTTAATCATCTATAAATAATAGTTACAACAATTTATATTTTTATTAACGTAAAGATTTTGAGTAATAATTCTTCTTATGTTCTATTAATAATAATGATCGAAATTATTCACTATTAAAGTTTCTACATAATTGATATAAAAATTGAGGTTGCATACAAATAAAAACATGTTTGAACAAACAAAATAATTATATGCACTATTAGAGAGTACCTTCTAGTCTTATAAGTATCCTACAATTATGATAAAGTTGGAAAAGTGTACCTATCTATAAATAAAATAAAATTATATATATAATATTTACAAAATTTTACAAGCCCAAATTTGAAATAAAATATATAAACATTGAAAGCTATAAACTAACTAAAAATATATTCACAAAGTAGATTATAAGTAATATTTTTTTATCTATAAATAAAATAAAATTATATATATAATATTTACAAAATCTTACAAGCCCAAATTTAAAATAAAATATATAAACATTGAAAACTATAAACTAACTAAAAATTTATTAACAAAGTAGATTATAAATAATTTTTTTTATCTATAAATAAAATAAAATTATATATATAATATTTACAAAATTTTACATACCCAAATTTGAAATAAAATATATAAACATTAAAATCTATAAACTAACTAAAAATATATTAACAAAGTAGATTATAAATAATAGGATAGCTTTTTGAAATTTTGGGAAGTGTAAAAGCTACTTTTTAGAAAGTTGAAAAAGTGGGGCCCGGCGCGTGTTGAACAAAGCTTTCAACCTATTTGGTTTATATTTCCAAGTAAGCCGAAAGTGGTAAAAAATTAATTAAAAA
The DNA here is from genome assembly GCF_900185275.1 of Solanum verrucosum. Classification (NCBI taxonomy): domain Eukaryota; kingdom Viridiplantae; phylum Streptophyta; class Magnoliopsida; order Solanales; family Solanaceae; genus Solanum; species Solanum verrucosum. The sequence goes on from NW_026020443.1 coordinate 419,261, forward strand.
ATAAGTTCGGGGGGGTAATAGGACCTTAGTAAAGGTTAGGTGTGTCTCAGGGATTTTGGGCATAGGCTGGGGGGGGGGGGGGTACTTATGCATTTTCCCTTTTTTTTTTGGTATAGTATAGATAGTAGTATTATTTGTTAATCGCATAATCTCTTATTCTTCAATTTGTGAATCTATTGTTTTATTTGCTTTGTATTTTGCTAATTTGCTGACACATTTTTTGCAACCCTATTTCAAAAATATTTTCTTTGAATCGAGGGTCTATTAATTTTTTTTTACCATATCAGATAAGAGTAAAATCTGATTATATCTTACTTTCTCCCAATCCCATTTATAGGAACTACACTGAATATTTTGTTGTATGAATTACATCATTAATTAAGGAAATATCTTGATTGCATTAAAAAGTTAATGTGGAGTTAATTAATGTTGAGACTAAAAGAATTACATAGAAAATCCGATACAATTAAAATGAAAATATCTTGATCACACTAACCGTAACTCCAACTTTTAACCTATAAATTATTTTAAGTAATCAGTCTTGTCGTTTAATTTGTCGTGGATTCATGATATCTAACATCTCTAAGAACCGGTTTGGCATTACGGTTTAAAAACTACTTATTTTCATAAACATTTTTTAAAAATAGCTTTTAAGAAAACTGCTTTTGAAAATAGTAATTTGTGTTTGGTTAATTCATTTGAAAAGTGTTTTTTACAAGCAAATTGTGTTTGACTAATTTTTTTTTAAAAATATTTTTGAGAGTCAAATTACGATTAAGGGAAAGTATTAATGTACTTTTAATATTAAAATTATTTTATACAGAGAAACTAATTTAGATATCTATTACAAAAAAAATAAATTAAATTTTTATTAAATTAAAATGTTCATATTCAAATTTTCAATCAATATTATACATTTTTATAATGGTTGGAATCTCTAATTGTTATTTTTTTTTCTAATCTTACAAAACTATTGTTGCTACCTTTTTTATTTTTCTAATTCTACAAAATAATATGTAAAATAATAAATAAAATAATAATACATAAATGTAAAATAAAATATAAATTTATTATATAAAAAAAATAAATTATTAAATGGAACTTAACCAAACATATGAGATATGTTAATTTAAGAAGCAAATTTTTTTGCTTCTTCGCAACAACAGAAAACTACTTTTGCTTCCATTTAAAAGTAATTTTACAAGTTTACCAAACACCAATTTTTTCAAAAAAATAAATAAATCTCAAAATAAATGCTTTTGAGCTCTCAACAACAATACCAAAAAGGCTCTAAGACTCTATTTGGCTCATTACCATGTTAATTAATTTATAATTAAGAGAAAACACATAAAAAAAACTCTGAACTTGGTCGGATAACTTATTTTAACACTTAAACTACACGGATGTTCAAATACCCCCCTTAACATTTTTGAAGTGAATTAAACGCAACCCTAAGGGATGACGTGGCAAAGAGAGTGAGTTCACTCACCTAATAGTGTGTGAAGAAGTTAAAAAAGGAAAAAATAATTATAAAATCATACACATGTCATTTTTTTTATAGGTCAATATATAATTACATTTTAAATATTATTTTCTTAATATATTAACTTTTATTAAACTATATGAATTTTCTTATTGGCCCATAAAACTTTTAATTTTTTTCTCTTCATTTTATTGTCTTCCCCAATAAGATTCTTCTCCATTCAAGCATCCTTTTTTCCTCCATCTTTATCTTCGGAGAGCCCCGTGTAAGGGAGAACAGGAAAGCCTACCCCTCGAAATCCTTCTTCCTCCGTTTGAGTCGTAGTAGGAAGCTACTTTCTCTCTTCGAGTATTATTATTAGGTGTATTATTATACATTTTCCCAAAAGAACATTCATTCAAAAGACAGGGGCTTTCTTGCTTCAGCATGTGAGGGAAATGCCCCGGGTATCGAAGTTAGCAACTCTATCAACTACTTCAATTTCACCATCTCTTTATTAATCCACAAAATCCAACACCAACATTATTGTATCCAAAAAAATTGGTGTTATCTTCTCAAACTGCATTAAAAATTGTGAAGAGTTTTAGATGCAATAAGTATTTTCTTATGCGTAAATGGTTCTAAAGGTATCGTATCGTCCTCAACGTCATTATCAACATTGTTTTCTTCGATGGTATCCACAATTTCCTCTAAATTATGGACCCCTAAACACGTATCATTTTCTTCGGGCAATCTAACAGGCTATTGACATCCATTTATTGTGGTAACCGAGATTATTGATCATGACCTCATATTCATGAATATCATTTTCATAAGAGGGTCATTTAAATTCTTTGAGGCTTCATCTTCGAATGATGTAATCAAAATTAGCCTGTATTAAATCTCAAAAACACTCTGCATAGGAGCGGGGGTCTTACCCTGTGCGCACCCAAAGGATAGCGGCTGCGGGTTTCCCTTGTCATAAAAAATAATAATCTCAAAAACACTCTTTAAATTAATAACTTTAAATTAATAATTTATTAATTTAACGATTAACTAATATCCCTACAAAATAATTATATGATTCCGATAATATTAATTTAGAGAAATTTTACTATATATACCTTGTGAATTGTGATGGTGTTTTGTTTATACTTCATCCGTCCACCTTTAATTGTCATGTTACGGTTTTTGAAAGTCAATTTGACTAATTTTCAAAGTTAAATTAGATTACATTAATTATTTTAAACGAAAAAAAATTGATATTCTAAAACTATATGAAAAATACTATAAATTGCAATTTCTTTGCATATCAATTGATGAAAATAACATCGTAAAATGTTGATCAAAGTTCTTACTTATTATTTAATTCTAAAAAAAATAATTATGACAATTAAAAGTAGACGGAGGAAGTAATTGAAATTGGAGTTAACACAGATCTTTATGGTTATTTTTGTGTTTCGTGTAGTAATTAATGCAATTAAATTAAATTAAAAGCAGAACTCATTAATTACCTTTAATTATTTAAAAAAAAAGGGAAGATTCAAGTTGAAATTGATATCTACACCTGAAGAAATTGTGGCTCTTATAGACAGTTTGACCAATTTTACAAAATCGGTCAATTAATTTTTTTAAAAATTTGAGCAATAATTAATATTTGAATAAATTTTAAAAAGTATTTCTAGTAGTATTCTTTACAAAGTTAAATAAGTATTTCTAATAGTATTCTTTACAAAAGTACTAGTGACAAAAACTATATATTTTAGCTTGCTTCTACTACTTCTAAAAATACTTATTTTCTTTTAAAATCTTGATCAAACATTTTTTCTATTTTAAATCAAGTATTTTTTTAAAGTATTGATCTCTCAAAAGCTTAATCAAATATGTTATTGGTTCACTAATTGCTACAAGATAAAGGATGAAGACAACGAGGAATTTGACATAAGAACACAGAATGTTGCAGTGATTAGTGATTACAATCAAAGCGGTGGTTTTATTGCCGAAAAAGTTAAGAGAGCATACGTTTATGCAAAAAAAAACTATCTAGTTGTAATCGCAAGCACGTGAAATGACAATCATTGTCCTTGTGAAGCATGTGAAATGACGAGATTGTTATCGTAGTAAGCATACATATTAACAGAGAGAAGCTTAAGTCCCACTTATAGAATTTCATATTTTTTTGGCTACATAGGAGAAATGTGTTATATTGGTTTGTATTTTTATCGCACCTAATATTTATATCAATTTAATAAATATATGACATATTTTTACATATATTAATTCTATCTAAAGGTAAATGGTAGGATTTATTGGAAGGAAAAGTAAGAAAACAAGAACAAAAAAAGACAATGAAATTTTTAAAAAAGGAAAATTCAATTTATGGTTTTAGGCGAAATTGGAAGAAAATGATAATAATACAAAAAGATGGAAAAGACGAAAGAGCAAAGCATAAAAGTCCTAAATTAAGTCATTTACAAATTCGCTCTCCTAGCTTTTCGTCTCTCATGGTCAGTGACAATCCAGCAAAGTGCTTTCGCCGTTGGTGATTATTTTAATTTATTTTTAGTACGTGATTAAGAAGTATGAGTAGTTAAAGTTAAAAAGTAAGCTCATGGTACTCTTTCTGAGGGGGAAAAGACATAAATTCACCCTTGAACTTGTCTCAAAAAGTCAGTTACACGCTTAAACTATCATGCCGACCTATTACACACCTTTACTATTTAAAAATGAATATTTTACCGCCTAAAACTGACGTGGCAAAAAATAAAAAAAATAAAAAAAGAAAAGCGCGTTTGACGGTAAATAAAGTAAAAAAATAAATTAAAATCTTATTTTTACTATCCCCCTACGCCCACCCTCCACCCCCACCCAATGCCTCTTCTTCTTCTTCTTTATTTTTTTTCATCATTTTTTCATACCCAATTTTCATCCACCCCACTATACCTCCACCAAAATCCTTCCCCACCACCCACCCCATCATATCCTATTTTAATGCTTATTTGATTTCACCATTTTCAATATATTTGATTTTTCTCTTCGGCTTTGTTGGTGGTTGATAAAATTGATGATTAAGTTTAAAAAATAAAATATAATGATTGATTTGTTGGCGTGGGGTGAAAAAGAAGCGGGAATTGAAGGTGGTGGAGAAGAAAAAATTGTTATTGACAATGGTGGTAATAATATTTGGTGGTGGGTTTGTACCTTTTGATGCTGATAATGTAATTTTAGTGATGAGTTTGTTCATGGGTGTCAAATGTTGTTGTGGATCTTTCTAATATTTGTGGGGATAATGGTGATAGTATGATTTCGATGGTGGATTTGATCATAGGTGGTCAAATTTATGGTGACTATTTTAATTTTCATGGTGAAATATACAAATTTGATAGTAATATGGTGGCAATGATAGTGGTTTCATGGTGGTGTTCATTGAAGAAGAAACAATTGAATGATATGGAGAATTTTCATCAAAATTTGACATGGCATCTGATGTGACAGTGACATGGCATTGATGTGGCGCAAGTGTGATACACTTCTCATTGTGAGAGTGTCACGACCCAGACAGTCGCTATTGACACCACACAAACCCTCAATTGGGAGTCCGAAAAAAGTGAACTTAAACAAGAAAGATCAATGACAGCCTGAAAGAACTGGTTCACCCTTGAATCTGGTCACACTTAATAGTCACCTAGCTGAGGTCTATCAATAGTCACTTAAAGATGTCCTGTACTCAACAAAGAAAGAGTAAGTGCAGTATCAGTACACAATCACAATGTACTGGTAGGATCACACGGCCATCCCATTAAGTGCAACATACATAAGTCATTACAACAATATAATAACATGCATACACCGAATATACACAATATCGATATCATTTACGAACAACGAACAATTTCACATTTATCAAGATATACAGTTATGTCAAATCAATGGTCCTCTCATGGAACCCACACCCAAACTGTTAGCATACCGGAACGTGGTACCCAATCCAATGTTTATGCCGGAATGTGGTACCTGATCCATTGTTTATGCCGAAATGTGGCAACTGATCCCATGTTTATGCCAGAACGTGGCAACCGATCCAATATTTATGCTGAAACGTGGCAACTGATCCAAGTTAGTGTGTCAGAACGCAACATTTGATCCATTCAACAAGCCACAATCACAATCACAAGTATATTCTCAAAATCATACAATCAAGTCATGATTCATGGTATTCATCATTCATATATCCTCATCCACAAGTAGTGTGATCAATAGTGCAACATTCACATGCATACACGTATTATAATGAAGCAAGAACAAACATATATCACACAATCATGAAATCACAACCATCACCTACCTCGAATCCAAGCTTGAATCCCCTAAGCTACTTGAATCTTCCCTTTCCGAATTCTTCCCGCTTGTTCATAGTCTAAAAATATACAATTAACGCAAGGATCAACAATCAAAGATCTAAGTATCCGGATTATAACAAACTCAATAACCCTAGATCAAACCCAAGATCCTAAAACCCAATTTAGGGCTTTTTCCACCATTAGTTTCAGATCAAAACCCCTCCCCCACAATAATTACCTACGAATTTACATTCTACGGATAGAAAAATGAATTCGGGGAGTGAAAATCTTACCTTTAGACTCAATAATGGTGGAAAATTGTCAAGAAAACCCTGGGGTCGTTCCTTAGCTCTCAAAGTTGAAAATTGCAGAATAAAACATTTTTGAGGTTTTATTTCCGACTTAAGCCGCGTCTATCCCTCTATGGCGGGACCCATCCCTCTACAGTGGCAGCCATCCCGCTACGCCGGCAGGCAAGGGACAGAATGCTGGAATTTGAATTCCAATCCCCCATTTCACAACACACCTTCAACCCTTGACATTCAAAAATCACTCGTTCACGCTAAGATCATTTTCGGAGTTCCACTCGCCGGAATTCAATTTCGTAAAGTCGTACAGGTTCCTTAACGTCTTAGCTATCTATTCATGTAATCAAAATCATAATTAAATCACCCAGTTGTTACCAGATTTTCCTGGACTTTACTGACTCTGGTTTTGTCCAAATTTGGACTAGGTTAGGAAATCCAAAGTTACTACTTAAAAGTTTTCTAGCCCCAATTATTTCCCCGTTGACTTTTCTATAATGAGGGGAACATGTCGTTACAATAGATACCAATTTACTCATCACTTGTCCCTGAGTGACACACTAGGAGAAAATTGTTAAAGCAAGAATAGAGTAGTATCTGAATCGTCGAATAACTGGGGATACTTGTCCCACATAGTTTTTATGTCGACTCTAGGCTGCTAGAAGCTTAAATTGGATACTTCTTCCTTACCCTGAACATCTTTCACCAAATCAACTCTCAAAGGTTTTACATCTTCAACCTCAAACCAACCAATTGAACACCTACACATCCTTCTATACAATGCCTCAATGAAGTCATCTCAATACTCGAGTGATAAATATTATTGTATGTAAACTTAACTACAACAAAAGCGATTCCCAACAACCACCAAAGTTGATCGTACACACGTCTACAACATGTTATCAAGGACCTTGACACAATCATCCGGACGAATCCTTTAGCACTTAAGCATGATAAAATTCCAAGTCAATACTCGCTACAAATAGAAGTGAACCTGAATCAACCAACACACACTCATAATACCTAAACAATCATAGTTCTTAACAATAGCTTTATCCCATAGCATAAATTCCAATGAGCTTAAGTTATAACAAATTCGATCTTTAGAAATTAGATACTTATCGAGGGATATGTCCAAGCATACAACCCCTTCAACAACACTATCGAAATGCTAGATTTAGTAATTGTAGATTACCTCTTAAGAACAATAGAATTGGACCCAATGAGCCCACATTCAACCACACATAATCGATACATGACCTCGATGACTAGAGGAATATTAAGATTGCTGGACAACCACAAATACGCAAGGTAGCTCTTCTATAAATTCTCATAAGCAAGGTGGTACATGTAGAACCACTAAAGTACTTTAACAACTCCAAGACAACACCGATTATTTCATTTGAAATAACCAAATCTTCCCAATCTTCCCACTCAACCAAGAGAACATCGTAGGATTTGGTACCCCTGATCCACCACCAGGGATCCACCCACAAAAGTGAAAACACTAGAGCATAGCTAGTGAATCATACTCACAACACTAACAACCATTATAAACACTCCGACCTTTTACCTTATTACTAACCAACACTTTTAAAAATGAAACCTTTCTTAGGTACTTAACAATCAATAGTAGTAAACTTACGACTCACCCCAGGTGTAAGTCCTTTCAAATGCTTAATACCGGATACAATTGATTATTTCTCATCTTGCCAATTCATACCTTGACAAAATACATCACTACGAATGTAGACTCACAACGAAAAATTTGAATTGTAATATCCACCATATAACACAATCCCTTTCTCTATCAAAATCAGCTTGTACCTTGAAGATTTTTATGAATTCATAGATCTCCGTTTATCATTGATCGCATCTCCATCGATCTTACTATATATTTCACTAGAATTTCAATCATACTCATTATAGACTCAAAAACCAAAAAAAGCACTTATTATCACACTCGGGCTAAGGTATGTACACTCTTTTCTCAAGTCCTTTCCAATAGTTTTTAACTAATTTGACGACTTGTGACACTATTACCATAGCCACAGCAAAACGAATGAAATCATGTGTCTCTGAACACAATTATCTACCCTTCGGAAGATACCTCTTTAGCATTTGCAATCAAATAAAATATTCTTGTTCTCGCCTCTCTCTAAAGGTTGTACGACATCCCATTATTTTTTTCATTATAACTCTAGCTCTTTTAAATTCGATTCGAGTGGTGTCCCGCCATCTATTAAAACTTTCCATACAACCATGTTACTCACCAAATATTAGAAACTCACAACCTTAGATACTCGTAAGTTGTAATTACTGTACAAAATTTGCTTAACCAACAATCTTATTATATGGTTGCATCCCATCACAATCCATCACGAACTCTTATTACCATTATGCTTAGTCGACCTTGACTATCACTACGAAGTCGATCTTTTCATCAACATGACATCTCAAATTCAGGTTTACTCATCAAAATCAAAGGACCAACCCAAATCTTTTTTAATACGCACTTTGTTGCTAAAATACTTCAATTTCCTTCATCCAAGTATACTCATTGGGACATTCCTTATCCATAAGCTTGTCATTCCGGTATCAATCAACTCATTTATGGCTTAAGATAAAATCACCAGTCCTCATACTACCCTCCTTCTTCTTAACAAACAAGACATGAGCACTCCACGATGAAGCACTAGAACGGATGAAACCTTTATCATGAAGCTCTTGGTTTTGAGGCTTAAGCTCTCTTAATTCTGCTGGAGCCACACGATATAGAAGGATGGAAATGGGGTGAGTGCCAATTTTCAAGTCAATGCAGAAATCTATATCTCTATCCGGAGGCATACCAGACAAATCTGTAGGAAACACTTCCTTAAACTCAGACACCACAGGAACAGACTCAATAGAGGGAGACTAAACCTCAATATCCCAAACATGAGCCGAATAATCCAAACAAACCTTGCCCTACTAGTTTCCTAGCCTGAATGGAGGATATTATCTTAGCTAGCTCAGACTTGTACACCCTTTCCCACTCTAATCTTTCCCTACTGGGGATCTTTAGAGTTACTGACTTAGTATTATAATTAAGCCCGGTATAATAGGGGGACAACCAAGTCATGCCTAAGATTATATCAAGTTAGTCATATCCAGCATAACCAAGTCAACCCAAATATGAAAATCCATAAACACAACAGGACAACACGATATACATGGGTGACTATGACTGACTCTTCAACTGGGGTAGAAACATGGATGGGGGCATCAAGTATATCACAAACCACATCAAATCCCAAGGCAATTGAACTGACACATACAAATAATTAGAACCCGAATCAAACAAAACAATAGCCATCCAGGCACAGACAAGAGTAACTCTTATGACCACTGATCACACCCTCAAACTCGATCTTACCTGGGGAAACATAAAACTGAGCCTCGTCCTCTTGACGGGTAACCTCGTTGCCTGGCTGCACTACTCCTCTACCTGCATTACCATTTCCCTGGCCTCCATGACCTCGTTGATTTCCTTCTCGTATGCCCAGGTTCTCCATAATTTTAACACACCTTATAACTTATATTTGATTGCTGAACACTGAATTAGATTGCGGGGGTTAGTTTGTGTACGATTCGAGGTCCATAATTGTGACTAAGGGAAAATATGAGAGACATGGCTGAGATTCTGTCTCGCCTTGTCCCGCTCTGGCGGGAGAAATCCCGCACTGACAATCTCGTCGTGGCGGGGAAAATCCAGTGGCCCTGACGAAAACAGAACGCCTGCCAACAATTTCTGGGGTTCCTCTCTTTTCTATATTTCCCCTAGATTTCCCAGCTATAACCAGACATTTAAGAAAATCCTTTTAGCTAAGACAATCATTTTCTACCCCCCGATCAACCCAACGAAGTACGTATTTTAGAATCCTTTTAGATCGCTTCAACATTACCACACACATATCCTAGGATATACGTAGACTCTCACACGGTTATCAGTTGGTCGCAACACACGTCCATGTATTTCATTTACGAACCACATCTAATTTATCTAGACCCTTGCACCTAATCTCGTGATGACTTTCTTTTCACAATAAGTTTCACGATACTCAAGCAGTTACAACTTGTAAATAAGTCCAAATTCTTTAATTAATTTGTTCTATAGATGAACGTTACTGATCATCTATGCCTTATACGACCCGTAAGGCCAAATACCAATTGGAACCTTCCAAGTTCCAATTAACTTGTTTGTGTCCCTTCAGTCGGGACTACGACGTCTAGTTCACTTCGTTGAGATACCAATTGGATTCGGGAGATACCAATTAGACTCAACTCATACCACAAGTGACAATAGTAGCTAGCGAGCCCTACAAAACTGCTAATTTCAATCATAGAACTTGGTCGAACCCAATTCTTAACCCTCTCAATCCTTAACTAATGGTAACCAAACCTTAAATCAATCTTAGAGAAAAGTGATACACCTTGCAATTGGTCAAATATTTCATCTATCCGAGGCAATGGATACTGGTTCTGAATGGTGATCCTATTCAACTGTCGATAGTCTATACATATCCTCTCTTGCTAGTGATGGTGTTACCACGTTTGTTGCCCTAGTTCGGACCATAGAATGAAGGAAGAAACATACCAATTTGTATCACCCAGATACCAGTTGGATTCAAGTCATAGCACGAAAGAGTAGAAAGAAGTGAGTTTTTCCTAAATTCCTATAGCCTCTCGAAGAAAAGTACGGACGTCATCGTACCGCTCCGTAAGACTCTACTAGACTCGTTTTGGTACAATGAGATCAACGAACCTAGGGCTCTGATACCAATTTTGTCACGACCCAGACCGTCGTGGTTGGCACCCACACAAACCCTCCGGTGGGAGAACCATTACTACAACCCAAACAATTTTTTTTATGAAATCTAAGGCATTTAAAGATACGGAAGTAGGTTTAAATGACTATAAAAAAATGGAATCCCCATAAACTCCAAGGTTTTAACAAGCAACTAACGAAACTAATGCAGAAGAACAATCCCTAAAACCTCAAAGTCATTGTACGAAAACCCTACTAACGACAAGTCTAAGAACGAGGGGTACAACCCCGAAATTAAACAACACCTTAAACAAAAGTCGGAGTCCAAAAAGAGTGGACTTAAACAAGAAAGATCTATGGCAGCCTTAAAGAACTGGCTCACCCTTGAATCCGGTCACGCTCAAGAGTCACCTAGCTGAGGTCTATCAATAACACTTGAAGATGTCCTGTACTCAACAAAGAACGAGCAACTGGTACCCAACCACAGTGCACTGGTAGGATTATATGGCTATCCTATTAAGGTCAACATACATAAGTCATTACAACAATATAATAACATGCATATACCGAATATACACAATAGCGATATCATTTACGAACAACAAACAATTTCACATTTATCAAGATATACAGTTATGTCAACTCAATGGTCCTCTCATGGAACCCACACCTAAACTGTTAGCATACCAGAATGTGGTACCTGATTCAATGTTTATGCCGAAACGTGGCAACCGATCCCATGTTTATGCCAAAACTTGGAAACCAATCTAATGTTTATGTCGAAACGTGGCAACCGATCCAAATTAGTGTGTCATAATGCAACACTTGATCCATTCAACAAGCCACAATCACAATCACAATCACAAGTATATTCTCAAAATCATACAATCAAGTCATGATTCATGGCATTCATCATTTATCTATCCTCATCCACAAGTAGTGTGATCAATAGTGCAACATTCACATACATACACGTATTATAATGAAGCAAAAAAAACATATATCATACAATCATGAAATTACAACCATCACCTACCTCAAATCCAAGCTTAAATTCCCTGAGGCACTTGAATCTTCCCTTTTCGGATTCTTCCCACTTGTTCGTGGTCTAAAAATATACAATTAATGCAAGGATCAACAATCATAGGTCTAATTATCTGGATTATAACAAATTCAATAACCCTAGACCAAACCCAATATCCTAATATCCAATTTAGGGTCTTTTCCACCATTAGTTTCAGATCAAAACCCCTCCCCCACAATAATTACCTACGAATTTATATTCTATGGATCAAAAATGGATTTGGAGAGTGAAAACCTTACCTTTAGCCTCAATAATGGTGGAAAATTGTCAAAAAAACCCTGGGGTTATTCCTTAGCTCTCAAAGCCGAAAAGTGCAGAACAAAACATTTTTGGGGTTTTATTTCCGACTTAAGTCGCGTCTGTCCTGCTACGGCGGGACCCATCCCGCTACAACGTCCTCCATCCCACTACGACGGCATGCACGGAGACAGAATGGTGGAATTTGAATTCCAAGCCCCCCATTTCACAACACACCTTCAATCTTTGACATTCAAAAACCACTTGTCACGCTAAGATCATTTTTGGGAAATCTACTCGCCCGAATTCAATTCCGTAAAGTTGTACGGGTTCCTTAACGTCTTAACTATCTATTCATGTAATTAAAATCATAATTAAATCACCCAGTTGTTACCAGATTTCCCTAGACTTTACTGACTTCGATTTCATCCAAATCTGGACTAGGTTTGGAAATCCAAAGTTACTACTTAAAAATTTTCTGGCCCCAATTCTTTCCCATTGACTTTTCTATAACGATGGGAATAGGTTGTTACAGAGAGTGGTGCTACACGTCTTAGGGGGTAAAAAAAATTCTCTATTTAGTAGCAGATGTGTGTAATAGGTCACTATATTAGTTTAAGTATGTAACTCACTTTCTGAGACAAGTTCGGGGGTGAATTTATTATCTTAAAATGTAAGCTCATAGTGCTCCTTCGGTTTCTATTTAGTTGTCACAATTTTAGGTTTCATGTCCCGTAAGAAATTAGGTAAGTTTAGCATTGTTCTATTATTTAGTGTTTTCTTGAAGTCAAATTTTTAATAAATGAACATGAATTAATTTATCTTGATTAATCAATTTGACCGATGAACATGAATAAATTGCTTAGTTATCCTATATTGATCAAATTCATATATACTTTCAAGGCTAATAACTCTCAAGGGTAAAATAGGAAGAATAATACTCCTACATTTCAAAATAATTGAATTGTTGGGGGTGTTTCACACTCTTTAAGAAAAGAAGATTAGGACATAAATTAGACATTACTTTCTATTTTTACCCTTATTAATTATTGTCAAATTAATCTTTAGAATAACTAAACATTAATCATACTCGCTCCATTTCAAATTAATTGAATTGTTGAGACATTTTTCATTTTTCAAATTAACTTAATTGTTCAATTTTCAAGACTACTTTTAAATTGTTCTTCCAATTTTACCCTTCGTTAGTTAGTATTGAAATTAGTTATTAATTAATGTTTTGTTATTTTAATCATAAATTTTACAATAACCAATTAGGGTAAAAATGGAAGGTTATGCCAAATTTATGTCTTAATCTTCTTTTTTTTAAAGGATGTGAAACACCTCAACAATTCAATTAATTTGAAATGGAGGGAGTAATAACTAATTTCAATACTAAATAATTCAAAAATGTCTTGAACTCATCACATAGAAAATAATTCAAAGCCATTAAAGTTTCTTGAACTCATCACATAGAAAATCCAAATGAAGGGTAAACATGGGAAGAATATTCTAATAGTAGTCTTGAAGATTGAACAATTAAGTTAATTTGAATTATGAAAAATGACTCAATAATTCAATTATTTTGAAATGAAGGGAGTATCATTTGATTTAGTTTACATACTTATGAGGTGTCTGATTAAGTAATTCTAATTGAAGTAATGTAGAACTTAATGCCTATTTTTGTGTTTCATATACTCTATTTGTCCAACAATACTTGTCCACAATTGACTTTGCATACTTCTTAAGAAACTATAAATAGAAAGGTAATCTTACTAATCACCCTTTATATATAATAAATACAATGTCTGAAAAATATAATAGAGAAATACTATAATAAATGATAAGGGTAAATTAAGAACTAAGTGTAAATTAGTTCATTAATTTGTAAAGTGGACAAATATTGTTAAACATCCCAAAATCGTATAGTGGACAATTATTGTTGAGTAGTAATCAGTGTAATACAACTAAATTAAAAGTCAAACTCATTAATTACCCATAATGTAAAAACAAAAAAATGAAAGTTGGAATTGATATTTATACCACAAGATCAGCTATAAAACAAAGAAGATATTTATACCTCAAGAAAAGGTCACTTTTATAAATTGTTTGACCAACTTTCTTATATCAGTTTATTTTGAATTATTTAAAATTTAAGACAAATACTCTTTTAGAAAAGTTAGTTGGGAGAATGGATTTGTTGTTTGATCAATTAATTTAAAATAGACTTTTGAGTGATTTAGTGTTTCTAACAATTTCTTAAAAAGTATTTCTAAGTGTAATTTTTTTCAAACGTATTTTAAGTAAAATTATATTTTTTTAGTTTCTGAAAATCAATTTCTGTTAATCTCAAAAGCGATGGTTTTCTAGTTGGCAAAACTGACAGAACAAAAATCTATGCAAAACAAGTTTCTACTTGCTACCAGAAACACGTGATATAATGTGCATTAATTTCTTGATGAACATGAAATTACAATATTGTCCTTGTGATGAAGAAAATTAGTTGACGAAAATGAGCTTAAATACTCCTTATGGAATAAGAAAGAACACAAACTCACAACACTAACCACAATAAATCAGTTACTTAATCCAAAGATCTTCAAAATGCCTAATGATATCACCTATAACATTCTTCTAAAACTTAATGTCAAATCGCTTTTACGATTCAAATGCGTTTGCAAATCATGGTGCTCTTTAATTGAAGATCCCTAATTCATCAAGCATCACTACGATATGTCTAAAAAGGATGTGAATCGTCATAAATTCTTCTTGACTGGTGGTGAATGGGAAAACAGGGACGACTATTTCTACTCTGTAGACCCTCCACTTCAACATGATTCTGCTACCTCTCTTATCGAGTCTCCGATTCCAGGGATCAATCATTTGAGTAGCGTAAGTTTTGTTAGTTCTTCTAATAATGGTATAATTCTTATGGTTTTCCCTTATGATTTGATCATTTTGTGGAACCCGGTCATCAGGGAATTAAGAAGAATTCCAAGCTCAATCTCTAAAATGAAAAAGTAAGAGAGAAAGCGGTTTCCTGCTATTTATGGTTTGGGCTATGTTTCATCTATTGATGAATATAAAATAGTTAGAGTGGGGGAAAAAGATAACTCAAATGGTCATTTTGAGATCGATCTCTTTTCGACGAGAGATAACTTGTGCAAATTGATTGGCAAGTTTCCTCCGTATAACTTTTTCCGTGAAGGAGATATTGTTAGCATAGATGGTATTGTTTATATGATAGTGATGGCAGATTTATCTAAAAGTATGAATGAATCTACTATATTAAGTTTTTGCTTGGAGAAGGAACAATTTGAAGAAGTATTATTTCCAGATCGGATTCTAAGGTTCCAAAATCCAATTTTGCATGTTTTAGAAGAAAATCTTTGTTTGACTAGAATGCACAATTTAGCAAGTCGTGATTTTGAAGTTTGGCATATGAAAAAAGATGGATCAATGAGCACCACATGGAGTAAGATCTTGACGATTCCATCGATGTATTATGGACGTTGCTTGAGGCGCGTGAAATTAATGAAAATTAATGAATACATAATTTTTCTAAGATATAAAGGTGATTTCGAGGTCTACAATACAAATGGAGAGAGAAGCAAAATAATTGAAGTTCCTGAGATTGATTCATTGTTTTACTACATCAATTGGATTGTACCGTATGTAGAAAGTTTGTTTTCTCCTAAACAGAGTCAGATTCAAAATTTTAAGAAGATTGATGCATCAATACCAGAAAAGAAGAGGAATGTAATCTTGAAAGAATAATTCAAACTTAGTTAAAACGCAAGGAGGGACATAAGAGATGCTCATAATCTTGTTGAATTTGGCTAGTTAACTTTTGTTTATTAATCATTTCATGTATTTTTGCCTTTTATAATCGCATGATCAAATGATCTTGTATTGTTTTAACTTTCTTTTTCTTTGTTGTTTCTCTAAATTAAATTTGACAAGTCTTAATGCAGATATTTCAAGATATACTTTTCAATTTTCGCATGTTAGATCAGTCAATTTTTTTTACAAAATATTTTCTTTTTAGGAATACAAGTTTCATAAAAATAGAAAAAATAATTATCCCAAATAGAAGTAGAGAAATAAATTTTATAAAGAACATTCTATATATGATTATGTCAAATTCACCATCTAACACCTCAGTCTGTAGTCACCCTATTCCCACTACCCCACATGGCCACACCCTTCTCTGCCCACACCCACCTCCCATAATGAGTATTTGTCTTGATCATATATAAATACTTTTCAAATAACTAATATTTCTAGCTTACATACCGAATACAAAAAATATGCAATAAATCTACTTATTTTTTTTGAAAAACTTTTTTTCATGAAAAATGAATTTTCCTATATACCGAACACACGCTAGATCCTTCATGGGAAAACTTGATAAGTGTTTTTCTAAAAGAGTTCAATACTTTGCACCTATTCATAGTATTTGGGATAATTATCCGTGCAACTTCTTGGCGCCCAGGTAGGCTAGGTTTTATTAATCGAGTAGTTATAAATTTGTTAATCACTGCGTAGTATGTTGGAACTTGACGGTAGAATTTATGCGTAGGCTTTCGTGCACCAACAAAATAAAATGTAGATTATGCATATATTCCTAAGTATTATATCAGACGTACACCGTAGGAGAATGCCCTATCTCATGAACTAGAGTTGGGGATGGTTGTGATTTCTTATTTGGTGTGATGTATGTTGACTGGTGACTGTATGATATGCATGCGTATAAGCAAAGTGTAACAGTAGTAACGAACCTAATGAATTGATTATGAATAATGCATGACAGGAACTTGATTACTTGACTATATGATGTGAGTATTGTACGTCATGAATGTGATTGTACTAGTGTTGTGATGCATTGGATCGGGTGTCACGTACCAACACACTAACTTGCATTGGATCAAGTGCTACGTTCCGGCACACTAACGTGGATCGGGTGCCATGTTTCGGTGCATTCATGGGATCAGGTGTCACATCAGGCACACTAAATTAGATCGGGTACCATGTACCAGTACACTAACAGTTTGGGTATGGGTTCAATTAGATAACCATTGACTTGTCATCTATGTGTATTATTGAGAATGTGGAATTGTACATTGAATCCTGAAATGATAATGGGTTGCGCATTATGTATATGCATATGTGTGGGTTGCAATGTAATAAGTTAATTGGAGATATTTGTTTGGGTAATGAATCGTGAATGGTAGAGTCCCAAATCGGGTTGTGGAATGGTAATGGGGGAACTAAGGGTTCTGGTGCTATCCTTGTTAATTAGAATGTGGTCATGGGTATTATTGTTGAGGTTTGGGGTGGTGTTTAGTGATAGTGTTTTATAGTTGGATCTTTCCCCGCGAAGGGGTAGTAATATAAATGGATAGTAGGCCTCGATAGGTGTAGTATGAGGTAATAAGTGAAGTGGAGACGGGAATGAAGTAAGGGCGTGTTGTGAGTATTGACCGGGTTGGTAGTAGTATATTCAGATTTTCCTTAAGGGATAGAATGATTAGGTATGATTACAAACGGATCGAGTGAGGGGTCAGAGTCCAGTGTACTTGTGGGATTTAAGTATCTGGACATGGTAAAGATAGAAAACTATAAAAGTGGAGGAATGAACACTCTTATTGCAGTTTCGCCAGTTGATTTCTCATATTATGCGGTAGGTATTCGAGTTGACCGATGAAGCCTACCAGTACGTGTGGTTGTACTGATACCACTCTTGCTATGCATTTTGGCATAGTCTGGTTCCAGGATCAGTGGTGTTTCATAGGTGAAGGCGAGGGCAATCTCCAGCAACTTCTATTTTTCCTTCCGCATGGTGGGAGCTGTGTCTTTTCGTTATTATGTTTACTTTGTACTTTTAGTATCTCTTGTACCTGTTTAGACTAGATTATTGAGGGTGTTAATTACTTTACAAGTCTTACCTTAAGTTGTTTTAAACTCTTATTTTATAAAAATCTTAGGAATGTTAATCGTTCTTCCTTTTTCTTGGTCTTCCACATGCTTTAAAAATGGTTGAAAATTGAGGATTCTCCTACTTAGGTGTTAGAGTAGGTGCCCGCATGACTCGAGTAACATCTCGCAATTTGAAGTAACTAGGAAGAAGCTAATAATTGGAAATAGTCATTTTTGGAAAGAATGGAAATCTGAAAATTTGTTTAAGTTAAGAAAAATTGAGTTTTGGTCAACTTCAAATGGCCATAACTCCTAGCTCAGGATGATTTAGGTGTACTTCTAGATATGGTTGGAAAGTTCTTGGAATGATCTTTCCAACGCTGTAGAGTTTGAACGATTCCGAGTTCATATGAGTAAGTCATGACCTTCGGAAGTTGGGTTGTCCGAATAAGGAAAGTCCAATCCGGATTTTGGAAGGGTAGTTTGGTCTTTTCCTTACCCAACTTAATTAATTCATTTTTAGGAGTTTAATTGGGATAAAGTATGATTTTAGTCAGTTTTAGAAAAGTGAATTTCACACTAGAGATAGGAGAAAGGAGAAAAGAGGAGAACGTTCAAGATTCATCGAGATTAGCTTGTGGATTTCGTCGGGGGTGATCCCTACAAGGTATGTGAAATCACATAGCATTGGGTCCATTCACCCATGCGCCAATCATGTTTAATTCAGCGATTTTCGTCCTAAAATAGTTAGAATTTGATGTTCTTGAGTTGTGTTCTTGAATTGTTTTTATTCTTGAAGTTACATGTGATTGATGGGTTTTCTTGAGACGTTTTAGCGATGTTAAGAGTTTTTTTGAGTTAGATTCTAGTGTACATGTGTTGGGTATTTAAATCTAAGAAAGTATTGAGAAAAGGAATCAATTTAAAATGATTTAGGATAAAAAAAATGAGTCGAAAAACTCGTCAGACGAACCTGGGGAGGGCCAGGCGCGTCGCGCCCCCATAGAACCAGGAGGATAAGGTGGCGTGCCAGTAGTGCACAAGATTTGAGCCCCAGTAAGTTGGGGCTGGCGCAGCGCGCCCGGGATGCTCCCAAATCGTCGTTTTTCACCAGTTTTCATCGTTTAGCCTATTTAAGTCCTTCTAAAGTGTACTAACACTTCCTATTGATTCTAACTACTCTAAATGACTTCTAAACATCTAGAAATAACATGAATTATAACCTTGAATCTAGAAATTCAAATTTAAGGAAAGTTAAGAGCCAAGTCTAGGAAGTTCTTAGAGTCTTTTCAAGAAGTCTTTTGCAAAAGCTTGTAACTTTGTTTAAAGACTTAAAGTTCAAGTTGAGTAAAGAGTAAAGAGTAAAGAGTAAAGCTTGAAGTTCATTTCTTCAAAAGTATATGGGGACTATGCATTCCCAAAGGGTTTAAAATGTTTTCACATTTAAACAAGAAAGGAAACATCGATTTTCAAAGAACATTCGGGTAAGTTTTCAGAAAAGAGTAATCGCTTTCTAAATGAAGCAAGAGGGGAAACTTTGATTTCTAAGATAGCCTTTGAGCTATGTTTTTGAGAACTAATCTCAAATCACAGAAGAAGTATGTTCTTAAACATAAGAGCTAATATTATATTTTTGGGAGTAGTATTGAGCACCAATATGGGTTGATCCAGTTGAGCACTCAGAGTCAATTGGTGAGTCTCATTGCTTTTCGGAGGATCCCTTTGGGTTATGCTTTGTTTTATTGTTGCTTATTTCATTTGTTAGGATGATTAGGGGTCTTGTCCCGACATCCCCCAGAGTTTAGAGGCTTCATAGACAGAGTTAGTGATGTTAGTTCATGAGGCTTTACTTTTACTTTTCAGTTAAGTTGAGACTTGAGTTAGCACTTTGGCAGTGAATGTTATTATAATACATTCTAAGTTACAGTTTGAGCAGTTCAGTTTACTTGTTTTAAAGGTATTTTTCTTGAGTAAAGTCTTCCGCTGAGTAAGAAAGCCAGGCCAAGGGTTCGCTTGGGGCCATCAATGGTTCTCGAGTGCCGACCACATCCAGGGTGTAGGCTCGGGGTGTGACAACTCGGTGGGTTAGGACGTGACAACTTGGTATCAGAGCCTAGGTTACCAGTCTCTCAGTACAAAAGCAAATGTAGAGTAGATTCCTGCGGATTGGTGTGTGGACGTCCACATCTAATTTTCAGGAAGCTATGAAGCATTCTAGGGAGTCATTTAATTTCTTCTCTCATTTCGTGCGATTTGTCTCTTATGGTATGAGCTGAGTCCAATTGATATCTCCCAATTTCAATTTGTATCTCAAAAAAGGAAACCGAACGTCGTAGTCCCGGTTGACGGGGACCCAAGGAAGGTAATTGGAACTGAGAAGCTTTCAATTGGTATATGGCTTTAAAGGCTGAATAAATACATGGATGATCAGCATTGGTCATCTATGGGACGAACTAACTAATAATTGGGACTTGTTTGTGAGTTGTAACTTGAAACTATAAATGTGTTCTTTTCTTATTGTCGGAATTAACTGTTGGTGTGACAAATGTGTTTTCTTGAATGCTATGATATGGTTACGTTCTCAATAAGTGTTTGTTTGAACTTTGGTATATGTAGCATGCTAGACTAAATATTCAAAATTGTGTGAGTTGTTATTGCTTTAGTTTCGTGAACTTGTTGTTGGAAATAAAATTCATGACTAAGCTCGGTGCAAAGATTAGCTAATATACGATGTGGTTAATAAAATGAAATTTGGACGTGCCTTGCGACTAACTATAACTCTTAGTGTATAGGCATATTCGAGGGATGTGCGTGTTGGTGGAATTGAATAAATAAGGATAGATTCTGGAATATGTACCTTGGGGTTGACCCGGAGTAAATAATAACCATCATAGCTAAGGGAATTATCCTAAAAACCCTGGTCATAACCTGGGATTCAAGGGAGAACTTTAGAAACGAGAAAAAACCTCAGAAAATTTTAGCCTATTTATTGTTTCCATTTGTACCGCTGGGCGAAACTATTTCCACCAGAGCGAGCCCGCCAAGGCAGAAATTTTCCTGCCAGAGCGGGACAAGGGGAGACAGAATCTCAGCCTTGTCTCCTATGTTTTTCTCAAGTCACCCAAATAGAACCGAATCGTGTATAAGTTAATCCCCACAACCTAAGTTAGTGCTCATCAATCGAATATAGGTTATAAACTTAGCATTTAAATATTGGTTGTAATAGACAGCAAAAACTAGCATCCATGTGCGTACAAAAAGTATAAGGAAAGGCGAAAAGATAAAATAAAGTGTTGTTCATTACATGCCAGCAAGGGTGAAAACTAAATCAGGACCCCTGAGACTAGGAGGTGTCATCATCAGAGTGTAGATCCTCCAGGGGTACTATGTCTTTCACGGTCTCATCCATGAAAGTAAAATGCTGGAAATCTCTTCTCTCGACTCGGGGAACCTTCTGTCTGAGGGCAACGCAAGTGAAGATGATCCACACGACCTTTTATATCCTGACCATCCATCGATCTCTCTCCATACCCTTCCTCTTCTCCTAAAGCTGCTCACGGTAGAACATCTCGACCTCAAGAGCAGTGATGGGTGGAACTAGGTGGTGTTAGCAAAGAAGCGTCCAAACCTCCTCCGAATGGCCTCTAGAACCTCCTCTACTTGTGCACTTGAAAGTGGGGGCTGAGACCGGGTAGGATGAGTGTCGTCGCTTGCACCGTCATCCCCTCCCTCATCGTCCGCCTCTGCAGCCGCCTGACTGCTGCTGGCCCTATCTATCCTCTTCCTCTTGTTCCTGGAAGTAAAACCCTGCCTAACTAAAAGAGGGTGAAGGGGGGATCCATTGGAAGTACCTTGTCCGTGTCCAAGAGTGGCACCCTCGTCCTCTTGCACAGTGCAATCACCAACCCTAGCAGGAAGAATGCCTTCTTGTTTCCCCCGTAGAACACCTTCCACTCAGAGATGATCTGCGCACCCACGTTCAACACGATCCCCTATATAACACATGCCACCACTAGTGCCCGTGGAAAGGTCACGTCGGTGCGGTTGCCCAATGGGCGGATCCTCCTGGTGACCAAGTGTTGCCACCTCTTAGCATCCGTTGACTAGACTGTGTTGGTGATGTCCTCGGTGGTAGGCTAGTAAACCCTGTCCCGGCACACAGGCTCTACTATCGTATCCCTCAACCAGCCCAAGTACATCTCCTACAGTTTGTCCTTGTACTCCGTGTTTGGGACCTAGGGCATCTCGAGTACATCATTAATGGAGGAAGCATTAAGGGGAATGTCCACTCCTCGGATGCGAATGGCGGGGTGGGAATTGATACGCTCAAATTACACCTCCCTAAAGAAATATAAGCGATCGTTGTCAAATAAAGTACTCAACTAGTAGGTTGGGGTTGATCCCACGAGGAATATGGTTTAGACTTAAACTTAACTTATGATTATATTTGTTTAGTCAACGTATTTTTGAGACAAGTACTAAAAAGGGGAAGGGGGGGAGTTTGTGAAACAAATGCTTGATTGTAGTTAAGTAACAAGTGAGCAGGATTCAAACTTTGTTGTTATCAATGAGAGAAAATAACTAGGGTGCACGTGTTCCCCATAAGCTCATAACGCGGTAATCCTAGTAATAGTAATAATTTCCTAGTGTATTACATGCAAAGTGATAAGTTATGTATCTCTAATTCCTTGGTCGGCAACTAGAGAATTTCACCCCGCACTTTGGTCTGGCTACGTGTGTATAATTTACTAACCCTTACCTTTACCTCATATTAGACATCACATCAATGTATGGCTTAGTTTTCACCCTCTCACCAATTGACATTAGACTATTAGATAGTATCACACTAAATCTATGTTGATAAGTCTTTTCTTATTAACTACCTCTTTGGTCCGACAAGTAGCAACAAGGCGAGTTCTAACGTTTGCAACCGTTAAAAAAACTTCTAAACGAAAGAATTATCAATGCATGCAATAACACTATTCAAGAATTACTTAGTTACTATTCATACTTTGTTAATCGCTCATGGTTCCCACAACCCTAGTTGTGGATTTAGTTACCCATAATAGCAAAAACACAATTCATATTTTTAGATGAAGAAATCATGAACTTACGTAATGAGTAGAAGAAACCCGAAATTTTCAATTGAAATTCAAAGTTGAAATCTTCAAAACAAACTTAGGAAATCAAGAATTTCTAGAATTGCAAGTTAATCTCCAAAGCCAAAAAATAGAACTAAAGTAATTGTGTCTAACCCCCAAAAATGAGGTTTACAAGCCCTATATATAGGAAAACAAATCCCAACTAAAAAGAAAATGAAATAAGGAAATAATGTTTCTGGACGCGATTTTGATCTACGACACTGACCTACGGTCGGTAGGTCCCTTCCGTGGTTTAGGACTTAGTCAAATTTCCAACAATCAAAATCTCCAACACTCAGTCACAATCGACGGATCAGCAGGACGGACCGTGGTTCGATCCACGGTCCGTGGATCCTCCTCCGTAGCTCCATACTTAGACTTTTCGAAATCAGGAACGCCCTCTCTGAATTATTTGATGGAACTACAGGACGGCCCGTATGTCGACCTACGGTCCATCATTTGTAACCGTGGTTCTACACTTGGTCAAGAATTCCCTGATTTTCCTTCAAGCCATGCCTATCCATCTACGCCTACTACCTACGGGGTGTGACTGGACCTACGGTCCATAGGTCATGTTCGTAGATGGCCTTTTCTGCACATTCTTCAATTGTATCTCTCAACTTCCACGTCTGAACTTATTTCCTGCAAACATGATAAAAACACATTAATACCAATACAAAATGGCCCTAGACACACACAAATCTTAAGTGAAATGTATTAAAAATATCGTAAACTCACGGTATATCAACACCCTCTACTTAAGTTCGTTGTTTGTCCTCAAGCAACGCACTAATACTCTAAACGACACTTGTATAGAAGCAGACATTCAAGTACAAGCAATCACATGGCTTTCTATCCCGACTCCCTTTTCGAGTGCAAATCTTTTCTCTTAGACTCAACAAACTAACTCATGCGGATCAAGATATGACAAAAAGATCGATCAATCGATTCACAACATACATTATTTCACTATCACCAAGGTACCAACTTTCCGACAATGTAACTAGTGCCCTTACTTCAAACGAAATTCCTTTTTCACACAATGAATATGATTTTAAGTACAAGGATTCATTGAACACTCACGCTCAAAAGTAACTTGAAGTACAAGTAGTGCTTAATGCCATAGGCTTGCCCTTATTTTCACTACCTAGACTCCCCAAACTAGTTGCTATGATTACTATAGGACTTTTCTTAGCTTGTAACGTAAGCTCAGGGTCAGGTGGGGTACATTTGGGTACTTTTTAGTGACTTTTCGCCCTCCTTGACATTACATTGGCTTTTTACCTCTTCGTTGACCTATTTTTGGCAACTTTTGGTCTTAATTTCTTTCCCTTCACTCTTTTCAACCAAGGATGCAACTTTTGACTTTTTGACTCTTATTATCTTTTTCTTTTTCTTTTATTTCTTTCAACACTTTTCGTTTTCTTCTTTTTCACAAAATCACATCCTCTTTCATACTTTTTCTCTTTTCAACATTAAACTCTTTTCATACCCTTTTTTCATTTGGTTTTCTTTTTCATAGTCACCCTCAACTAATGCATTTTGTGTTAGTTGAGGTGCACAATGTCCGATGTTGGACTAGGGCCAAGATCAAGGAAACTTTTGAGCTTAGCCACCCTCAACTTAGGCTTTTGGCCTAAGTCAAGGTGCATATGTCCAAGTAGGGATCGGGGCCAAGACAATGTTTTTAAGGGACGGTGAGTTAGGTGAATCGAAAGAATTTGTCAATTTTAGGCTCAAATATTTGGATAAAAAAGGAACAAAGCTACCATTTAGTTAGATCATTTTACGCTTAAGTGGACTAATTTGAACAATGGCCTAGCCTAGATTATCCTAGCAGGACCAACGGGGAAAGTTCTAGATTGGCACAAAACTGTCTGAACAATCAACTATTCTCACACACTCTTGGCACATAGTTTCATTATCAGATTACCCAGTTCAAGTTTTAGCTTAAGTCATGAGATCAAATTGGTTCTTTATCATGTCATACTCAGAGCCGACACATTCAACTCATTCTAGCCTACAAATTAGCACATATCACAAATTTTGGACGGGTATCATTTTTCATTCTTAATTATGCCATCATGCTTCATTCTTTCTCATGCTTCTACACATACAATCCTAACACATGCCGGTTCAACATAAATTAAAACAGTCTCTTGGGGAAAAAGAACACAGGCAAGAAAACCCCAAGAGAGGATTATGAATTGGGTTACTCAGACTTCACCCTATCACTCACAATTTATTTACCCCACCCCCAACAAAATATAGTGCAATTGTCCCCAATGCACAAAAATTAAAGAGAAAGGATTGGGTGAAGCAAACGTGTGGCGCATAGCGCCGAAGACCTATCAACAAACGGGTGGGTCCGGTTTCCCAGAGCCTGTTGGATCAACACTGGGTCACCATAAGTAGTGCCTACATCACTAATCATTACACCCTCAGTGGTGCCCATATCACCTATCACAACACCCTCAGTAGTGCTATTGGTCGCTCGCACCACACCATCAGTGGTGCTCACACTACTCGAGGCACCAATGCTAACCTCCTTAAGCCACTGCTGGCGCTGCTCCTCATCAACTAAAGATGCCTTACTTTTCTCTTCAAACTGTTGTCGCTCCCTCTTGAGAGCTTTTCCGGCCTCAGTATCATTAGACGCTCGACTGGAGCGGAGACGCTTCCCAACATGACGGGAAGAAGTAGGAGGCTGCATCTCATCCCCGAATAGGGCATCAAACACCGTATCATCGGCCGATGCAGTGGGGGACGACTCGGGCTCAGTCTCTGGAGGGGCTAAGAGGTTGTCAATATCAGCCCGGAGACTAGCTAGCTCCTTCCGAAAAGCATATACATCTGTGGTGGGGGCTGGTTGATCTAAGACCCACAGCTCCGAAGCATCAAGACGCTGGTGTACCGCCTGAACCTTTCGGTCCATCATCTGCTCCATCCGCTGCTCCACCCTAGTCGAGGAATCCTCTATCGCGCGCCGCATCCAAGGCCTAATGTGCTCAAGTAGGGTGGCCATCTGGGCCTCTAATTTCTAAAATCGAGCTAAAGGGACGATTGCAGAGCCTAAAGAATTAGTTGCTCTGGAGGAACTAGGGGCCTGACTAGCGGTCGGAGAATAAAAAGCCGGAGCATCCTCAGTGGGGACTGGAGGTGTAGGTTCATCAACTTGTATTTGCTCCACATCGATCACTAAATCTGCTCCCAGTGGAAACACCTCAACCTGCTGCTCTCAGCGTGGTGCAGCCACATTGGCCTCATCTCTAATAAGACTGATATCCAAGGTCTTGGTCGCCTGGACCAGTTCGTCACAATGCCACACCGGCACTATAGAGTCCCTGCAGAACTGAAAGATGAGGCAAGGAAAAGGGTAAGTGGTGGAGACCTTGAAGACCCTCTCGTGAATCTCCGCAATGAGCATGCAAGCAAAATCATCTCGAACCCAGCCACTAAGGTTGCAACCATAATTGCTCGGTCCCAAGTGAGTACATTATCTGCCTGCATGGGAGAAACCCGATTATGTACTAACAACCAGAAGAACTTGGCCACAAAATTGAGAGTGGCTTTCTTGATACTCAAGCTAGGGGTGGTGACCCAATTCGACGCGCTCTCCATCTGTAGCAATGTAACGGGCTAACCAGCGCAACATGGACTCTGTCTGCTCAACATTCTTTTGAAATTGCCCCGCTCCTCACGATGTTCCATCTATAGTCAAATTCGGCCGTGTTGAGTGCCTATGTGCGGGCTGGATCGTAGAGAAATTGGCGGATGGTGTTCTCAGATTTATCCATAGAGAACCCCCGTACTAGTGTCGAAATGAGTGGAGGCTGTGTGGTGGGCTTGACCCTTCTGTCAATAGAACCTTGGAGGGTAGCTGTGCAGGAAACATAGAACTCCCTCACAATCTCCTCACTATAAAACCCCGGGCTTCAGCCATCCACTCGCACCTGTGTTTCTTGAAGTGCTCTTAAATAGCGTGTGCAAAGTGTAAGTTGCCCGTAAGAACCCCGACGCTCCTCAGATACTAAACGAGCTGGTCTCTCCTTCTCAGTGATTATCATGGCATCCCGGTATATCTGTCATTGACCATCTATGCACCACCTGTTTGGCTCCTCCGTATCTGGAGAGGGCTCGTTGCTAGGTGGTACGGGAATGTCCCCCGTACTAGTGGCCTCATCAGATGAGGATGTCCTCCTATGTGAACTAGAGCTAGGTGCGGAGCTGAAAGTAGACCCAAAAGAAGAATTGGAAGCAGAGGCAGACTTTGAGCCGAAAGCAGAACCAGCCGGTGATCCGATCAGTGTATCCTTCTCATCAGACTGGGAGGCAGTGACTTCGTTGGAAACCACCTGGTTGGACTGATTTCGAGTAGTGCGGGTGCTGTAGGGGATGTCCTGGTGGCAGGTGGGACATAGGCAGGATCCTTTTCCGCATCAGTATATTCGTCAATAAGCCCAAAAGTCGACGCCACGAATTTGGTGTTGCCCTTTTTTTTGTAGGTCACTGGTTTCTTAGGAGCCATAGTACATGTGGATGCTTAATTAGTACCAAAATACACCTCATAACACACTTGAAACAATTTTAGAACTAAGAATGAACCAAAACAAAAAAACAAAACAAAAATTAGACAGTTGCTTTAGTGGCCACCTACGGTGGGTACCTACAGTCCATAGGTTGACCTATGGTCCGTGGATCCCTTCCGTAGGTCAAAAGTCCCAAAAATTTAGGCTCTGATGGGAACCACGAATTTGCAGAATGGTCTGTAGGTTGACTTATATATCGTAGTCCATTTCCATGGTTCCACACTTAGTAGATTTTCTATGTGCAACAGACCACGGACTTGATCTACGTTCCGTAGATTGACCTACAGTTCGTAGACGAGGTCTGGTGGATCAGATATGTGCCAGGTATCAAACATGCCTCATTTTAAAACCATTTTTCAACAATTTCAACCATCAACCTACGTTTAATCATGCATTTCAACATAATTTATGATAGTTTGTCATTCCTAGGGTTCCAATTACAGATTATTTCACATTTATTGCATATAACACTAGGAACCCTAAGTCGAACTTTCATTTTGACTATTTTCCTCGGGGTTAATTTATTACAATGACAACACACTCACATTCTATCATCCCAAGAGTGTTTCTAACACACAATTCATGAAGAATACACAAAGTATCACACCCAAGGTCAAGATCCACTTCATGACTTTCAAAAACAACAATGAATCGAAATTCACAGTTAAAGGGAAGTTGGTTACCTTTCAAGCAAAGGAAGTGGGTGATTGTGTGCTGCTCTTAGACTCTAACAACTTCTTACTAGCCTTAGACACCGAACCCAGACACTGTAAACTCTGAAAAATGGGGAATGTGGGAATTTGGGAGAGAGGAAATTGATTTGGGAATTTAGGGAAATGGAAAATGAGTGATTTGTGGGGTTTGGGAGTAATATGGAGTGATTTGGGAGAGGAATCGGTTAAAAACGGTTGGGAGGAAAATTTGAATGTGGGGGATGAATATAAAAATGAAGGGTTATGTTTAAAAACTGTTCGGGTCGGGTCAGGCAAACCCTAGGTTTGGACCCACGAAACCTCGTCGACGAGTCGTGGGTTGACCTACAGACTGTAGGTTGGGTCCGTAGGTCACTCAACACTTAGAAAAATTATAGGACTTACCTGGGATCTACGGACACCATTTACAATCCGTAGATTGACCTACGAACCATCGATGGGGTCCGTAGACCTCTGCAACAGACATTTTTCTGCAAATTTTGCTTTTCCATCCCTGCATATGTAGCAACCATTAGGCCGTCCTTTTTACATTTTCTGGACACTTTTTGGACACAGACCCTATTCTATATCTAGCCAACACTAAAACACAAATAAAGCACATATCTAAAGGAATACAAAAATGAAAATAACAAAGAAAACTACTAGTATATCTGCTTCAGTGTTCAAATATACTATTATCAAATGTTATTCGTTGTGATAGCTCTTGACGGAACTGGTAATTTTACACGAATTAAAGATGCGATAGACGGAGCACCACAATTAAGTACAAAAAGATTTGTGATATATATTAAGAAGGGAATTTATAAAGAGTATGTGGAGATTAGCAAGAAAAGATGGAATATTATGATGATTGGTGATGGAATTGATCTTACTATTATTTCTGGGAATAGAAATTTTATTGATGGATGGACCACTTATGGATCTGCAACATTTGGTAAGTTTTCATTTTCATTTACCGTCATATATTATCATAAAATTCACGTGGAGTAACGTACTCAATATTTCAAAACATCCCCCTACTTTTATTTAATAATGATAGGACGCATATTGATAAGATTATAAAAATACCACTATTTTTATTCTGCTTTTTAAACATGGCCCATAAGGTATGTCTGCAAATATTGGCCAATCAATTCATTGATTGACTAATTAATTACTCTTCCCATTTTAAATAATATAATTTTTCTTTTTAAAAATAATTTCTTAATTAAATTTTTTTATATAAAGCATTTAATATCATAAGATTGATGGGTACTTTGTTATATTTTAAATATTTTTAATTAATTAAAATAATTTTTTTTTTTTTTAACTTTCTTTAACTCTATATTTAGTCAAAATGAAAGCCTGAGTTGATGTTATAACTAAAAAAATGAAATTATTTATTTGAATGTATTATTTTAAAAAAATTATAAAATATTATTTGAACGTGAAATATAATTTAAATTAGGTTTTTTTTATGCACTTTTTTTATAAAAAAATAGGATTTATTTGAAAACAAAGTAATTTTAATATGACAAAAAAAAGTTAAAACAAGGGTTTTGGTTGTATCTAGAATTTCATGGCCAAACAGAAATAAAGTGAAATAATTATTCAGAAAAAAATAAAAAAATAAATATTACATAAAATAATTTATAAATTTAATCCCTAAATTATTACTACGTGTCTAACTCTTACCAACTACCAACATAAGACAAATGCGACAAATGCAAATTTCAAAAATGATTTGATTCATCCCAAGTTATGTACCTAATTAAAATGTCGGTGTTCCTGTATCATATGTGCATAATTGCATATAATACAGCCAGGGCTGAGCTCTTTTTTAAGTCATCGAGTTGAGTTGAATTTTTTAGTTGAAAAATTATATAGTAAGTATATATACGAAAATTATCGAATAACAATAATGACAATAGTAAATGATATACAGAGAATTTGTGTAATACTTTTGGAACATTGGTATTCATGTCATCTAAAAATTATAGCATATATACCCTTTATACTAACGGATAAATACGTGTCATAATCTTATCCATCGACCCGATATTTATTAAATATTGGATCGACGGATAAGATTGTGTCACATGTACCTATTTAATCTTCTTTTAGAGTGAAGGACATATATGCTCTAGTTTTTGTTTGACAGGGCACCAATGTCCTAAAAGTATGACAGAGGGTATTTACATACCATTTATGATAGTTCAAAGATATATTTATCCTTTTTTCTATTTAGTATGACCTTGGTCACATTTCTAATTCTGTCACTGAATGCAGTGGTAAAAGGTCAAGGATTCATAGCACGGGACATAACATTTGAGAACACAGCAGGACCCGAAAAACACCAAGCAGTTGCATTTCGGTCCGACTCTGACTTATCCATCTTGTTCCGATTCGCGGTGAGGGGCTACCAAGACACTCTCTACGCCCACTCGATGCGACAATTCTACAGAGACTGTACTATTACAGGCACAGTCGCTTTCATTTTCGGAAACGGCACAGCCATTTTCCAAAACTGTCAAATATTAGCACGAAAAGGACTGTCACAACAAAAAAACACAAATACAGCCCAAGGTCGAAAGGAAATCGCTGAAACAACAGGTTTCACAATCCAATTTTCGAACATATCTGGTGAACCGGATCTATTAGCTTCTCTCAATTCTACGTATACGTATCTTGGAAGACCATGGAAGACGTATTCGTGAACTGTGATCATGCAATCTTACATGAGTAATGTAATTAGACCTCAAGGTTGGTTAGAATGGAACGGAAATATTTCACTTGACACATTGTATTATGCGGAGTACCAGAATTACGGGCCTGGCGCTGGTTTGGGCGGTAGAGTCAATTGGCCTGGTTTTCATCTGCTCAATGATTCATCACATGCGAATAATTTTACCGTTGCTCAGTTCCTTTTGGGTAACTCATGGCTACCTCCTACGGGAGTGAAGTATACTGCTAGTCTAGCGGTTTATATGGACCGTCTTCGTTTTGTTTGTTATAATATCATATTTTGTTCTTTTTTAGTTGTATTTTTTGGATGAATTGGACGATTTTTCTTTCTATTTACTCATCAGTACTATTTTTATCCATTTTACTGGTACATCTATATAGATCAAGTATAAATACATGTTTAATGCGTGATTAATTAAGATCTTTGGATACTTTGGATGAACTATATTATGAGAATGAATTACTTTTGAATTTTATGCAGAGGTTTCATCTTAAATGATTAATTCGTATGGTTGGCTTTGATTTCATCACTCTGAAATTATTTTAAGTGACGATTATACTCTATATTGCAAATAAAATGTCACTCACTCTGTTTTAATTTGTTTTTTTTTTTTTGGTTTTGACTTGAGGGAGGGTTTAGTAAAGTAAAAAAAAAAAAAAAAAAAATTTGAAAAACGCAACACAACTAAAAGTGAACGGAGGGATTAATACATTTTCCTCAAAACTTTTTACACTAACTTAACCTTAAACTTGTACGTAGGTGTTATTTTGAGCTGTCTCTAAAATTTTGATGGTTAACAATCTTCAGACCAGATCCCATGTGAGACTGAGAATATCCGTAAAATGAAAATGACAATTGGCTAAAACTGCAACTCTGCAGAACCTGTTGTGGTTGGTGCGTGCCTCCTGCATTACAACAGAGTCTCACCCAATGACATTACTTCTTGTGTTTGTGCCTATCCATCTAGGCTAAAAGATGACAGATACTTTTTATTTATATAATAGATAGAGATTTAATGGGTTTCCATTCCATCTTCCAAATAAAATTGATTGAAATCAAAATATTACGCGTTTTCTACAAAAATAATAAAGCCAAACAACGATAGTTCACGTGGAAATTCCTTCTTTTTCCTCCTAGGCAGTTGTATGACACATTTATGGCTTAGCTTTAATTAACTGATCTCCAAAATATCTCTGTGATGTTGATGTCCAATGAATTCATGCAATAAGGAGTTGTTTGGTACTCCTCTGTCTCTATTTATTTGTCCACTTTTAAATTAACACACTTATTAAGAAAATATTTATTGACATAGTGAGTTTACCATTTTACCCCTATTAATTATGAAGTGTATGAATTCAAAACTTAAGATTTTCAAGAAGTTCTAACTTTTTCAAAGTAATTAATTGAGGATATAATAGGTAAAAAGAAATTGTCCTTTCTTGATTTGTCAAAATGAACAAGTAATTAGGGACAACTAAAAAAAGGAAAAGTGGACAAGTAATTAGGGATAAAGGGGACGAGAGGGAGTTGCTCGAATGGTAAGCACCCCTCACTTTCAACCCGAAGATTGCGAGTTCGAGTCACCAAGGGAATAAAAGGGGTGGGAGCTCTTAGGGAGGGTATAAAATAAAAATAAAGTAAAATTAGGGATAAAGGGAGTACGTGGGATAACGTATATTTTAAAATTAAGTTTAAGATAAAGTTTATATTATATTTAGTTGTAATTGTATTCGAAGCTTAATATCCTACTCATCTCATTAAATTTAAGATTTCTTTATCCTACATTTCATATGTGATCAGAGGTTGAAAAATGTCTCCATATGTATTAGTAATGATTCAAGAATTCTCTCTTTTCATCCGTTAAGAACAAATTTGTTCCTCCTTCCACTCATTGGTTAAAAGTTGTCCTTAACCTATTAGAAATGATTCAAATTTGTCTCTCAATCTACCTATTAGATCAAATTGTCCTTAATATACGGGAAACTTTCAAAACTAGCAAAGATTAATTAGGCCTTAAATAGGACTCCATAGCTACAGTATACCTAGTTATAATTCGCAACAATATTTTGATTTGCTATGCATTTGTATTTTGTATTTTTTCGTGGATTTTTGAGAAAAAAATACAAATACAAATTAATTTGTATTAAAATGAATACACATTAGGAGGTGAGAGATAAGTGAGATAAAGAGAGAGAGGAGAGAAGATTGTATTTTATATTTATTTTGCATTGTATTATATATTGTTTTAGTGCATAACTATTTTGTATTATGTATCAATGTATTCGAAATATAACGAATACAACCGATTCATCCTCTTTGTGATTGGATATAACTGATACATAATACATTTGACAGAGAGGATGAATGTATATTGTATTCGTATGAATACAAATACAATTGATACAAAAATACAAATACAGTTTTTCAAATACAATTGATATAAAATACAAAACTCTCACATATATTTGATTGAATACAATTGATACAATCATATATATATATATATATATATATATATATAAGAGAACCTTAGGTCCGCCTCTGTGGTGCCACCACAAACCATAATTCACTTTTAATTTATTTATTTCCAAAATTAGCCTTCCCCACATTCATGAAAAATTGTGACTTTTATGAAGAGTTGCGACTTTTATGAAAAGTTGTGACTTTTATGAAGAGTTGCAACTTTTATGAAAAGTTGTGACGTTTATGAAAAGTTGTGACTTTTATGAAAGGTTGTGACCTTTTCGAAGGGCTACAACTTTTCCAAATAGTTGTAACCTTTCCGTTAAGGCACAATAAACATTTGTTCATACTACCCTTTGTTGTCTACAAATAGAGAGATTTCCACTCATTTTAAAACAACGAAAATTCTGAACATCTTCTTCTTCTTTCTTCTTCACAATTAACTATTTGTGTACTTTGCTCCTGTTGAGTGGCTCACTGACCCCATTGCTTATGTTACAGATCCTGGTATGTATTTTTATAGTCATTAATTTATGCTTATATTATTAAGGATAAATGATAAGATGCAATAATTTTCATTTTTCTTTACATTATTAATGTTTGTTACTACGTAATCTTGTATCTAAGACAATATAGTGTTTTAGTTTTTATGACCGATAGGTTTTAAGTATTATTTTATAAATTCCGTGATATTAAATTCCTGCGCGAAGCGCGGGTAGTTTTACTAGTTGATACATAATACATTTGAATAAATTTCTTCATAGAGGGAGAGGGAGAGGGAGAGGGAGAGAGATAGAGAGAGAGAGAAGGGAGAGAGTCTGCTATAATAACAACATATAGTGATTTTTTACAACTTTTTAAAAATATAGCTATTTTCCATGAATATGTTGACATTTTTCCCATTTTCCATAATTTTCCCTATAACTATTGTGACCTTGCCAAACTTCAAAACTCAAAATTTTATGTTTTAAGTGCAAAGTTTTAATGCTTTGTTTGTCAAAAATCTAAAATTTTCTTGTTTTGAAAAATATTTATTTTTTTGTGAGAAGCAATTCGTGTTTGACTTATCAAATTAAATGAACTTTTGAACAATAATAAATGTTTGACCAAAATTTTAAAAATCATTTCTAAGTATATTTTCTCAAAAGTGTTTTCCGAAAAAGTAATTTTGGGGGAATTTTTTTTTTTCTAGGTTTTGAAAAATTGCGGGAGTTTGCACTTTTGCCCTTATTTTGTGTTAGTTTGTAATTTTTGCCTCTCATAACAAATAACTTTTTTGGTAGGGCAAATTTATATTCTCATGTCATAATATTTCACAAGTTATGCCCAGTCATGCCTTCTATTTCTAAAAAACGTATGCATCATTAGGTGTAAGTTTGATTGCTAATGGGCAAGATTAAAGACCAATTTATCTGAATGACAAAAAATAAAGACTAGTCCATTAAAGGGGAAATGTACAATTTTATGGAAATCTGCTTCTGCTACTCTTTTAAAAAAATATTTTCTCCCAAAAGCGTTCAAACACCTCAAGTTTTAAAAATAAATAATTCTTAAAAATAAATAAATAACTAAAAAAATTGGCCAAACATACTTACAAATGAAAATGACTATTTGATGTTGAAAGTTCATTTGATCAAAATTGAACTTGATATCAAAGAAAAAATACACATCAATGGGTACAAGGAAAACTTACCTTGGTTTTTTATCACAATCATAATGAAAGGAAAAGAGAAAAAAAACACATATGTTCTTAAACTTCAAATATTTAACAAATTCTTGATGGTAAAAAAAAACTTCAAGACATAGAGTTGCAAAGATCATAATACTAGTACCCAATATGTGATTACTCTTCTTTTTGCCTTTTGCTTCTTCTAAAATGACCCTCAACTATTTGAATTGGTACAAAATTATCTTCCGCATACCTTTCGGCCCCCAAATACCTCCGACGTCAATTAAAAGGTGGACGGGAGGGCAATATTGTACCAAATCTCAAAGTTTAAGGGTATTTTAGGCCCTTATCCGTTAAAATAATTATAAATTACTTAATATATGAGCTCATATGATTGACCTAATTTTGGGTTCCATAGTAAAATCGCCTCCCCCCTCCCCCCTCCCCCCACGCCCTTTACCACCTCTCTCTTCTATTTTTTTTCTTCTTGAATCTTATCCACCATTTTGATTTTTTTTAACTTATGACAAAACAATGGAGAAAAAAGAGGAAAATAACGAGGATATTCATATAGAAATAATGGTTCGATAGAAGATAATTTAATATTATTTTTTCTTTTGTGTGTACCGAAAATTCATAATGAATGAATTAAAAAATCCATGGAAATAATATAAATTTTAAAAATATGAACATGTAAGTTCATTTTAAGTTTGAGTCTCTGATATTCTAATTAAGAACAAAATATTAAAAAAGAAGAAATAAAGGAGGGAATGAAAAGGACAATTGAATAATTAATAGAAAAATTTATGTTAATAAAAATAATATTTTTTTTATCAACATTCATATTCGCATTTTAGATTAATCCCAAGTTATGAGCGGCTATAATTCCGAGAGAGTGGTAACAAAATCCCCAAAGGGGATGCTGGGGGTAATCTTTTGAAAGATGTAGCCGCAAAGAGGGGTCATCTGGTATCCTGTGCTTTTAGCATATTTTAATTCTTCACTATAATAAACACCAACAAATTTGCATGTTGGGAAGATTAGTGGGTTTTTAGAACATCTATATGGTAAGAAAGATCTTTTTATATCGGGGGGGGGGGGGGGGGCACAGGCCAGGCTAATGGAAAGATATCATGAAATAAATGATTTTCTGAATATTATTTTCAAGCATATCGTGTCAAAATATGAATTATATGTCGTTTTTATTATTTATTTGAAAGGGGTTTAAATTTGGATCAATCAGATTAGACAACATAATAAATAAATATTTAATTATTTAATTTTAGGGGAGCTATTAAAAATAAGGGCAAATATGAGCTAGAGGGTTAATATCGATGGTATTTCTGAACCAAAAGGTTGACGTCAGGGGTATTTTGGAGCCAAAAGTTGGATGAATGGTAGTTTTGTACCAATTTGAATAGTTGATGGGCATTTTAGGCCCTTTTCTGTTGAATTTAATGATCTCTTCACATATGATCCAAGTTTGTATAATAATCTTTTTCTGAAGTGTTCTTGTATATATCCTGCTGACAATTGTTCACTTTTCCTCTAATCTGAAACTTGAACCTTTGATTTAATTAAATATGTTGCTAAATTACAAGATTACAATTGAAAATAAAAATGAAGAAAATAATTGTCTTCAGGTTGAGACACGGATATCTCGCTCTCTTTAAGAAGATTCAAGCCCATTACAACAAATCTTTTCACCTGTCCAAATTAGTTTTCCTGACTTGTCCCCTTCGGGATACAACAACCAATCACAAAGTATAACTCAAAAAACTCTGGATAAGAGTTGAATCCAAAGCTCCACAAAAAGAGCACCTCCCTTCCACTGATATGAACTCTCTCTGATACCATTTTTCGGTGCGGAAATCATCTTATTGGTAGGTGAGGGATTCATGATATTTACATTTTTTGGTGCGGAATTCATTTTACCGGTAGATGATAAATTCATGATATACTAAGATATTTTTGGTAGTGTAGTAGGTGTGAAATTCATGACTTATTTGGAAGGTGTACCATTTTTGGTAGGTGAGGAATTCATTTTATGTTTGGCTAAATATTTTATTATAATATCCTTTTGCTAAGTGTCTTAATCTTGATATCTCTTTAATATTATTTATGATATATTCTAGATATAACATATCTTGGGTTCTTAGATACATATATAAATTTTCCTCCATTAATTGTTCTAATAGTTTTATATTTTCCATAGATTTTGTCAAATATTGTAAATATTCATAGTTTATTATAATTTGAATTTATTTCTAAATCATACCATTCTATTCTTTCGAGGTCTAAATCATATAGGTCTATTTCATACCATTGTTGGTTTAATATATCCTCTGATTCGTTATCATTAAATATTTTTTTCCATATTATTCTCCTTAATTCAATTATTTCTATACCTTTAAGTATATATAAGATTAAAGTTTCATAGTTCTTTATCATTTCATCATGCATGTATGTAGTCATGTTCTTTATCATGCAGATTTTATTTTCAATTATTCCTTCCTATCATATTCATAATTGATTAAATTCATATTAGATTATTATGAACTAGATTATCTGTTTATCATGTTCTCCTGTCACTACTAGCATCGTACTTTAGCGGATATTTCCTTCTTATCAGCGCCTCAACTTTGTTTACTCCCCTAAACGGCTTTCCTCGCCTATCGGTTTCAACATTAGGATGACATAGCATAGAAGTTTTCTCCCTGTTTCCAGTGTGCTAATAAACTAGAAATCATGATTCAAATAATTCTAATACATAATAACTAACATAAATTTATTCAATCATATATATGATATTCAGGAATATATGAAATTAGTTTTGCATATTTTTTGAACAATATACCTTTGTCTCTTGCTTATCCATGATATCTGAGGGTTGTTCCATTATCTATTAAGTATTTTAAATATTTGAGAGAGTTTTTTTTTTATGAA
Organism: Solanum verrucosum; assembly: GCF_900185275.1. NCBI lineage: Eukaryota > Viridiplantae > Streptophyta > Magnoliopsida > Solanales > Solanaceae > Solanum > Solanum verrucosum. The sequence continues at coordinate 457,658 of NW_026020443.1, forward strand.
AGTGCTTCGTTTATTCAAAGTCTGCCCTTTATGTTACATATACCTTCCTTTATATAGAAAGGATTTAGTGCACAATAATGCACGTACTATACTACACACTTACTTTACAATCATTCCTACCCACTACTTTTACACTTGTCTTCTTAATAATACACACCACCTAACAGACTTTACACTTGTCAAATGCACATGAATATGCTGACTAATTTACTCTACTAACTTGTACCTAATAATTTACAATAATGTGACTACTACTGTACACTTTAAGACTTTTACATAATAATTTACATCTACTTTTGGCTTTGTGTGGCTTTGTTGGCCAAACACGTTTTTATGTCTTCTTTTTATCTCTTTGTCCTTTGTCTTTATCTTCTTTGTCTTCTTCTCTTTATCTTACCTCTTTTCCGTCTCTATCTTCTTTTATTTTATCATTCCAGCTGGACATCGGGGATTACATTATCTTCTCCATTGCATTTTGAACATATATGATCTGGATATTTGTGTCCAATTAGTTTACAATATCTGGTTAATAGTTCATTTGAGATGAATCCCTTCTTTAATGCTCTGGTAATAGGTTGTTCTTCTAGTTTGAGTAGAGATAATATCCATTTTTGTACTTCGTCCATATCTACTTGCCTTAGCTCCCTTGAGTTTGAATATATCATAAGTTGGTCTCGTGAATAATAACTCCGTATTGCATTCCCATTTAGATAATTATTTGCTAGTTCTTGGATAATTGTTGACATACCAATTGTTCTCTTATTAGCATAGAAACTTGGTATCTCAATTTCTTGTATCTCTGGTTGTTGTCCGATATCTTCTGGAATTATCATATCTCTGGTTAATTTTATTTTTACAATTTTTATTATTGGTTTTATCTCATCATATAGTATCTCTGCCGGGGCCGCATAAAACTTTACATAAAATAGATTGCCTTTTGTTACTCTTTTATAGGTTATGAATGCTCTGTGTATCTCTGGTATACCACTTAGTTCTTCCCCATCATATGTATAAATTGTACTTAATAATCCATAGTTGTAACAAGTTTTGACTAAATTTGCTTTAGCTTTTGGTTGAGCTATCAACTTATTGTACCCTTGTAATTTTTGGGTTAAATAATCTTGGGTTGGTTCTTTAGTGGTGGTAGATCTGGGATTAAGATTCAAATATGTTTGGATTTTATGTATATTCCTAATATAGGTTTGTGTGATATGGTTATAAATTTTTTTGTCTTTGTTTAGGCTCTCTACATACGTTGAGGTTTGCGGTGATATAATTAATGGGTCTTTTGGTATTTTTGGTGTAAATGGTTTTTCAAACATTTTGTTTAGATTAGTGCTTGTATATTGTTTCCTAACTGTTTTGCTTGTACCTGCAGCTGCATTGAAACAATCATTATGGGTTTTTTGGAGTATCCCAACGTCTCCTTCTAGCTCTTGATGTTTAGTATCTTTCGATTGACATATCTCTGCATTTTTATAGTCATGCGATTGACTTATAGCTTTAGACTTTAGTTTTTGTATCTCATTGTCCATACTATCCACTTTGGTACAAAGTGTAGTAATGGCTTTGCGTATATCTTCAATTGTATTTTCTTTCTCAGTCTAAGTAGCTTTGTCTTGATAAGTAATCTACAATAGCATTCTTATCAGTTTTTATTACTTCAATAGTAAATGTAAAATTTAATATATTTAATACCAATCTCCTTATTTCTTTTGTCGTTACTGAATCTTGTATTTTTCTTGTTAGCCACCATTTTACTTGTGTGTTATCTGTCCTTATAATAAATTTGTTATATACGATATATGGTTCAAATGATGATAAACATTTATATATCTGAGTATAATTTTTTCCTGTTTATTTCCCATTTCATTTCTTTATTAGTAAATGTTCCTGAATAATATCTACAATGATGTTCTGTTTTTTCTCCATCATACTCGTATTTTAAGATTCCTCCATAACTTTTTTCACTGGCGTCTGATTCTACTATATAAGTAAATTTTTTGTTTTCATCCGAAAAATATAGTTTAGGTAGGTTTTTACATAATAATTTTACTTTTTGTATTTGTGTTTGGTCTTTTTTATCAAACTGGTATTCTACATCTTTGTTTAATTTCTGTTGTAACGGTTTTAAATTTTCTGCTAATTTTGGTATGTATTCTCTGACTTGATTTACTAGTCCTAAGAATGATTGTAATTTCTTTTTTGTATCTAGCTGTTCATTTGAGTTAAAAAAAATTTGTACTATATGCGTTTGCATTTTTATTCCATTTTTATCTATTTGTATTCCTAGGAATTCTATTTGGCTTTTCATTATGTCTACTTTCTTTTTACTTAGGCTTATGCCTGAATATTCTATAATATATATGAATTTTTCTAATAATCTTATGTGTTCATCTTGGGTTTTAGAATATAGTAATATATCATCAATATATACTACACAATTTTCTAGTTGTTTAAAGTAGTTATCCATAAAGTGTTGATATCTACCTGAGACATTTTTATATCCAAATGGTAATACATTCCATTCATAAAATCCTTTTGGTACTGTAAATGTTGTAACTTTTTTAGATTCTTCTTCTAATTTTAAGTGGTAAAATCCTGATTTGCAGTCAAATTTACTAAAGTAATTATATCCTTGTATTTGTCTTATTTTTAATATTTTATTTGGTATTGGGTAATTATATGTTTTAGTTTTTGCATTTAAATTTCTATAATCAATAACCATTCTACTTTTTCCTCTTTTGTGTTCACTAAGCTTATTTACTATAAATGTTGGGCTTGTATGTTTGCTATTGCTTTCTTGTATATACCCTTTTTCTAATAATTCACTTATATGTATCTTAAATTCTGTTAAATCATTAAAATTATATTTTAATGATTTTTGGGTTATTATACTATTATTATCAATTAGCTCAATTTTTACTTTTGTTTTATGTTTTTCCCATCCTTGTAAAGGATCTTCACTATATAATAATTCTAACTTATCTTGGATTATTTTACTTTATCTATAGAGAATATAATTAATTCTATTTTAGGGTCTTCTTCTTTTATATTTTCTAATTTTTGTGTAATTTTCTCACTTCCTTTTATCCATTCTGTTGTTTTTCGTTTTTTGTTATTTACTCTTTTTGCTCCTATTTTTTTGTTTACATGGTGTTGTGAACCACCAGCGTGTTTTTGTTATTATATGTGAGTATAATTTTTCTAAAAATGACATTCCTAATAACATATCTGGTCAATTCAAAGTTATATATTTTTTCTATAGTTAATATCTTATCCCATATTTGTATTTTTATATTTTTTGTCTTATATGTAATCATTCTTCCTTCATTATTAGATCCTGTTACTACTATCGGTGTTTTTAATCTTTCCCATTTATCTTCTGGTAAGCAATTGTATTTACATATATTAGCTTTTGCTCCTGTGTCTATCATTGGTGTATAATATCTGTTGTAATATCCTTCTATGATTATCTTCGCAAATATATATATTTTCATGTTTTTATCATAAGAAAGTTATTTTTATTATTATAATTTATTGTTAACTGTTTGTCTTCTAAATTATATGGTTTCACTTGTTCTAACCATTTTATTCCTAAAGTGATATTTTTATCTCCTTGATATACTTTAAACTTTATTATTATTGGTACTCCTCCAATGATTATTTCCTTTTCCGTAGTTTCTTCGGTATATATCAATGTCTTTGGTAGTTCAGGGCATGATTGTTCAGTAGTAATTATTTCATCTTCTGTTACTAGTTGTCTTGTAGTATAGTTTTCTTCTTGTCCTGTATTTATTAATATTAGATATTTTCGTTGTTCCATTACTTCCGTTATGTAGTAATGATATGGTTCTATTTCTTCTTCTATTGATTTTTGTGGAGTCTTATTTATTCTTCTTGAGGTACTCATTTTTTATGATATTTGGGATATTTCATAGTTTATTCTTTTTGATGTACTTAGTCTTTCTTTTACTATTTATAAATCTTCTTCTATATCAATCTCATTATAACTATAATCATTATTATCTATGACTGTAACTATCCTTTCAAAAGGATTTTCTATTTTTATTTATTTTATTTTATTTTTTGCTGTTATTTTATGTTTTGTTGTTAAAACATATAAATTTTTACATCTAGCTGTAAATATTTTACTTCTTGGGGCTAGTTCTATCCCTGACATTTTCCAATATAATACTAGCGATTTATCTATGTTTCTGTCATTTATTGCTACTGAATAGTTATCACTTATTATAAATTTAAATTTTTGGTATATGAGGTTACCTTTTACTGCACTTATTATACTTTTTTCTATGGGTTGTATAATTCTATCATCCGCTAAATATATTTCTATGGGTGTATCTATTCCTTCTCTAAAACATGCTTTTATTAGTATTTCTGTTCCTCCTAAATGTACATATTTAATTGAATTTTTAGCTTTAATATCTTGTATTTCTTTATTTATTATTCGTTTGTTTATTATTGGTATTTTAGCCTTTCCTTTGGTGTATTTGCAATCTATGATATGTTCTCTTTGGCTTACTACATAATATTTTTCTTTTTGTCGTTTAAACCAGTTTCTTATTGTTGGTATTTCGAATATTTTTTCTACGCTTAGGTCTAATTCTTTTCCTTTTATTTGTTCAAATATATTATTATCAAGTATTATTTTTTGTTCTGCCGATTCTTCATCTTGATATTTTTATTTAGTTATTATTTGTATATCTGTCTCAGTCATTTATATAGCGTTCATTATCTGATTCTATTGCTAAATTATTTTCCATTTCGTCTATTTCGTTTTCTGATAATTCATATATGCTATCTTCACTTTCTAATTCATAATCTACGTATTCTATTTGTGTATATTTTTCATTGTCTATTATTATTTCTGATATTTGTTTTTTCTTTGGGTTTTTAGGTAATTTACAATCTCTAGTTATATGTCCTAATTTTACACAATTATAACAAGTACATTTCTTTAATTTTCTTTTTGGTCTATATGGTCTTTTGGTTTTGTAGTTTTTTACATAGTATCTTCTTCTTGATTTTTTATATTTATATTTTGATCTATATTTTTTGTTATATCTCTTTTTATAGTATTTGTCCGTACAACCAAATTGGGGTGCCGTTTTATTTTTGTAACATGCTAAGTTTTTTACTAGTTTTTTTCCATTTTTATTTCTTCTTTATGTTTTTCACATAGTTCTATAAACCATCATTGCAAGAATTTTATTTTGGCTCCTAAGGTATTTGTTAATCCTACTTCATTCCAACTTTTTATTACTTTTGAATTAAAAGGTTCTGGTAATTTTGTAAAATATAATTTTCTTATTTCCTTACTTTCTTCTGTGTTATATGTTCCTTTATAATAATATTCTCTAAATGCACATGTATATTCATCTATATAACACATATTACATAATTGTGTCATTAGATTCCGATTTATGATTTTTTCTCTATTTTGTTCTTCTACTTCTGTTGTCATACTACTAAATTCATTTCTTATAGCTATTTCGTATTTATGTAATATTTCCATAGTTGTAGTAGCTAATTCACCATTAGATGTTTTATTACTTCTTAGAGTTTTTAAACTTTCATCTGATAAATTTTGTAGCCATAATTTTATTGTTCCTATAAGTGTTCTTTCTATATATCCTGGTGTTTCTGTCATTCCTATTTTGTTATCTATTAACTGTTTTGATATATATCTCATCCATAATTTGATTGTTTTATTTATATCTGTTACACAGTCTAAATATAAAAAATCATGTTGTTCAGTTATTGATTTGGGTGTGCATTTTTTATTTAATCTTTTATCCCATATAATTTTTTCTTTATCATATTGTCCATAGTTTGCATTATAATATTTTAATTTTTTTGGGTTTTTTATTCCTGATGTACTAGGTTTTTTATCCATGTCTATGTCTCCTGTATTTACTTCTAAACTCTTTGTATTATCTATATTTGTTAAAAGTTCCGTATATGTTTCGCTTGTTTCTGAATGTTGTTCATCTAGATCATCGTCATTTATTTCATCAATTCTTATTTCAGGTAGATTATCTTGGTTATTTTTTTCTTTTCCTTCTAATTCATCTTCTAATTGCAATTTTTCTTTAAATTTAATTATCTCATTTGCTAATTTTGTTTCATTTCATACATTTCTTTTAACATTGTCAGCTCTTTTTCTAACTCTATTATTTTAGTATTTTTTACTTTTTCTAATTGTTGTACTTCCTTTTTTGCTTGTTGTTTTATTATTTCAATTTCTGTTTTTCTATCTATATCTTCATTTTCTTTTGTTATTCTTATCATAACAATTAAATTATCTTCTAGTTTTACCGTTTCTTTTTCTAACATTAAACTTATATTGTCACCTATTTTTTTGTATCTTCTTCCTAGATTAGAAAATATTATCTTTATTTTTAATCCGTCATTGTTTTCATATATTTTTTCGTCTATGGCATATTCTTCCTTATTCATTTATAGTTTGTGTTGAAGTTTATATTCTAAACTTTCTATCTGTATCTGTAGATATAAAATAGTTTTCCTTTGTGCTACTATAGATTTTTTTCAAGTTCCTGTGAATATATTATTGTTAAGTCTACTTTGTCTATGTGCTAATTCTTGTCTTTTTGCTATATAATTATTTCAGTAAGTTTTTGTCTATATTTGTTATTCTCGTTATTCATTGTATTTTTAAATATTGAATATATTTATATTCTATTTTAGATATATTATCTATTAATTGATCTAATTTGTCGTTATCAGTTTTTGTGATATTGAGTTGTTTATATTCCGAATATAATTTGTTTAATTTTCTTCTTATTTTTCTTAATTTTCTACTAGTACGTTTCTTCTTATATTTCTTTTCATCCAAACCATTCTACTTTTTCCTCTTTTTTGATTACTATGTTTATTTACTATAAATGTTGGGATTGTATGCTTGCTATTGCTTTCTTGTATATACCTTTTTTCTAGTAATTCACTTATATGTATCTTAAATTCTGTTAAATCATTAAAATTATATTTAATGGTTTTTGGGTTATTATACTATTATTATCAATTAGCTCAATTTTTACTTTTGTTTTATGTTTTTCCCATCCTTGTTAAGATCCGCAATAACATGGATTCTCGAATAAAGAGAAGTAGAACATGAGTTTACTAGGGGAATGAATATCCTCAATTTTGTTGAGTTCAGGTTTCAGAGATGTCTCACCTGCAGCATCATTCGATTCACCAACAACAGAAGTTCTGGGGATAGCCAGATATACGAAAGGCCTGTAGATTTGAATATAATCTGAAACCACGAAGTGCCTCTCTTTGCATAAAACATAATATATGCCTGCTCTGCCAAAACATCTTCTTGAACAAAAATAACTTTTGACAAAATCAAACAAAATATCAAGTTAGTTGTCGTAAAATCAAACAAAAAACGTTTTGAGTTTATGACAATTAGCTTAATATTTTGTTTGATTTTGTCATAGGTTATTTTTGTTCAAGAAGATGTTGTTTTGGCAGAGCAGGCATATATTATGTTTTATGCAAAGAGAGGTACTCTATGGTCTTCAGATTATATTCAAATCCACAGACCCTTTGTATATCTGGTTATCCCCACAACTTCTGTTGTTGGTGAATTGAATGATGCTGCAGATGAGACATCTCTAAAACCTGAACTCAGCAAGATTGGAGATAATGATTCTATTGTTAAACTTATCTTCTATTTCTATTTATTTGAGAATTTATGATATTGCCTTACTAACTATACAAAGCTTATGGCTCCCCCTTTGGCCATAAGTCAATGACCGCTAACATATACAGAGTAATGCAGCAGTAAAGAGAAAAATGAAATTCTCTTAAGTCCTTAACGGAAAGAAAAGAAATGTAGCAGCTCAACATACATTGGCAGTTCTCCATGAAGCAACAGATAGGAGTAAGGCACAATGCCCACCAATGGCAGGAAAGAGTAGCATCTTTGTACCGCATAATAAAGCAAATTAATACTGCTAAACATTAATATAAAAAATGTCACACTAACAATGTCCTGCTCATTTTTAATATTAACACAAGAGAGTATACAAGCTGAAGGCAGACTATTATGCATAGTGAAGGTATGCACTGCATTGAATCTCCACTTGATAAAATAGTAAGTTTTACCCAGTTGTAGTGGTCTCAGAAGTGAAGTATGACTGCTTAAGGGAAATAAAATATTAGTGCTCCCGCAATAATCAAGGTGTTGACATGAGCTTTACTAGACAGAACACTACGATTTTGTGCTATCCCAATTTCATGAGTGGTTTTGAGAATAAGCGTAATTCTAATTGGAGACAACCTACTTCCACCTATACGGACTAAAAATTTTCAGTAAGAGTTCTTGTAAACTCAACCTCCACAATTCACTACAGGAAACAATGCACTCACATCATAGGAAGGGAACTGAAATAGTGCATTTCATAATAAGTCATCATATGATTCGTTTTTCCCGTTGAACCTGATTATATGATCTCTAGTCCCCAGGTTGGGTTCCTCATATATGACTCATGGATTTACAGGCTTCAATCCTATCCCTTAGATGTGCTCCAAACCTTTTCTCTTGTTAAGGCCTTAGTAAAAGGGTCTGCAAGATCATCACAAGATTTGACATAATCAACATTAATGGTACCACTTATCAAACATGATCTCACACTACTGTATTTCCTCCTTATATGTCTGGATTTACTATTATAATAACGATTTTGAACTCTACCAATTGCAATGATGCTGTTACAATGAATTAGAATAGGAGAAATTGATTTTTAAAATAAGGTATTTGAATAACAAATCCCTCAACCAATTCATTTTTTTACTAGCTAAAGCTAAAGAAATATTAGAGCCTCCATGGTAGAGTAACATTCAATTTTTTTTATTTCCAACAAATAGCACCACCATCCAAAGTAAAAATGTAACCCGTAGTACAACATGAATCACCTGATAAAGTGTTCCAATCTGCATCATAAGAACTTTAAAGGACAACAAGATATTTTTTTATAGAACAAATCACAAGCTTTTATCCCAATTAAATATCTCATAATTCTTGTTATAACATGCCAATGTTCATTACTTGGCTTGCTTGTGAACCTGCTAAGTACTCATACTGCATATGCAATATCAAGCCTAGTAGTATCAGTCACATACCTCAAACTTCCAATTAAGCTAGCATGTTCCTTTTGATTTATCACATCATTGTCACTTTGAACAGGATATCATTTTGTTAATGAGAAGTTCCAACATCTTCATCGGCAAGATTCACAAACAACATGCTAAGAACTCACTACAACTACAAGCATAATGTAACAGGAGGTAGTTAAAACTTAAGTTTTATTATAGTATATTTTATTGTTTTGCTTGTGATGGGATTTGTACAACATCTTTTGGTTGACGAAAGGTTCCGTCATCTTTCTTGGTAGGCTACACACACATATTGATTCTCATAATAAAAGTTGAGGGTAACGTGGAATGCAAAGTGTATGCAGGTTAATTAATTATAGAGTACAAGATGGAGAAAAATACATATACTTCATGAACACTTTTAGGTCCATAAGATACACCAATCCCAACATTGTCATCAACATTATATATAGTTGCTCCAGGCTTATCAAATTTCATCTTTACCTGGAGTTCCCCAAATTTTGTAAAATAACATAATATATTTATGTTAAGTAGGTGTTTTAATGATTCTACCACCTCTATTTTTTTCCTTCTCATTTAATAATAACATAAGTCATTCACAAAGAAAAATTAGAAACTAATATAAGCATGTAAGATGCATAGTTTCTAATTAATTACCATTGATTTCTTTTTTCTATTCTTTGTCAAGTATTGTCTTCTCAAAAGAGTCATTATGGTCCTTTTCCTTTTTCTTGTCATTGTCTACATCATATTTTTTATTCTGTTTCATCTTCTTATGGTCATTCTTTTCTTTATTTTTCATCCCAGTTTCATGCCAAAGAGATTGTTGAATTATACAAAAATTAAGTTTACCGAATTATATATCTAGATTTATAAATTTAGATACATAATTCAGTGAACTTGTTTTTTTGTATAATTCTCCAATATCTTTCGCATGAAATTGAGATGAGAAGAAAAGAAAAGGAGAAACGTAAGAAGATGAAGCAGAACTAAAAATCGGATGTAGACAATGAAGGAAAAAAGAAGAAGGACCAACATGGCTCTATTGAGAAGACATTACTTGACAAAGAACAGAAAAAAGATATCAATGGTAATTAATTAGAAATTATACATCTTACAAGCTTATATTAGTTTCTAATTTTTCTTTGTGGATGACATATGTTATACTGAATGAGGAGGGAAAAATTAATGGTGGTAGAGGCATATCCTAAAACAACTACTTAACATAAACATATTATGTTATTTTATAAAATTTGGTGAACACCAGGTAAATATGGAAGATGTTATACATGGAGCAACTATATTTAACGTTGATGATAATGCTGGGATTGGTGTATCTTCTAGACCTAAAAGTGTTCATGAAGTAAGTATATTTTTCTCCATCTTTTGCTCTATAATTAAGAACATGCATACACTTTGCATCGTACGCCACCCTCACCTTTTATTATGAGAATCAATTATGTGTATGCAGCTTGTCAAGGAAAATGACGGAACCTCTTGTCAACCAAATGATGTTGTGCAAATCCCATCACAAGAAAAAAAACAAAAGGTATTATAATAAAACTTTAGTTTTAACTACATCCCGTTATGTTATGCTTGTAGTGAGTTCTCAGCATGTTGTTTGTGCATCTTGTTGATGAAGATGTTGGGACTTCTTATTAACAAAATGATATCCCACAAGCAAAACGGAAGAAGGTACATTACTTATCCCTGTTACGAGAATCGTCCCCCATTGGGCTTAGCTCTTCATCAGACTTTTGTTCTGTCAAACTAGTGTCCATAAAAAGGTTTGAGAAATCCCAAGCTTCTCTATTATGTATAGGTGCCCCTCTTTTTCTATATTCACTTTAGCACAACACTCAAGTCCCCCATTATCAACTATGAGTTTTGACCAGCTAGAATCAAACATTTTTAGACCATCTCAGAGATTCCTCCTATGCTATATATTATGTAGTCCATAAATGACATTGAAGTCAAAACTAGTATCCAAATCAAATACATTTATTGATCAATGTATGAATTGAGAATAAGTCTCAAACACAGCTACATCAACCTCATGAGCATTCCAAAATATCAATATTTTCCCCCTACTGGCATGATCATAGTTGTGGCGCCACCTCCGGTGGGCAACACTTCCCTTAGAATGTGTTCGATGATAGCTAAAATGGATTTATTTCCCTAATCATCATCTTAGTGAAATCTTTTTTCTTACAACTTATTCAGTCCCCTTATATTTCAAGTGGCTATCTTTATTTATGGAATTTTTAGGGGTCAATATCCTTAGTCACTATTCCCCCACTCCTTTGGCCTTTACCTTCAACTTTTCAGGATGATAGTTTGTAGGTATTGTCATTAAGTGGGTCATAACCATTGTTAGTCTCGGCTACAAATACCTCCACTCCTCTTTTTCTTACTGTTGACTTGTTTTTTTACCTACTTCCATCCTTAAGGTGATCTGTTAACTTTGAGTCTATATCCCCAGAATCTCAATTTTATCCAGTTGTGTTGGCACATCATTATTTTTCTTAGCCTGAGCTTTCTTTTGCTAAACTTTTTTGACCATATGATTTTTAGCTTGTACATTTCATCTGTTTGGTCCCTTTGCAAATTGTCCCTGCACTTGTTGCTTTGTAGTTCCTCCGACATGTTTCTTAATTGAGTTGGCATTGGTGTCTTATCTGGAGGGACTTAAAGCAAAATAAAGGCCTCCATTTATAGTTGATTGTCTTCTCAAATATCTTGCCATCTGGCCCTGTTATTTTAATCTTCTCAAGGAGGGCTTGTGTTACATTCATCTCGATTGGAAATAACCGATTTCTTTCAAACAAACATTTCCTCCTAACAAACGTCATATTCGTTCAAAAAAGATGAGTTTGTTCTGAAAATGTGAGTTCGCACCTATTCAACACAAATCACTAGCTATAAATAGTGAGGTGTTTCCTTAGTTTTTCATTGATATTTTTTTCTTCTGCATATATTTTTTTTTATAAACAAAATCGAGTCTTTATGTGATTTCGTTGCTACTTTTGAGTCCGCTGAAGTTTGAGGTGTCACTACTTCTTTAACAAGTATATCTCTTTTATTCTGGGAGGAAATAATTCACAACATATAGTACATTGAAGGGATTAAATTTCTTAAGGATACACATGAATTATGTGGCCTCAAATATTTCTTCTTTTCATCTTAAAATTATTTTGGATTTACTATTCTGAACACAGTAGATAGAAAATTCTAGATCGAGGCCCTTGGATTTTAGGACACAACCAGCTGATCTTATGGCTCACTATATGTGTGTTTCACCATTATCATATCTTTCTCCCCATCCTAGACTAAGGCCCTTAGAATTTTAAGACACAACCAACTGATCTTATGGCTCACTATATGGGTGTTTCACCATTATCATATCATTCTCCCTATCCTATCTCTAGGACTGTTATGCATTTGGAGGAAAAATGTGTTTGATATATTTATCAAGATGTGTCCTACTCTTTTCTCTAGAGACTCGAACAAAAGTGATTTTGAGTTCTAGGTTAGCCGTGATGAGGTTGCATAACCTTGGTTTGTGGAGCAACATGAAGTGGATGACCTATATTGATTCTTGTCACGCCCCGAGACTACACCCTAGACGTGGCCGGCACTCGAAGACCATTGCTGGTCCCCAAGCGAACCCTCATCCTGGCTGACTCCAAGCGGAATACTAACTTAAGCATACAAGAGCTTAAAACTGAAAAAAAAGTTTATAAACTCAACTTTACAAATCTTTAACTCAAAAGAAAACTCTGATAATAGAATATATATACAACTCGCCATAAAAGGAAACTTTAGTCTTCAAAACATTTAACAAAATAAATGAAGAGACTTTTGAAACTCTATTGTCTATCTATGAAGCCTCTAACTGATAAAGATGGAAGCCGGGACAAGACCCACGACCTCCTAACAACTGATACAACTGAAAGGTAAATGAAATCCTCCGGAAGCAAAGAGGCTTGTCATAGCTAACTGGAACTCCCGGATGTATCAACGAATCTCCTGTTGATGATCTTGAATACCTGTGTCTGCATCATAAAAAGATGCAGGCCAAATGGCTCAGTACGTGGAATGTACGAGTATGTAAGCTGGAAATCTAAACAACATAGGCTAGAAGAAACACTGGAATAAACTGAATAACTTACCTCTTTTTCAAACTTTCTCAACTCAAGGAATACTCAAAACTACTCAAACTTACTCAACTCAAAAGATAGATACTGGACTCAAAGACAGATACTCAACTCAAAGATATATACTCAACTCAAGATATATACTTAACTCAAAGATACTTAACTCAAGGATACTCGACTCTTGAATAACTGAACTCAACCTGACTGACTTCTTTCAATATAAGGTAATTTAAAACAAGTGCGATATAAAGAAAGACTGTTTAAAACATGCTATAAACTCTGTGTGTATACAAGGATACAATAAGCCTGAGATGTATATAGAAATACAAATGAACTGATGTATATAAAATACAATAATTTCTGTGTATAAAAATACAATAACTGTTGTGGGAGTTTCTCTAACCGACAACCATCACATAAGAGCTATAGTGATGATACAGCGATCGACCTCACGCTGCCAGAGCATCTTATACCCGGCCAAAGGTATAAGACCTGAACTGCCTAATGGATCCACTAGTCTAATCTGAAAAGGATTCATCTAAAAAGTATGATCATTTTCTACCCATGGTGGCTAACATGGTTCTATGGGGGCTGTGGGTTCTTTGAACGCTCCCCCAATTCGGTGCTCAATACTACTCCCAAAAATGTACTGGCTCTTATATTTTTAAAACATATGTTTTCCTGCTGATATGAGATAATTACTCAAAAACTAGCCCGAAGGCTCTTTTGGAAATCTCAGTTTTCAACCTTGTTTAAATGTAAAAACATTTCTTTAAAACTTCTTTGGGAATACATAGTTCCCTAATAACTTTGAGAAAATGAACTCAACTCTTTACTATTTACTTTACTTGAACTCTTGGCTTGATGTGAAATTCTTAACTTAACATGAAACTCTTAACTTTTGACTTGACTTGAAACTCAATACTTTTCACTCGACTTGAAACTCTATACTTAACTTGGAACTCTATACTAACTTGGAACTTAAGCCTTAGAATGAAGTTAAAACGTTCAATGAAGACTCGTGAAAAGTTTGAAGACTTGCTTTGACTTACTTAACTTCTCTAAGCTTAACTTCTAAATTCACTTGAATTGGAAACTAACTTCACTTGAATTGGAATCTAACTTCACTTGAATTAGAAACTAACTTCACTTGAATTGGAATCTAACTTCACTTGAATTGGAAACTAACTTCACTTGAATTTGAAATTTGGATTGATCACATGTTACGGATGAGTTCTTGACTTTTAGAAGTACCTTGGAGTGTTGGAAACAACTAGGAAACATAGGTATAATACCTAGGAACATGTATGAAAAAAATGGTAAATGAAAGGGAAGGATTGGTGTCCTTGGCACTAGGAGAGGTGCGACAGCCCAGTCCCTTTTTCCCCAAAAATCCTTCTTTTTCCCCTTGTTTCTTTCCAATTCTAAACCCTCTCAACCTCAAGGTTTCAGCAGCAATACTTAGAATCATAAAGACCCTTATTATACAATAGATTCAACTCAAAAATCACAGCCAGAAATCTGTACTAAATCAGCAAGAACTTCAACACAACACCACTACAACTTCAACAACCAATAAATCTTCTCTTGGAATTGAAAACGAGTTGGTGTGTGGGGGTATGAACCAACCAACACTAAGGATCATCAATCTCTCAACATACAATAGATCACAACTCAAATACACAGCCCAATCCTGTCCCACAACCAACAATAACTTCAACAACACAACTAACAACATCAACAACAACTAACAACTTCAACAACTTCAACAACAAATCCAATCTCTTCTCAAATCATAAAAACGAGCTTGGTATGTGGGGGGGAAGGATAAACCCACACTAAAGACTCACATACCTGATTAGGGATCACCCCCGATGAAAATCCACGACGATCCTTAGCTTTTTCTTCTCTTTCTCCTCTTCTTTTCCTCTTCTTTCTCTCTTATCTTCCAAGCCCTAACTCTCACTCTTACTCTCACTCTTTAAAATGGGACAAAAATGATCCAAACATCAGTCTAACACCTCAATATAACCCAAAGAAATTATTAGGGAAAAGACCAAAATACCCTTAAAATTTTCGGACTAAACAAACTGCACTGTGCGACTGTGCGACTGTGCCGACAGCCCAACTTCCAAAGGGCATAACTCACTCATACGAACTCAGAATCAAGCAAACTCGGCGGCGTTGGAAAGATCATTCCAAGGGCTTTCCAGAAATAACTGGAAATTCGCCTAAATCATTCTGAGCTAGGAGTTACGACTGCTCAAAGTTGACCAAAAACTCACTTTTTTTCCATAGCCAAATTTTCCAGATTCTTTCCAAAATGACTATTTCCAATTCAACTCTTCTTGGAACTCAATGTGCTACATCTAGGGATCTTAACTTAACACTCAAGAAATTTTATTCCTCGGTAAAATCTCACTCCACATAAAGGACGGCTCGAGTCTTAGTTCGAAAATTCTCTAGGGTGTTACAATTCTATACTAGGTGGTTCACCTTTCTTGAATTGGACTCAATTTTTAGAGGCGCTCTTAGAGAAACATATTCTTGCAGCCTAAGAGAGAGAAAAAGGGACCAATTTGAAGGGCTTCGACATGAGGGCATGATGATTATCAAGTATAAGGTGAGATTTCATGCCTAATCCCACCATGCACTAATGATACTTCCCAAGGAGATAGAGAAGGTTCAGAGATCAGCTAGAGGTTTGATAACTCTAATTCATATGGCTACAACTCAATTCATTTTTTCTATTTCAATAGGTGAAACATTATGCTACAGAGATTGAGATGATTCTTAGGCAGGCTTATGGAGGCAATGAAAAGAGAGTTTGTAGATCTTACAATTTTAGAGGTATTTCATCAAGAGTTAGAAGTTTCTTGGCTAGAGGTTATTCTTGTCAGTACAGTCGACCAATCCATGCAACAGTTCAGGACAAAATATGTTAGATATTCTTTCTGTTGTGGGTATTTGAGTTCTTCTAGGCCATCTCAACAACCTGTGACTAGAAGATGATCTTATGAGTGTGGAGATGTGTACCACTTTTATAAGATTATTCCAGACTTAATCATAATGGAGCCTTGCAGATTTCTCAAGTGTAGACATTCAAAGAAGTTGCGCTATGTAGAGGTAGTGCAAAAACTTGAAGGGTTGGTATTAGAAGAATCTTTAGACTGGGGGTGACTATGCCCATTGCTACGATTTCACGATTAATCCCAAGGCTAAGGCATCTGATAATTTGATTATAAGTATTGTTTTAGTACACCACCAAAATGCTACAATTTTGTTTGATCCTTGATATAAGTTCTCCTACGTGTCATTATATTTGAGTTGGGTTTAGATATGTTTGGTGACTATGTATCTATGACTGTAATATGTTTCTACTCCCATGGGTTATTCTTTAGTTGGTTCAAGTGTACCAATCATGTGTAGTCACATTGATAGGGTACAATATGCGGGTGGACTTTATTATATTGGATATGGTTGATTTCAATATAATATTTAATTATGGATCCTTATCATGAGATTATATAATGCTATGCTAAGATAGTTACCTTAGCAATGTCGAGAATCCTTAGGTTAAAATGGAAAGGTACATTGTGTCATTTTTAAAGGCTCAACAGTTGGTTGAGATGGTGTCTTTTATATTAGTTCTATGTTTGTAATATTGGTGCTGACACTTCCTCATTGGGGTCCATTCCAGTACTGAGAGTTCTCAAAGGATTTTTGATAGATCTTCCAAGTGTTCTACCTGACCATGATATTGATTTTGTTATTTGGCTTGGAGCTGGCACTCATTTCATTTATATTCTCTCCGACAAAGTTCGAGGAACTTTAGCGCATTAACAATTTAACAAGGAGATGGGCACCATAAATTGAAATAATTTTACTCATCAATTAACACTTCAGCGTATTAACAACTTAATAGAGAGTAATTACAGTATTACTCAAATCTGAATCCAAACATTAGAAACAACTTCCATTATCTAAAACCACAAAAATAGGGCATACCTCAAAGGAAAAGTGACTTAGAAATCTTACATGTTCTTGCAACATCCATTAATGGTTGAATCGGCTGTTGCACATACCCCTGTTTCTGAATCACTTTCCTTTTCTTTTAAATGTTGAAAGACTACATCAAGAAGTAAAGATAAGTAAAACATAAGACCAAAAAATATTTATACAAACTCAAAAGAGGGGAAAAAGAAATTCCCCAAACTATAGATCTAAAACATTTTTAATGACAAATTAGTTTCTCAATTAAATAAAAAGAAGAGGAAGCTTCTCAAGGAAAAGAGAATTACAACTGAAAACATACCACATAACTATAAAGCTAGATTGACACCATACATATGAGAATTTTTTCATAATACACGTTTATTTAGAAGTGTAGGTCATTAACATAAATGAAATTGGTCAAGTATCCTACATGAACATTAAAAAAGATCTAAGTTTTTGCTATGGTGTCTCAAAAAATGTTACCTAAGTGAAGAAATTGAAGAAAATAGTGAATTGAATAAATTACCATGATATATCGTTACCGAGAATAATCAATCTACAAAAACTTAAGACCACTATTTTGGAAAAAAAAGTCTTAGTTTGTCGATTTATATAGAGGATACATGATATAGGGAAAAAACAATTATTGCATGTCAATAAATAGATGAAAATGATCTAAAGAAGTAAATCTTGTTGTTTGAGATTTTTAAGAAAGAAAATAATTGCATTTTAACAAAAATTGCATATTTGATAAATAAAAAGTTGGCTTGTCTTAAATTACTTTCTCTTCGTCTAGATTATATATTGAAATATTATAATTTTGTGTTGACATGGCATAATCAGTGACGTAATTAGTGAGGTAATCCATGACGTAACTAGAAGTATTTTGAAGGGTGTTCCAACTCTAGATAAGTAAATACTTTTTTGTTAGGTGAACGGTTTGAAGTAATATAGTGATCCTCATAGTCATTGTGTTTTTTCTTCTTGTTTTGCTTGTTTTGTCCTTCTCGCAGTTTTATTATTTCTTTTTATGACTTGTAGAGATGGATGACACAATTCTCGAGGTGATCTGACTGGTTTTTTAGGAGAGTTCCTAGTTTTAGAGTTTTGAATTGTGATAATTGACCAAAGTCAATAATTTAGGTTAACGAGCTCCAATTTGAATTTTGATGATTCCACTAGATCTAGGGGTGATTTATGATTTTGTTAAATATTTTGCATGGATCTCGAGGCATCCGGGAGTGAATAGTGTCATTAATTTGATTTCTAGTTTTTTCCCAAAGTTTAGAGGTGACCCTAATAAACATTTGGTTAA
Organism: Solanum verrucosum; assembly: GCF_900185275.1. NCBI lineage: Eukaryota > Viridiplantae > Streptophyta > Magnoliopsida > Solanales > Solanaceae > Solanum > Solanum verrucosum. Next base: position 476,291 of record NW_026020443.1, read on the forward strand.
GTCGCGATCACATTGGTGATTTGATTATTCCAACAAGCTAGATTTGTATGTTTGGTCTTTTTTTGGGAGTTTCCAGATAAATTCCTCTTTTATGAGCTTAAGGGGATTGGGGTAGGCTACTTTATGCGGCTCTACTCCTGCGATTCATTGTTTGCTTCAGCGAAAGATGCATTGTGCACCAGGGTTCACTTCTGCGAGGATAATCCACATCAGCAACCTCGCACTTGCGAGGTTTCTTCCACTTCTATGTAATTTTGCCCTGTTTGCGAGCTCATTGGCGTGAAGATTTTTAGATTTGGCAAAAATACATAGCAGAATAGTATTTTGTTCCTCAATCTAATTTCATAGTTTATAACTCAATTTTGGGACTTTGAGAGTTTGGTTTAGGTGATTTCAACGAGGATTTTCATGATTTGATTAGGGGTTTAGAATGTAAGTTAGTATTTTCTACTTCCCTACTAATCCATCATTAATTTCATGTTTAATTTGTGTTTGGATTAGGGAAATGTAGTTTAAGTCCCTAAGGTAAATTAGATGTAATTTCTTTATTCAAGAATCAATTAATGATCGAATTTAGCTGATTTTGGCGCATGAACTTTTCACAAGATGGCTAATCTAATTCTGAAATCAATTTTCAATTTTTGAACCTAGGGGATTAGGGTTGTCTTTGTGAGTTGGTTTTTTTTACTAGAGTTTATATATAAATATGGGTGTTGGTATACCTCAAGCCTCAAGAAGGAGTGTCATGGTTAAATCCAACAAAAAGTTCATCTTGAAGTCCAAACACCTCCACCAGATTTCACATCTACAAAAAGGAAAGAGTAAGGTCAACAATAGTTGGGAGTGGGTAAAAAATAAGGTCGATTTACCTTTGCGAGCTGATATAACACCTTTTTTTCCATGGATGAAGAATGTTAATGACCTGAATATGAAGCAAGAGCAAATAAAGGGTGAAGGGAACCAGAAACATGGAAGCGGCGGAGAATAGGAGAGTGAGAAATGGAGAGCTTTCTTTAGAAAACCCTATTTTAGGGAATGGCAAGTTTTTGATCATCAAGACCAAGACCGAGTTTTCCTTTTATTTTCTTATTTGGGCTATTTGGCATTTGGTCTAAATTGGGCTATTATTTGGCATGTTTGTGTATCATACTTCTTTATGAGAAATAAATGGGCCATTGGTCCATAAAATTTAAAATAAAAATAAAACTATGGGTGTTGATAGACTCGTTTACTCATATAGAGTATATTTTTGATAAAATAGGAGAGTTCCAAGGATATTCAAAAAGGGAAGTAATTTTTAAGACTTCATGGCACGTATACTCGGCTTTCCAAGTAGATTATGATTACTCTCTTAGACTTTGCTCAAGAAATGGTTTATTATTTTATTCTGTGTTGAAATGAATGATTTATTGATGTGCATTCTAAGTAAGGTCTTAGTTAGTAGATGTTATGTGACTTGAATTTGTTATGTTTTTATTGCATCACTCGTATTCATGTGTTATCTTGTATCTTGATGAGTTAGTGTCCTAAGGACACTATTTTGATAGAGATATACTTGTTTATGTAGAAGATGAGCATGCTTTATTACTGTAATCAATTATACATATTTATTTGTCATGAATCACGAAAATGTTATGATAGATAAATAGTAATGAGCCCCAATGAAAAATGGCTCCCGAAAATTGTTATTATATGATGTCGAGGTTGACTTCCAGCAAGTTGAATCATGCATGCTTGAGGAATTTTTTTTTGGATGGGTATATGGACATGTAGGTCTCCCATGGGTCATTTGCTCTGATCCCAGCATGCTATTGGAGGAAGTAGATGTATACTGATAGAATCATATGACCACTGCATTACATCACACCTTATTTATACTTGATTTTTACATATGTTGTTTATTGGGTGATGTTAATTTGTTGTCTCTCGCCATCTCTCATTAACTATTTAGAAGTTGAAGACTTATATGGGTTATTTTGTACTTTATATGGTATAATAGTTAGACTTCAACTTTATTTGCCTATGATACCTTCTGGTATTGATGTGCCGCGAAATTGTCGCACATTTGATGCTTAATAACTATGAACTAATACTGGAATTAAGTGAAATTTTGGGATTATTTTATGGGTTTGTTAAATGTGTAGGCAGAATCTGGGTTGTACAGAAAAGTAGAAAAAGAAGCAGAACTGATGTTGACAAAGTGAAGTTCATGGCCAACTTCACGAACCGTTAACTTCATTACGGTATGTGGTTGAGCTCGTGAAAGTGAGGCAGTGCTGGGCCTTGAGAAGATGAAGAGCAAAAATAACCAAGTGAAGATCACAGAGGGTTATATGAACCGTTGTCCTCACCACGGACCGTGGTACCTGCCGTGAAGCTGAACCAGTATGAAAGCAAGAAAGAGTTGAAAGAAGGTTAAAACCCAAGTGAAAACCACGAGAGACTTCATGGGCCATGGTCCTCACTACGGACTGTGGTAGCTCTCGTGCTGCATTTTTCAGTGACCAAATTTTAAGACCCACTTTGGGGGAGCTCCAAGGCAAGATCACAGAGGGCTTCACTGACCGTGAAGCCCTTGACAGGTCGTGGTAGTGGCCGTGAAAAGGCCCGACAACTTAGTCGTAATTCGATTATGACTCATTTTAAACATTCTATTTTGAATTACTTTAGGCCGTTTTTGAAATTATTGGGGATTATCTTACGTTTTACGACTAAGAACATTGTATTCCTCTTAGCTTTCGATTTTTGTATTGTTGATTATTGTTATCAGTTGGGAATTCAGATTGAGATTATCAGCATATCAAAGTGATTGTTGATTTGCCAATTAATTTTGTAAGTCTTTTTCAATATGATTTCATTCCTAATTATTGATTGTTTATGTGAAAGCATGATTGGCTAAGTACCACTACTGGGGTTGTGGAATCTATGACGATATTTTAGCTGTGATCCCGTAAAATGAGTAAAAGGCAGTCTGTGTTTACAACCTGTAGTTTTTAGCTTTCAATATCATTGTAGTCTAGTGAGTGCACGCATTAGACGAGCCTGTATCTTGTATTTGTTCGAGAGAAAAATACTAGTTAGGAAGAAAGCTGGACAAAATTAACAAATTGGAGTTAAAACTTGAGTTCGAGAGAAAAGATCTTTAACACCATATCATTTCAAGCAAGGTTCAATGTTGGTAACACTCTAAGGTCGAGAGAACATGAGTAGTCATTATCTAATTAGGTTGAGAAACATTAGATAAATTTAACTCACAGAGATTTTGTAAACATTGATTTGCCTGACCCTCAAATTACGGGGGAGCACTAGAACTAATGTTATGGTGAACACAATCCTGGTTTCTCTTAATTAACTGAAATAACTTTACAATGAGATAGTCTATTAACCGTAATTCTGGATTTTGATGGCAAATGTTAGTAATTAGAACATTTCAACCAAACCCAATTTACTTTCTGTTGTTATTTGTTTAGGAGATAATAATAACATTTGGATAATCGTGATAGTAAAACTTTATCTGCACAGAAATTCTCTGTGGGATCAACCTCAACTCTAGTTGAGTTCTGTAAATTGACAATGACCGTTTACATTTTTTGTTCGAAGTGTAGGTTTGGACGTATCAAATTTTGGCGCCGCTGCTAGGGAATTTCAATTCAGAAGTGTTTTACTAGCTTTTTTTTTTATTGTAGTTATATTTCCTAATTTTACATTTTGTTTGGTGTTTGTGTCTTTTTCAGGAGAGTCAGATTGTGCATGCCCAACACTAGAAGCCAAGGAGCTCATTACTTCCTTACGACCCTGAATTTCAGAGAACTATTCGAAAGATGGTTAATGCACAAGAACTAGAGGCTCAGAGACATAAACTGGAACTAGAAGTTGAGATTGATGTTGTAAGGAATGTACATCAACTTGCAGGAATCAATCAACCTAGGTCAGGTTTCCCACAAAATGTTGGAATCAACCAACCTAGGGTAGTAGAGAAGAACAAAGGGGAGGAAGGAGTAGTCTATCCTCAACGCCAACCAATAGCCCCAAGGGGTAGAGCTCAACATCCAACTCATATGATGTATGAAGAAGACGCTCATGACTTGGACAGAGCTGGAGCCACTGGAGCCATAGTGCTACCTGCACTACCCCCAGGTGTTAAATTCACAATCACTAGCACCATGATCCAATTACTGAACCTGGAAGGTATGTTTAGAGGTGCAACTGGTGATGATGCAAATCAACACTTGAGATGAATTTTGTGGCAATCTGTAAGTCACAGGATATTCTTGGGGTCAACCAAACAACAATGAGGTTGAGGCTATTTACATTGTCTCTTACTGGAGAGGCAACTAACTGGTTGAATGAGATGTCAGATGACTCCATTCGAACTTGGAATGAGTTGAAGGAAGCTTTCCTGGAATGATTCTTCCCAGAATCAAAAGAGCTGCAGATGAAGGACGAGATGAGTACACACAAGCAGCTACCAGGAGAGGCAGTGCATGATACTTGGTGGAGGTTCAACCAAAAGCTAAAGAATTTCCCTAACCATGATCTTACTGAAAGACATCTTAAACAAGCCTTTTATAGGTCTCTGAATTATGTTACTAAACTTATTGTTGATGCAGTTTGTGGAGGCTCATTTATGAGGAAGTCATTTGCGGAGAGCATGCAGCTATTGGATGAGGTCTCAAAGAACAACAGAGCATGGTACACTAGAGATGTAGAGGTAGGATAGCTTGGGTATACATTTTAGCTTTCAGCTGAACAGAGGAAGAGAGAAGCAGAAAGGGACCAAGACATGGCACATATGAAGACTCAAATATATCTGCTCACAAAGAACATTGTCGCCAAGTCTGAAAAGGTGAATGTTGTGGGACAGCAAAATAGGTATGAGGATCAGGATCTTGACCTTGACGAGGAAGCTAACTACTTAGGGAACTAAGGGGTTTTCTGAAATTATAACTCTGGAAATTAGGGTTACAATTCTGGAAACGCAGGTCGGAACTATGTTAGGGATGGTTAGTATGATAGGCCATCAAATAGAGATCAAGGCAACTAGCAAAACAGAGATGGGTATAGGAATAATCGTAGTGGTGTTTATGTGCCTCCAGGCAATAGAGACCTGGCAGGTGGTAGTTCCATCGGATCTAAGCTGGAAGATATGATGGCTAAAGTACTCCAGAAGATTGAATCAACTGATGCAGGGGTAAAAGAAATGAGAGGTGATTTCTCAAGCATGAGTCAGTTGGTGGACTCTCACACCACCTCCATTAAAAAAATTGAGCAGCGTTGGGGCAACTCTCAGCCTCATTGAATCAGAGGAAGAATGGATCACTACCAAGTGACACCATTCAGAATCCCAAGAAGGATGGGCACTTCATGGCCATTGCCACCAGGAGTGGTAAAGTTCTTACTGACCCTATGCCTGCAGGTACCAAACATGAACAGGTCTTGGAGCAAGCTGACAGAGATAAGGATGAAACCGTACATGTAGATGACTCGGAGGAGGTTCAGCATAAATCACAACCCACGAGAGGAAAAGAGAAAGAGGTCCAGGAAAACTTGCCTTTACAGAAGATTCCCAGACCACCTCCTCCTTTCTCTCAAAGGCTTAGAAAGAAAGCTGAAGATGGGAAGTTTACAAAATTCATTACCATGTTGAAGCAGCTTTCAGTAAACATTCCACTAGTGGAAGCTCTGGAGCATATGCCAGGATATGCCTAGTTCATGAAGGACTTGGTTACAAAGAAAAGAGTTGTAAGTCTTGATTTTACTAATGATGTTCACCATTGCAGCGCCATTGCTACCAGATCTCTGATTCAAAAAAAAAAAAAACCCAGGTTCACTATTCTATGCACCATCGGGTCAATCAACTTTGGAAAAACATTGTGTGATCTAGGAGTCAACATCAACTTGATGCCACTAGACATCTACAAGAAACTGGGATTGGGAGTTCCAAGACCCACAACAATGAGGTTGATGATGGCTGATAGGTCAGTTAAGCGACTTGTAGGAATCTTATGTGATGTACTTGTGAAGGTGGACACCTTAATTTTTCTGGTTGACTTCGTGATCTTGGATTGTGAGGTGGACTTTGAGGTCCCCATCATTTTGGGAAGACCATATTTGGCAACAGGGAGAGCCTTGGTAGATGTTGAGAAAGGTGAGCTGAAGTTCAGACTTAACAAAGATGAGGTAAAGTTCAATATTTACAGGTCAATGAAGCAACCCAATGATATTAATGTGGTATCTGTAATAGATGTGGTTGGTGATGAAGACATGAGGGTACCCATAGAAGAGAGGATGGCTGTTGCAACCTTAGCAGTAGTGTTAATGAACTTTGATGCTGATTTTCGGTCTGACTATGTAGAGACTGTGAATGCTTTTCAGGGTATGGGAGCACACTCATATGCTCCAAAGAAATTGGATCCGGACTTGAAAAAACAGGCCAAGCCCTCCAGCAAAACCATCCATCGAGGAGCCACCGGTGCTGGAACTAAGACAGTTACCCAATCACCTCAAGTATGTATTTTTGGGTTCTAATAACACTTTACCTGTGATCTTGGCTGCAGATTTAAATAAAGAGCAGGTGAAGGAGGTGATCATGGTGTTGAAAAGGTACAAAAGGTCCATTGGGTGGACCATTGCTGATATAATTGGAATACCTCCGGGTATATGCGCCCACAAGATTCAGCTTGAGGAGGATTGCAGCCCAAGCATTGAACACCAGCGGAGGCTAAACCCACCTATGCAAGAGGTGGTAAAGAAAGAGATAATCAAGTGGTTAGATCCCATTTCTGACAGTCACTGGGTCAGTCCAGTGCAATGTGTGCCTAAAAAGGGCGGTATGACTATGGTGGCAAATGTCAAAAATGAATTAGTTCCACAAAGACCAGTCACTGGATGGCGAGTGTGTATGGACTACATGAACCTCAACAAGTGGACTTTGAGGGATCATTTCCCATGACGTTCATGGACCTGATGCTTGATAGGTTGGCAGGTAAATGGTGGTATTGTTTCTTAGATGGATACTCTGGCTACAACCATATATCAATTGCTCCTGAAGATCAGGAAAAGACCACCTTCACATGTCCTTATGGCACATTTGCGTTTAAACGCATGCCATTTGGACTGTGTAACGCACCAGCAACATTCCAAAGGTGTATGATGTCTATTTTCTCTAACATGGTGGAAGACACTTTAAAGGTATTTATGGACGATTTCTCTGTAGTAGGTGATACTTTCGATGATTGCTTGTTGAATCTTAGCAGGGCTTTACAGAGATGTGTGGAGGCCAACCTGGTGCTGAATCTCAGTAGGGCTTTACAGAAATGCTCCATTCGATTTACTATGCTAGTAAGTCTCTAAATAGGGCACAACGAAACTACACAGTCACTGAGCAGGAACTATTGGTTGTAGTGTATGCGTTTGAAAAGTTCAGAGCTTACCTGTTTGGCACTAAGGTGATAGTTCATATAGATTATATTGCCTTGAGATATCTCATGGCAAAGAAAGATGTCAAACCCAGGTAGCTGATCACCTGTCTAGGTTGGAGGCTGCAAAGAAGGAAGAAATTGAGCTTGAGATAGATGATACATTCCCGGATGAATATGTATTAGCTGCTACTCTTGACCTTATTCATTGGTTTGCTGACTATGCTATTTTTTTGGTTAGCGATGTACTGCCCGAGGGGCTGACATATCAGCAAAGGAAGAGGTTCTTGCATGATGTGGGCAAGTACTTTTGGGATGAACCGTATCTGTACAGGGTTTGTGCTGATAACATATTTAGGCGATGTGTTCCGGAAGCTGAAATGTTGCACATTCTGGAGGCATGTCACTCATCTCCAGTTGGTGGTCATATGGAGGTTCTCGAACAGCCCACAAGATACTTCAGTGTGGGTACTACTGGCCCACAATTCATCAAGATGCAGTGAACATAGTAAGGAGTTATGATGTGTGCCAGCATCAAGGAGCCATGAGTTACCTATGACACCTATTCTGGAGATGGAATTGTTTATTGTGTGGGGTATTGATTTCATGGGCCCCTTTGTGAGTTCATATGAACAAAAATACATATTGGTTGTGGTTGACTATGTGTCCATATGGCTTGAAGTTGTTGTTTTACCTGAGAAAGATGGAAAGAGTGTTGATGGTTTCCTGAAAAAGTATATCTTCTCAAGGTTTGGAACACCCAGAGCCATTATCAATGATGGTGGTTCTCACTTTTGCAACAAGGTGTTCAATGCGGTTCTGACCAAGTATGGGGTGAAACAACACAAGGTGGAAACACCTTATCACCCACAGACCACTGGACAAGTGGAGGTTTCCAACACTGAATTTTGAAGTTGTTTTTGGTGTTTTGCGTACTTTAGTCTTTATGAAAAATTTATTACAACTTATTTCTTTCGTTTCCGCCTAATTACGACGAGTTTGGCTTACCTATCAAAAGGATGGTGTAGATGCAACATTACTTTAGTGATTTTGGGTTGTGACAAGTATTAGGATCAAAACACTTAAAAATTGATTTTTAATTTGGGTATGGATTCTTTTAAAAAATTAATATAAGTTTTTTATATTTTAAAACTACAAGAAAAGTGCTATAAATCGAAACAATAGTTAATGGTTCAAAATAGTTTTAAAAGAAAATAATAATTCATAAATTATTTGACTCACAAAACAATTCTATTTTAAAACTATTAGAAAAGTGCTAAAATCGCCATAATAGTTAATGGTTCCAAGTACTTTTAAAAATCTAAAAAAAATTATAATCAATAATTTTCTTGACTCACGAAACAATAACATCCTTACATAAAATGACCAATTTTCTTAACTATTATAATGCATATAAAGTAAGATGTATATAATCATAACGATACATATGCACCAAAAAAGAAAGATGAAAATAAGACTAAAAAATAAGGAGAGTTCGTTTGATAAAAGTAAAGAAAAGGTAAATTTTGTGGAAAAAATAGCTAGTCCCCGATATGTGTGACATTCAACGCCCATTATGGTTTGAATTATGTAACAAGCAATCAAACAAAAAAAAAGTATGGGGCTATGTCACGACCCAGACCGTCGTGATTGGCACCCACACTAACCCTCCAGTTGGAGAACCATTACTACAACCCAAACTAACAAATTTTATGAAAACTAAGGCATTTAAAGATACAGAAGCAGGTTTAAATGCATAAATTATATAGATTTCCCATAAACTCCAAGGTTTAAACAAATAACTAACCAAACTAATGCGGAAATTCAACCCTTAGAACCTAAAAGTCAATGTACCAAAACTCTAGCAAGATTCATAAGTCTAAACGAGAAAATCATCTAAAGAACTAGTCTAAGTCTGAATAAGATGGACTAGGCAAAAAGAGAACTCAAGGCAGCCCGGAAGAACTGGCTCACCCTTGAATTCGAATCGGCGATCACTGATCTTCTAAACGAGGTATGTCAATAGCCATCGGAAGATGCCCTGTACTCAACAAAAATAAGAGCAAGTTTAGTATCAGTACACAACCACTGTGTACTGGTAGGATCACGTGGCTATTCCACTAAGTGTAATATACATTAGTCAATACAACAATGTAATCACATGCACAAATCGAACATATACAATATCATCAACATATACGAACAATGAACATCTGCACGATTTTCACATATCACAGTTATATCAATTTAGAGCAACATACCATCTTCCAATATCAATCATCAATAGATATAAACGAACTCATCACAAGTAGATACACAACACAATTCAATGGTCCTCTCACGGAACCCAATTCAATGGTCCTCTCATGGAACCCACACCCAAATAGTTAGCATACCGGAACGTGGTATCCGATCCCATAATTATGTCGGAATGTGGAAACCTATCTCATAGTTATGCTGGAACGTGGAAACCAATCCAAGTTAGTTATGTCGGAACGTGACAACCGATCCAAGTTATTTATGTCAGAACATGGCAACCGATCCATTCAACACACCACAATCACAATCACAAGTATATCTTCAAGATCATACATTTAAGTCATGATTTCATGGTAACCATAAAATTTGTCACGCCTCGAGCCTACACCCCAGACGTGGCTGGCACTCGAGAACGATTGATAGCCCCAAGAGAACCCTTTGCCTGGCTTACTTTACTCAGCGGAAGACTCTATGCATATTTATAAAGATCAAGAGCACTATACTCACTTGAATAATAAAATACTGAGAATGCTTAAAAGTCAAACATTCAACTTGGCCAAAATGGCAACTCAAGTCTTAACACATGAAATGATAAAGTCAATGAAAAGACTAAAGAACTAACATCTGACTATCTACGAAGCCTCTAAAACAACTGAGATGGATGTCGGGACAAACCCCACGACATCCTAATGAACTAATAAAATAACTGAAAGCAATAAAAATGAGTCATCTGTAATGCAAAGAGGCTCACCAACTGACTCTGGAGTGCTCATTAGATAAGCGATGAGCTGGATGCCGATCATAGTTACCTGTGTCTGCATCATAATAAGATGCAGGCCAACTGTCATCAGTACATTGAATGTACGAATATGCGATTTGGAATGCTAAACACAACATAGGCTTGAAGAAAATCTGAAGAACTTACCTGGCTCAACTCAACTCAACATAACTAGCTCATTTCAATATAAAAAAATTTAAAATAATAGCAATATAAAGAAAAGTTGTTTAAAACATGATGTCAACTCTATGTATGCAAGGATACATATAACTCTGAAATATATGTGAAATACAATTACTTATGTGGGAGTGTCTCTAACCGACAACCATCACGTAAGAGCTATTGTGATGATACAACGTTTTGCCTCACGCTGCCAAGGTCGTCCTATACTTTGTCGAGGGTATAGAACCTGAAAACTAGCCCGAATGTTCAAAACCTTACCTTGGGAGATTAGTGCTCAAAAACTTAGCTCAAAGGCTATCTTGGAAATCAAAGTTTCCTCTCTTGCTTCATTTAGAAAGCGATTACTCTTTTCTGAAAATTAGCCCGAAGGCTCTTTGGAAATCGAGGTTTCCATTCTTGTTTAAATGTGAAAACATTTTGAACCCTTTGGAAATACATAGTCCCCATATACCTTTGAATAAATGAACTTCAAACTTTACTATTTACTCTTTACTCAACTTGAACTTTAAGTCTTAAAAGAAAGTTAAAACATTTGGAAAAGACTTTTGGAAAACTCTAAGAACTTCTCTTGACATTGATACTAACTTTCCTTGAATTGGATTATGGATTTAAGGTTCATGATCTCATGTTTATGGATGCTTTCATGATGTTTAGATGTACCTTAGAGTGTTGAAATCAACTAGATAACATTGGTACATTGCTAAGGAACAAGTACGAAAAGGTGGGGAACGAATGGGAAGAACTGGCGTCCTTAGCGCTCTGAGAAGCGCGGGGCGCCAGCCCTTAACATTCAGAGGCTGGTCTGGGGCGTGCTGGCTGGTGCGCCCCCCCAAGAGTAAGGATTCAGAGACTCTTGTGGGGCGCGCTGGCTGACGCTACGCCCCACCCTTATCCCCAAGTATTTGACGACTTTTCTTCTCCGTTTTTCATCTCTAAACTTCAGTGGTTCCTTCCCCAAACACTTAGAATAATTTATAACCTCAATATATGATAGATTCAAACCAAAATTACACCCGGAAACATGAATCAAATCGCAAGAAAGTCCAACAACACAACCCACAAGAAATTCAAATGAAACGTTCAACAATGTTCATCAAGAACTCAATTTCTATACTTTCAAGACTTAAATTCGCTGAATTAAATCATGGTTGGCGTGTGGGTGAACTAACCCAATGCTATGTGATCCCACATACCTTGTAGGAATCACCCCGACGAAATCCACAAACTAAACTCGACGATCTTGACAAATCTTGCTTCTTTTTCTCCTTTCTCATTTCTCCTTTCTCCTCTTCCTTTCTCTTTTCTCCAAGACCTAACGTATTTTGGTAAAAGCATAAACTGATATAATTCTGATTAGACCCTAACTTAATTACCAAAAACGAAATAAAATAATTGGGCAAGGAAAAGACCAAACAACCCTACAAAATCCGGATTGGACTTTCCTTATTCCAACAGCCCAACTTCCAAAGGGAATAACTCACTCATACGAACTCGGAATCGCACAAAATCTGCAGCATTCGAAAGATCATTCCAGGAGCTTTCCTAAAATATCTGGAAGTACCTCTAACTCATCCTGAGCTATAAGTTATGGCCGTTTGAAGTTGTCCAAAACTCAACTTTTTCTAACTTAAACAACATTTCCAGATTTTCGTTCTTTCCAAAAATGGCTATTTCCAATTATTAGCTTCTTCCTAGTTATTTCAAATTGCGAGATGTTACAATCTCTCTCCCTTGGGAACATTCATCCTCGAATGAGATTACTCTTACTAGGCTAAGGGTGTAACATGCAACATTCAGTTCAAGCACCCCACAAGCAAATGCAAAACAGCATGCCAACTTATAAATAAATATTAAGAAAGGATTAGTACCTTAATTCGGAACTTCTCCGGATTCAAAGATATGTGGATATATCTTCTTCATATACTCCTCAACTTCCCAAGTAGCTTCTTCAACAAATAGGTTCCTCCAAAGGACTTTGACTGATGCTACCTCTTTTGTTCTCAATTTGAGAACTTGGCGATCTAGAATTTGAACTGAAATCTCTTCATAATATAAACAATCCTTGATCCCAATATCTTCAGTTGGTATGATCAATGAAGGATCGCCCATGCACTTCTTCAACATAGAGATGTGAAACACTGGATAAACCGCGGCTAACTTTTGTGGTAGCTCCAACTCATAAGGTATATTGCCAATCCTCTTAGATATTCGATAAGGTCCAATATACCGGAAACTAAGTTTTCCTTCTTACCAAACCTCATAACACCCTTCATGGGTGAAACTTTAAAATATACACAATCATCTACTTCAAACTTTAACTCCCTTCTCCTAACATCATTGTAGGATTTTTGACGACTCTGTGCCATTTTCAACCTCTCTTGAATCACTTTCACCTTCTCCATAGCTTGATGAACCAAATATGGTCCTATCAACCCTACTTCACCAACTTCAAACCATCCAATAGGAGATCTGCATCTTCTCCCATAAAGAGCTTCAGAATGAGCCATTTGGATGCTCGAGTGGTAACTATTGTTGTAAGAAAACTCAATGAGAGGTAGGTGATCATCCCAATTCCCTTTGAAATCAATAACACAAGCCCTCAACATATCTTCTAAGGTCTAAATAGTGCGTTCTGCTTGCCCATCTGTGAGGATGAAAGGCAGTACTTAAGTTCACCTTTGAACCCAAGCCTTTTTTGAATGACTTCCAAAGTTGTGCAGTAAATTGCCACCTCTGTCTAAAATAATGGAGACCGGAAGCCCATGAAGCCTTACCACCTCTTGAAGATACAACTTAACATAATCTTCTGCCGAATGAGTAGTCTTTACCGGCAAAAAGTGGGCTGATTTTGTCATTTTATTGACAATCACCCAAATATAATTATGTTGCCTGCGAGACCTTGGTAAACCTGTGATGAAGTCCTTATTAATCATCTCCCATTTCCATTTTGGAAGTTCTATATTCTGAGCCAAACCACCGGGCCTGTGGTGCTCTACTTTAACTTGTTGGCAATTTGGGCACTTAACAACAAATTTCGCAATGCCTTTTTTCATACTAGTCCACCAATAAACTTCTCCCAAGTCGCAATACATATTTGTGGAACCCGAATAAATGGAATATCTGGAGCTATGAGATTTCTCCATGATCCTCTCTTGGAGTCCATCCATTATTGGTACACAAAATCTACCTTGGTATCTCAATACTCCATATCCCCCTTGTTCAAAAGCTAATACTTTTTTATTATGAACATTTGCCTTCAATTCAAGCAAAATTGGATCTTAGTTTTGCTTTTCTTTCACTTCTGACACTAATGAAAATTCAGCCCCATTCATCACCACTACTCCTTCTGTGGAATCCATTAGTCGGACTCCTAGGCGTTCAAGTCTATGCACATATTTCGCTAACTCTCTCTTTTCCTCCTCAACATAGGTATTACTACCCATAGACAACCTGCTGAAAGCATCAGCAACAACATTAGCCTTACTTGGGTGGTAGAGAATACTCATGTCATAATCCTTGAGTAATTTTAACCACCTCCTTTGTCCGAGATTAAGCTTTTTCTGAGTGAACACATACTGAAGACTCTTGTGATCAGTGAATACATCAACATGAACACCATACAAATAATGACGCCATATCTTCAAAGCAAATACTACGGCAGCCAACTCTAAGTCATGGGTTGGGTAATTCTTCTCATGAACTTTCAACTGTCTGCAGGCATAAGCTATGACTTTGCCATTCTGCATTAACACGCAACCCAAACCAACTTTAGATGCATCACAATAGACAAAAAACCTTGGGTACCTTCTGGTAAGGTCAACACTAGGGCAGTAGTTAACCTCTTTTTCAATTCTTGAAAGCTTTTCTCACAAGCTTCAGACCATTGAAACTTCACTATTTTCTGAGTCAACTTGGTCAAAGGGGATGAAATAGATGAGGACCCCTCTACGAACCTTCTATAATAGCTAGCTAATCCCAAGAAATTCCTAATATCAGTTACAGATGCGGGTCTAGGCCAATTCTGCTCTGCCTCAATCTTCTGGGTATCAACTCTAATTCCATCACCGGAAACTATGTGGCCCAAGAACAACACAACTCAAGCCAAAACTCACATTTAGAGAACCTAGCATATAACTCCTTAACTTTCAAAGTCTGAAGAACTATTCTGAGATGGCTAGCATGATCTTCTTCATTTCTTGAATAGATTAGTATGTCATCAATGAAGACGATAACAAACATATCTAAATAAGGTTTGAAAACTCTATTCATAGGGTCCATGAACGTTGTAGGTGCATTAGTTAAACCGAACGACATGAGCAGAAACTCATAATGACCAAACGGGTCATGAATATTGTCTTGGGAACATCACATTCCCTTACTTTCAACTGATGATAGCCAAATCTGAGGTATATTTTCGAAAAACAAGAAGCACCTTGAAGCTGATCGAAAAGATCATCAATTCTCGAAAGAGGATACTTATTATTGATGGTAACCTTGTTCAACTGGCGATAATCTATACACATGCTAAGGGAACCATCCTTCTTCCTCACAAATAAGACCGGAGCGCCCCAAGGAGAGACACTTGGTCGAATAAACCCTTTCTCTAAAAGATCTTTCAACTGCTCTTTTAACTCTTTCAACTCTGTTGGTGCCATCCTATATGGCGGAATAGAGATAGGATGGCTATTTGGAAGAACATTTATACCGAAGTCTATCTCTCTCTCAAGAGGGACTTTAGGTAGGTCATCTGGAAAGACTCCTGGAAACTCTTTAACTATAGGAACTGACTTAATGGGAGGTATCTCACTAGACTCATTAACTCGGACCAAGTGATAGACACAACCCTTAGAAACTAACTTGCTTGCCTTAATGTACGAAATGAAACGACCCTTAGGCACTGCTGAACTACTTTTCCACTCTAAGACTAGCTCATTTGGAATCTGGAACTTGACAACTCGAGTTCTACAATCAACTGAGGCATAACAGGCATGAAGTCAGTCCATACCAAGAATGACATCAAAATCTACCATGTCTAACTCAATTAAATCATCCATGGTATTCTTGTGATTGACGAAAATGGGACAATCACGATAGACTCTCTGCTAGAATAGACTCACCAACAGGTGTAGAAACACTGAATGGTTCACTAAGTTACTCATGAATAACATCAAAATTCATAGCAACATATGGAGTTACAAAAGACAAACTTGCTCCTGGGTCTAGCAAAGCATAAATAGTAAAGTCAAAGACTTGGATCATACCAGTGACAACATCTGGTGAATCCTCTTGCTTTTAGAGACTATTGATAGCATATAAGCGGTTTGTTCCTCCGCCAGTACCGGAAGTAGCCCCTCTAGGTGCAGCTCTATCTGGTGGAGCAACTAAAGAAGACTGACTCTATTGACCCCATCACCATTACCCTGCTTGTTCTTTGGACATTCTCGCATGAAATTACCATTCTGACCACACTTGAAACAACCAGTGGAGCCCTCACGACAAGTACCTGAGTGGTTCATACTACACTTGGCGCATGCAGGAAGCTTACTACCCCCTTGTGCCATGCTACCCTGAGAATAAATAGGTTTAGCCCTGAAATTCTGACTATTGTACTCACCTTTGTTCTTAGGTGCAGGTGCACTAGCAGACAATGTAGCAGGTTCCTTTTGTTTCTGTTGGAAGGAAGACCGGTTGGCATTACTCTTCTGCTGTTCGAACTCGTTCCCTGTCTTAGCTCTCTTGTTCTTAAACTCTTCTCTATCCCTTAGCTTCTTCTCCTCAACCCGTTGCATATATACTATTAACCTTGAGATGTCCATGTCACCTATCAGCATTGCAGCCCTACCTTCTTTACTCGACAAACGAGTCAACCCAGCAACAAACAAGCTCATTCTACTCTTTATGTCCGTAACCATTTCCGGAGCATATCGGGACAGTTGGGTGAACTTCAACCTATACTCAAGAACACTCAAAGAATCTTGCTTAAGTGTGAGGAACTCTCGTACCTTAGCCTCTTTCAGTTTTCGGGGAAAGAAACGCCCTAAGAAAGCCTCCTCAGAACATGCCTAACTCACATGTGGTGCATTCTCAGCTCTACCCTCTTTCCACTGATCAAACCAAGTCCTTGCAACATTCTTCAGTTGATATGCAGCTATTTCAACCCGCTCAGTATCGGCAACATGGATAACCTCAAATACCTTTTTCAGTTCTTCAATAAAATTCTTTGGATCCTCAGTAGTGCTCGAACCCGTGAAACTTAGAGGATTCATCCTCAAGAACTCTGAGTCCTAGAAGTATCAGCCATTTCTTATCTAGCTCCTCTTTGTTGCCCAGCTTGGCTGGTCACAACTTGACTTAGCATCCTAATTGCTTCCCTGAACTCAACATTGGTAACTTCTCCTTGAGGTTGCACTTCAGGTTCATTTGATAACTCTTGTTCCTCAACATTACGTCTAACAGGACAACCTCTAACAACTCTTTGTGGAGGCATGATTATTTGAAAACACACGCAAGCACGAATTAGAAGGAAACTTTTTAGAGATCAAACTCTAACACACGAAATGAGTGTGAAAGAAGTGAGAAAATTTCCTAAGTGTTGCAGCCCCCTAATTATAGATGTGGCATGCTTCACACCAATAACTAGGACTCTACAAACACGGCTTCATAGACTCCCTAGGACTCTTGAACTATGGGCTTTGCTACCAATTTTGTCAAGCCCCGAGCCTACACCCCGGACGTGGCTGGCAGTCGAGAACCATTGTTGGCCCCAAGCAAACCCTTGGCTTGGCTTACTTAACTCAACGGAAGACTCTATGCATATTTAGAAAGATCAAGAGCACTATACTCACTTGAATAATAAAATACTGAGAATGCTTAAAAGTCAAACATTTAACTTGGCCAAAATGGCAACTCAAGTCTTAACGCATGAAATAATAAAGTCAATGAAAAGACTAAAGAACTAACATATGACTGTCAATGAAGCCTCTAAAACAACTGAGATGGATGTCGGGACAAATCCCACGATATCCTAATGAACTAATAAAATAATTGAAACTAATAAAAAGGAGTCATCCGGAATGCAAGGAGGCTCACCAACTGACTCTGGAGCGCTCATTGGATCAACGATGCGCTAGATGCTGATCCTAGTTACCTGTGTCTGTATCATAATAAGATGCATGCCAACTGGCATCAGTACATTGAATGTACGAGTATGCGAGTTGGAATGTTAAACACAACATAGGCTTGAAAAGAATCTAATGAACTTACCTAGCTCAACTCAACTCAAAATAACTGAACTCATTTCAATATAAAACAGTTTAAAACAAGTGCAATATAAAGAAAAGTTGTTTAAATATGATGTCAACTTTGTGTGTATGCAAGGATACATATAACTCTGAAATGTATGTGAAATACAATAAACTGTGTATATAAGAATACAATTACTTCTGTAGGAGTTTTGCTAACCGACAACCATTACGTAAGAGCTATTGTGATGATACAGTGTTTTGCCTCACGCTGCCAGGGCCGTCCAATACCTTGCTGAGGATATAGAACCTGAACTACTAAGTGGATCCACTAGTCTATGCTAAAAATCACTAAAGGAATCATCTAAAAAGTATTACCCTTTTCTACCCATGATAGCTACATGGTTTATGGGGGCTGTGAGTTTTCTGAACTCTCCCTCATATCGGTGCTCAACACTACTCCCAAAAATATACTATTAGCTCTCATGTTTAAAACATACTTCTTTCTATGATTTGAGATTAGTGCTCAAAAACTAAGCTCAAAGGCTATCTTGGAAATCAAAGTTTTCTCTCTTGCTTCATTTACAAAGCGATTACTCTTTTCTGAAAACTAGCCCGAAGGCTCTTTGGAAATCGAGGTTTCCATTATTGTTTAAATGTGAAACAATTTTAAACCCTTTGGGAATACATAGTCCCCATATACCTTTGAAGAAATGAACTTCAAACTTTACTCTTTACTCTTTACTCAACTTGAACTTTAAGTCTTAAAACAAAGTTAAATCATTTGGGAAAGACTTTTGGAAAACTCTAAGAACTTTTCTTGACTTTGATCTTCACTTTCCTTGAATTGGATTATGGATTCAAGGTGCATGATTCATGTTTATGGATGATTTCATGATGTTTAGATGTACCTTAGAGTGTTGGAATCAACAAGAAAACATAGGTACATTGTTAAGGAACAAGTACGGAAAGGTTGGGAACGAATGGGGTGAACTGGCGTCCTTGGCGCTTTGAGAGGTGCGGGGAATCAGCCCTCAACATTTAGAGGCTGGTCTGGGGCATGCTGGCTGGCGCAGCACCCCAAGGGTGAAGATTCGGAGACTCTTTTGGGGCGCGCTGGCTGGCGCGACGCCACACCCCTATCCCCAGGTGTTTGGCGACTTTTCTTCTCCATTTTTCATCTCTACAGTTCAATATTCCTTCCCCAAACACTTAGAATCATTTATAACCTCAATATCTGATAGATTCAAACCGAAATTACACCCGGAAACATGAATCAAATCGCAAGAAACTCCAACAACACAACCCACAAGAAATTCAAACGAAACATTAAACAATGTTCATCAAGAACTCAATTTCTAAACTTTCAAAGACTTAAATTCGCTGAATTGAATCATGGTTGGCACGTCGGTGAACTAACCCAACGCTATGTGATCTCACATACCTTATAGGTATCACCCCCGATGAAATCCATAGCTAAACTCGACGATCTTGACGAATCTTGCTTTTCTTTTCCTTTCTCCTCTTCCTTTTTCTTTTCTCCAAGCCCTAGGGTATTTATGTAAAAGCGTAAACTGATCTAATTCTGATTAGACCCTAACTTAATTACCAAAAATGAAATAAAATAATTGGGCAAGGAAAAAACCAAACTACCCTTTCAAAATACAAATTGGACTTTCCTTATTCCAACAGCCCAACTTCCAAAGGGCATAACTCATTCATACGAACTCGGAATCGCGCAAACTCAACAGCGTTGGAAAGATCATTCCAAGAGCTTTCCTACCATATATGGAAGTACCTCTAACTCATCATGAACTAAGAGTTATAGCCCGTTTGAAGTTGGCCAAAACTCAACTTATTCTAACTTAACAAAATTTTCAGATTTTCATTCTTTCCAAAAATGACTATTTCCAATTATTAGCTTCTTCCAAGTTATTTCAAATTGCGAGATGTTACAGAATCACAACCATCACCTACGTCGAAACAAGCTTGAAACCCTAAGAAACTTGATCTTTCCCTTTCCAGATTCGTTCCGCTTGTTCTTGGTCTACAAACAATCAATATAATACGGGAATCAATAAACAACATGAATTACCCGGATTACTAACAATTCTATGAACCCTAGATCAAACCCATTAACCCAATTATCCAAATTAAGGTTGTTTCCACCATAGAATCTATAACAAAATCTTACCCCATCAATATTCACCCATTCTATTAAGTTCTATGGATCAAAAAACGGATTTGGGCAGTGAAAAGCTTACTTTTTGCCTCAAGAATGGTGAAAAATGAGTAGGAGTCGCCTGGGGGTCGTTCCTTTGCTCTAAAATCGAAAAGTGAATAATGAGGGCACTTAAGGGTTTATTAACGACTTTAATTTGCGTCGGGCCCGCCACAATGGCCACCACCCTGCCACAGTGACCCCACCAAAGTGGCAAAACCCAACGCTAAAGTGGCATTCTCGATACAGAGAGTTATTTCAAGAATTTCAAAATTTCCATTTCACAACACACCTCTAACCCACGACGCTCAGTAAATACTCTTTACGCTAAGATCGATTCTGGGAGTTCTACTTGCCCAAATTCAATTCCGTAAAGTCATACAGATTCCTTAACGAGTTATCTAACTCTTCATGTAATCAAAATCATAAATAAGTTACTCGATTGCTACTAGACTTCCCTACACCTTAATGACTCCGACTTTGTCCAAATCTGGACTAGGCTAGGAAATCTCAAGTTACTACGAAAAAGTTTCCAACCCAAAAATTTTCCACGTTGGTTTTTCTATAACGACGGAACCCAGTCGTTACAATAGATACCAATTTACTTGTCACTGTCCCTGAGTGACAAACATAGGAAAATAGGCTAAAGAAGAAATGAAGTAGTACCTGAATCGACGAACAATTGGGATACTTGTCTCGCCTTACCCTGAACATCTTTAACCAAATCAACTCTCAAAGGTTTCACATCTTCAACCTAAAACCAACCAATTGAAAACCTACACATCCTCCCATACAATGCCTCAATGAAGTAATCCCAATACTCGAGTGATAAATATTGTTGTATGTAAACTTAACTACAACAAAAGCGATTCCCAACAACCACTAAAGTTGATCGTACATACGTCTACAACATGTTATCAAGGACCTTGACACAATCATCCGGGCGAATCCTTTAGCACTTAAGCATGATAAAATTCTAAGTCAATACTCGCTACAAATAGAAATGAACCTGAATCAACCAACACAGACTCATAATACCCAAACAATCATAGTTCTTAACAATATCTCCATCCCACAACATAAATTTCCCTAAGCTTAAGTTATAACAAATTTGATCTTTAGAAACCAGATACACATCAATGGATATGTCCACGCATACAACCCCTCCAACAACACTATCGAAATGCTAGATTTAGTAATTGCAGATTACCTCTTAAGAATAGTAGAATTGGACCCAATGATCCTCACATTCAACCACACATAATCAATACATGACCTCGACGACTAGAGGAATATTAAGATTGTCGGACAACCACAAATACGCATGGTAGCTCTTCTATAAATTCTAATAAGCAAGGTGGTACATGTAGAACCACTAAAGTACTTTAACAACTCCAAGACAACACCAATTATGTCATTTGAAATAACCAAATCTTCTCAATCTTCCCACTCAACCAAGAGAACATCGCAGGATATGGTACCCTTGATCCACCACTAGGAATCCACCCACAAAAGTGTAAACATACGAGAGCATAACTAGCGACTCATACTCACAATACTAACAACCATCATAAACACTCTGACCTTTTACCTTATCATAGCCCAACACTTTTTAAATGAAACATTTCTTAGGTACTTAACAATCAATGGTAATAGACTTTACAACTCAACCCAGGTGTAAGTCCTTTCAAATGCTCAATACCGGGTACAATTGATCATTTCTCACCTTTCCAATTCATACTTTGACAAAATACATCAATACAAATGTAGACTCACAATGAAAAATCTGAATTGTAATTTCCACCATATAACACAAACCCATTTATCTATCAACATTAGCTTATACATTGAAGATTTTTATGAAATCATGGATCTCCGCTTATCATCGATCGCATCTCCATCGATCTTACCATACTTTTTGCTAAAATTTCAATCATACTCATTACTAGACTTAAAAACAAAACCAAGCACTTGTTATCACATTCAAGCTAATGTTTGCACACTCTTTTCTCAACTCTTTTTCAATAGTTTTTTACCAACCTGATGGTTTCGTGACACTATTACTATAGCCATAACAAAACGAATGAAATCACGCGTCTCTGAACCCAATTATCTACCCCTATAAAGATATTTTTTTAGCCTTGCAATCAAATAAAATATTCTTGCTTTAGCCTCTCTCTAGAGGTTGTACTACATCCCACTATTTTTATTCATTATAACTATATCTCTTTAACATTCTATTCGAGTGGTGTCCTACCATCTCTTATAATTTTCCATACAACCACGTTACTCACCAAGTATTAGAAAACCACGACCTTGGATACTCGTAAGTCGTAATTACTATACAAGAATTCGCTTAACCAATAATCTTATTATATAGTTGCATCTTCTAACACCTTTTACAGAGATAGGTGGTGGAAGCTTTTCTATTACCTCTACTTTCGCTCTATCAACCTCAATACCCTTCTCAGAGATCCGATGACCCAGAACTATCCCTTCTTCTATCATGAAGTGGCACTTCTCCCAATTTAGCACAAGAATGCACTCTTCACACCGTTTAAGCACATCGGCCAAATGATCCAAAAAACAATTAAAAGAGTCACCTACTACAGAGAAATCATCCACAAATACCTCAATAGTGTCCTCCACCATATAAAAAAATATCGACATCATACAACGATGGAAGGTCGCTGGAGCATTACACAACCCAAATGGCATCCGTTTAAAGGCAAAAGCCCTATAAGGGCAAGTGAAAGAGGACTTCTCTTGGTCTTTCAGAGCTATGGAAATCTGATTGTAACCCGAATAACCATCAAGAAAACAATACCAAACCTTACCAGCAAGTCGGTCCAACATCTGATCCATGAACGGCATAGGGAAGTGGTCCTTTTATGTCCAAGCATTTAATTTTTGGTAGTCCATGCAGACTCTCCATCCAGTCATGGGACTTATCAAAAAAAGTTCATTTTTTGAATTCGGAACCTTAGTAATCCCACATTTCATAGGCACACACTGAACAGGACAAACCCAACTATTATCTGCAATGGGATAAATAACTTCAGCATCCAACCACTTGTTGATCTCTTTTTTCACTACCACTTGCATAGGAGGATTCAGTCTTCTTTGGTGCTCGATACTAGGCTTGTAATCTGGCATGAGTTGGATTTTATGAGAACAAATGCCATGAGGGATCCCAATAATGTCCACAATTATCCACCTAATTGCCCGCGTGAACCTTTTCAACACAGAAACTAATGTCTTAACTTGTGTCACTTTCAAATCTATCGCAATGATGATCGGTAAAGTACCATCTCTCCCCAAGAATACATACCTCAAATGTGATGGTACAACCTTAAACTCCAATTTTGAAGCCTCTTCCACTGACGGTTTTGCGGGTGGAGAGTCGCGATTCTTCATGTCTATCTCCAATCTCTTTGGTTCTGAATGGAATTCGAACCTATCAAGTGTAGCAACCAATTCATCATAGTCTTCAATACCATCACCCTCAAAATTCATCATTACCGTTGCTAATGCACAACACCCAACCTCTCTTCAATAGACACCTCAGAACCACTCTCTATAATATGATTCACCACTGATACCGACTTGTGTTCACTAATCTGCTTCATAGATCTGCAAATGTTGAAAGTTACCTCTTTGTTATTCAATTGGAACTTCATCTGCCCCTTCTCCATATCGACTAAGGCGGTGACAAAAAATGGTCTCCCAAGGATAATGGGAACCTTAAAGTCAACCTCACAATCAAGTATCACAAAATCCACCAGAAAGATAAAAGACTCCACTTTCACTAGTACATCTTGGAGCACACTAATAGGCCTCTTCACAATTCTATCGGGCATGAGCAATAGCATCGCAATCGGTTTTGGATCCCCTAAGCCCAACTTCTTGTAAATAGACAATGACATTAGATTAATTCTAGCACCCATATCACATAGCGCCCTAGCAAAATGCAACAACCCAATGGTACACTAAATAGTGAAGGCACCAGGATCTTTCTTCTTCTGCACAAGGGACCTTGTAGCAAAACTCACGGCCCTTTTTTCGTCACCAATTATTTCATACACTTCGCATACCCTGGCATTTGCTCCAAAGCTTCTATCAACGAAATATTGATGGAAAGCTGTTTCAACATACTAATAAACCTGCGGTATTTTCCTTATTCAGTCTTCTTCACTAATTTCTATGGGAAGGGAGGTTGAGGTCTAGGCATGGGAACAACTTTTTGGTTATCTCCACTTCCTTCTCTATCGTATTCTCAGACTCTCCAGTGACCTCAATCACATCATCATCTTTGCTAACCTCAGCTTCAACTCAGACGGCATAGGTGGATCGATGGTCTACTTACCCCCTCGAGTAGTGGCTTCCATACATTGCCCAACATTCTTCGGATTTTGGATAGTGTTGCTAGAAAGTGTGCCAGGTTGACGTGGATTCACTGTAGTAGACAACTGATTCATCTGCTGCTCAAGTTGCTTGATTGAAACTGCATGGGAATCAACTTTTTGGCCAAGGCCAGACAAGTCGTTTCACATCTCCTTTACATTCTCATCAGTCGAATCAAACCTCTTCATCATCTTCTGCATCATATCCTCAATCAGTGAAATACTACCCCCAACTTCCCTATTACTAGATTCCCAATTTTTAGGAAAGACATAAGGCCCATCCCTTTCGTTTCTATTACCATAGTTGTTCCGGTTGCAGTTGTTGTCGCGATTGTAATTCCCATCCCGGACATATTGACCCTCTAGATTGTAGTTGCCATAGTTCCGACTTTGGTTTCCTTGACCTTGGCGCCAATTATCCGAATTGGAATCTTAGGCGTTGGATCAGAAACCCCCCGTCGGATCATTCACCGCATAAGTATCCTCTTCATAATAACATTCCTCAACCGGAGATGGATTCCTAGTCAAATAATTCACAGCATTTATCTTTTCGGTACCTTCGCTCACATGCTTCAACACCAACCCAAGTTATGTCCTCATATGAGCCATCTCCTCACGAATGTCATCGGGAGATTGACTAGGTGCAGATTGAACTGCAAAAGTGCTTCTTCCAGTGTCTGACTTTCGAGTACTCCATGTTTTATTGTTTCGAGAAATTTTCTCCAATTTCTCAGCGATTTCCTCAAAAGTACACTCACCATATGATCCTCCTACAATAGTATCAAGCACAGCCTTACTATTATCATCTTGGCCTCTATAGAAATACTCCTTTAGTGACTCATCATCAATACGGTGGTTTGGAACACTTCTTATGAAAGTAGTGAATCTGTCCCATGAACTACTCACAGACTCTCCAGGTAGTGCTACGAAGTTGTTGCGTTTATCTTTGTGGTTCAGCTTCTTGGACACAGGGAAGTACTTTGCCATGAACACTTTACTCAATTGATCCCATGTGTAAATTGAGTTATAAGGCAGCTCAGTAAACCATACAGCAGCATCACTGGTCAATGATAGAGGGAAGACTCTCAACCCAATGACATCCATGTCTAAATCTGATCTACCCACGCAACTCTTGCAAACACTCCTCAACTTGGCCATGTGCCCATGTGGATCCTCCGATACCAGACCAGAGAACAAACTTCTTGATGTAAGAATCTGCATCAGACTGTTCGTCACCATGAATGTATGCCCCAGAGATAGAACAATTGGTCCTTCAGATTAAGCAGTATTGAAGTCGACCCTATAGTTATCGTGTAACCTCAATTCTGGTGGATTTTGTACCTTCAATGCATCTCCCAATAGATTACCACCTTGATTTTCAGCATTCTCATTACCAACCCTAGGAGGCTGCAACTCAACTCCATCACCTAGATTTTCTCCCATAGGATTGGCTGGGACCCCTTGATTATTCATCCTTCGCAAAGTTCTGTTCAATTCTGGATCATAAGGAGTCAGTGGTTCACCTTGACTCCGTGTACTTGGCATACACTAGAGTAGGAACCTGAGAGAAACAAAAACAAAAAAGAAAAGTAAAATTAGGAAATAATTGACTAAAGTTCAATAATGTAGTTAAACTTAATCTAAAAACATAATTCCCCGGCAGCGGCGCCAAAATTTGATACGCTCAAATTACACCTCCCTAAAGAAGTATAAGCGATTGTTGTCGAATAAAGGACCCAGCTAGTAGGTTGGGGTCGATCCCACGAGGAATATGGTTTAGACTTAAACTTAACTTATGATTATATTCGTTTAGTTAGCGTATTTCTGAGAAAAGTAAGAAGGGGGGGGGGGGGGATTGTGAAACAAATGCTTAATTGTAGTTAAGTAACAAGTGAGTAGGATTCAAACTTTGTTGTTATCAATGAGAGAAAATAACTAGGGTGTACGTGTTCCCCATAAGCTCATAACGCGATAGTCATAGTAATCATTTCCCACTGTATTACATGCAAAGTGATAAGTTATGTATCTTTAATTCCTTGGTCCGTCAACTAGAGAATTTCACCCCGCACCTTGGTCCGGCTACGTGTGTATAATTTACTAACGTTTACATTTACCTCATATTAGACATCACATCAATGTATAGCTTAGTTTTCACCCTTGCACCAATTGACATTAGACTATTAGATAGTATCACACTAAATCTATGCTAATAATTCTTTTCTTATTAACTACCTCCTTGGTCCGGCAAGTAGGAACAAGGTGAGTTCTAACGTTTGCAACCGTAAAAAGACTTCTAAACGAAAGAATTATCAATGCATGCAATAATACTATTCAATAATTACTTAGTTACTATTCATACTTTGTATCGCTCATGGTTCCCACAACCCTAGTTATGGATTTAGTTACCCATAATAGCAAGAACACAATCCATATTTTAGATGAAGAAATCATGAACTTACGTAATGAGTTGACAAAACCTGAAATCTTCAATTGAAATTCAAAGTTAAAATCTTTAAAACGAACTTAGGAAATCAAGAATTGCTAGAATTGCAAGTTGATCTCCAAAGCCAACAAATAGAACTAAAGTAATAGTGTCTAACCCCCAAAAACGAGGTTTACAAGCCCTATATATAGGAAAACAAGTCTCAACTAAAAAGGAAATGAAATAACAAAATAATTTTTAGACGCGGTTTTGATCTACGACACTGACCTACAGTCCGTAGGTCCCTTCTGTGGTTTACGACTTAGGAAAATTTCCAACACTCAAAATCTCCAACTCTCACTCACAATCGACGGATCAGCAGGACGGACCGTTGTTCGATCCATGGTCCGTGGATCCTCCTCCGTAGCTCCATACTTAGACTTTTCAAAATCAAGTACTAGAACCCCCTCTCCGAATCATTTGACGAAACTGTAGTATGGCCCATAGGTCAACCTACGGTCCGTCGTTTGTAACTATGGTTCCACACTTGGTCAAGAATTCCCTGATTTTTCTTCAAGCCATGCATGTCCATCTACGCCTACTACCTACGGGGCATGACTGGACCTACGGTTCGTAGGTCACGTCCTTAGATGCTCTTTTCTGCACATTCTTCATATGTGTCTCTCAACTTCCACGTCCGAACTTATTTCCTACAAACATGATAAAAACACATTATTACCAATACAAAATGGTCCTAGACACACACAACTCTTTAAGTAAAATGTATTAAAAATACCATAAACTCACGGTTTATCAGGGATCATCCCAGCGAACGGTTGGTAGGATGGCATAGAACTCACTCACCCTTGTGGAGTGGGCTAAAGGGGGAGCCTCTGTCAGGGGAGCCCATCCGAACTCCATCAGACGAGCATAGAAGATAGGCGCCTTGTCCTCTAGGTTAAATTGATAAAAACCTCTCTCACATCAAATTTATTTTTCGATAGTCATGATGCCTCTCCCGGCTAGTAGCATCGGGGAACCAAACAACAGGTAGATTTTCTTCGTTGACACCAGCCATTTAGAGAAGCCTGCAAAAGTTGGAAGGTATATGTTAGAACACGATAGGATTAGACAATATTGGGTTAAAAAGGGAAGAGAAAAAAATTTCTAATTTAGTATCAAGGGGTTACTACCCCAATGAGTCCCGCCACAGCGGCCCAAAATCCGCCAGGGCGGGATAAGGGAGGCTACTACAGCGGGATAAAGGTCGCCAGAGCAGCGTTCATCTGGGATGAATACCAGGCGCGATCATGGTCCCCTTTCGTCCCAAAACCTCATTTTTCACAAAATTTCAGGAGATTTGAGTATATTAAGTATCTTAGAACCTAAATAAGCAATTATTTTGGCAAAATAACTCCTAAATAGTGTCTGAATCCAAGTTTTCCCTCAAGAGACTTTTCAACTCCCCTCTCCCACCCATTTTGGTACCGATTCGATCATATTTTTATGAAATCCTTATGCCCAGGACATTGTGGAAATGTTGGGGACGTAAAGAAAGCGTCCATGCTATGTTTTTCTATCAAACTAGCAACCTAAGTTTGTTTTTAAATAACTACACAAAAATCGTTTAAATTCGATCAACTAAATGTCATGCAATCATAGTAAGGTAAGTATTGAAGTAAAGAGTGTAAGGAATAAGAAAATTACCTTGAGGTCGATGTTTGAAGCAAAGTGATTAAGAGAGTTTTTGAGTTTGGGGTAAGTTTAGAGAGAAATGAAGAAATAATCTTCTTTTCCCCCTTTACTACCTCCGATCTCCCGCTACAGCATGAGATCCCTCGCCACAACGGCCTCGCTATAGCAGGAAGTCTGCCGCTCTAGCGGGTCAAGCTGTGTGAACTTGGACCCTTTTCTTTCTCCGTGTGTTGCGTCATTTATCTAACCGCCCCTTTGAGTATCGAACCCTTCATATATAAGAATTGAAAAATCACCATTTTTCATGGCTCCGTAATGGCCCAGTTCGTTAGTCTAGAAGTACTCTGAAAAAGGGCGCAGGGTTATCCTTTCACTAGTCGTTCGGGGACGAACGAGGGGTAAATCGGTATCTATTGTAACGACCCAAACCGTCTTTAATTAAGAAGAGAAAAACGTCAGGAAATGTTGGGCCACTGTCCCGCCAAAGTGGGACAGATGCCACTAGGGTGACAGCGCTCTAGCGGGATAAGTAGCCGCCAAAGTGGGATAGGCGAGACAAAATGTAAATAACGTGAAGCCTGATTTTCTCCTTTTTCCCAAAACACCTAAAAGATGCGGGAATCACCCCTAAAAACCCTCCAAAAGATTCTCTAGGCTTGGGAAAGAAGGAGGAAAAGATTTCTAGCATAAAGAGATCGATAACTTGTGGATTCTTGGCCAAATTCACCATCTTGTCATTTGGAAACCAGAATTGGAGCTATAATTCCATGCAGTTTCTTAGTGCCCAGGTAGGCTAGGTTTTATTAATCGAGTAGTTATAAATGTGGTATTCACTGCGTAGTATGTTGGAACTTGACGGTAGAATTTATGTGTAGGCTTTCGTGCACCAACAAAATAAAGAGTAGATTATACGTATATTCCTAAGTATTATATCAGATGTACACCGTAGGAGAAAGCCTTATCTCATGAACTAGGGTTGGGGATGGTTGTGATTTCCTATTTGGTGTGATGTGTGTTGACTGGTGACTGTATGATATGCATACGTATAAGCAAAGTGTAATAGTAGTAACGAACCTAATAAATTGATTATGAATATTGCATGCCAGGAACTTGAGTACTTGACTATATGATATGAGTATTGTACGTCATGAATGTGATTGTGTTAGTGTTGTGATGCATTAGATCGGGTGTCACGTATCGACACACTAACTTCCATTGGATCGAGTGCTACGTTCTGGCACACTAACTTGGATCGGGTGCCACGTTCTGGCGCATACATGGGATCAGGTGTCACTTCTGGCACACTAACTTGGATCAGGTACCACGTACCGATACACTAACAGTTTGGGTGGGGGTTCCATGAGAGAACCATTGACTTGTCATCTATGTGTATTATTGAGAATATGGAATCGTACATTGAATCCTGACATGATAACTGGGTTGTGCATTATGTATAGGCATATGTGTGGGATGTGATGTTGTAAGTTAATTGAAGATATTTGTTTGGGTAATGAATCATGAATGGTAGAGTCCCAAATCAGGTTGTGGCATAGTAAGGGGGAACTAAGGGTTTTGGTGTTATCCTTGTTAATTAGAATGTGGTCATGGGTATTATTGTTCAGGTTTGGGGCGGTGTTTAGTGATAGTGTTTTATAGTTGGGTTTTTACCCTTGAATGGGTAGTAATATAACCGGATAGTAGACATCAATAGGCGTAACATGAGGTTATAAGTGAAATGGAGACGAGAATGAAGTAAGGGATTGTCATGAGTGTTGACCGGGTTGGTAGTAGTATATTTGTATTTTCCTTAAGGGATAGAATAATTAGGTATGATTATGAATGAAACGAGTGAGGGGTCATAGTCCAATGTACTAATGGGATTAAGTATCCGAACATGGTAAGGATATGGAACTATAAAGGTGGAGGAATGAACAGTCTAATTGCATGTTTCGCCAGTTGATTTCTCATATTATGCGATGGGTACTTGGGTTGACCGATGATGCCTACCAGTACGTGTAGTTGTACTGATACCACTCTTGCTATGCCTTTTGGCATAGTCTGGTTGCAGGATCTGTGGTGTTTCATAGGTGAAAGCGAGGGCAATCTCCAGCAGCTTCTATTTTTCCTTCAGCATGGTGGGAGCTGTGTCTTTTCGTTATTGTGTTTACTTTGTACTTTTAGTAGCTCTTGTACCTGTTTAGACTAGATCCATGAGGGTGTTAATTACTTTACAAGTCTTTAATTCAAGTTGTTGTTTTAAACTCTTATTTTATAAAAATCTTAGGAATGTTAATCATTCTTCCTTTTTCTTGGTCTTCCGCATGTCTTAAAAATGGTTGGAAAACGAGGGTTCTCCTACTTAGGTGTTAGAGTAGGTGCCCGCACGACTCGGTGGGTTGAGTCGTGACACTTTTAAATTTATAGAGATAGTTTATAGAACGTATTAGACCTTTACATAGTTCATAATAAAGATATATTTGTGTAGATAGTTTGTAAAGACTCATCTAATCTTATATACCATATATATGATAAAACTCTTATAAGCCAATTTCTTCCAACAAATGTTTAGATATAAAGAACTTTGGTTGAAGTTCAATATAGCTACTATCTAATATTTTTTACTTCAAATATAGCAATAAACACAACATTGGCTACATATAAGAAAATAATATAAAATTGAATACAGTTGACAAGTGTATTACAAATTTAGTAAATTTGTCGATATGGAGATGTTTCATCTCTTTATAGATAGTTATTTATCATAAGATATTTAGATTTTTATTACATCAACAATACCAAAATGAAAAAAAATCAGTTATTAATCACAAACCATAATATATAGATCTATAAATTTATATACAAAGTTCAAAAATGACATTTAGTAATTAATAGTAAAATAATAGAACTCGTACTGTCACGATCCAAAATAAGTCATGAGTGACACTCACACTTAACCTCCTAGTTGGGCGAACGAATGAATTGAACCCCAACTTATATTTATTGCTCAACTTTCGAAATACGAATCATAATACGGAAGTTCAAATCTTATTAATGTAAGAAACACAAATTCACTAAAGTCTATTAAATATCATTTCTCAAAACTTGAAAGTCATCACATCAAGGACATCTAATACCCAAATACTAAGTCTAAGAGTATAAAACACACCAAAATAAATAAATAAATAAATACAGTAGTTTGTGTCCGAAAACTAAGAACATAGACCATATATGCCACACGTTTTAGAACTTTAAACGGTCCAATATACCTCGGACGAAGCTTACCTCGCTTACCAAACCTTACCACACCCTTCATGGGTGAAACCTTCAGCAACACTTGCTCTCCCTACATAAATTGTATGTCCTTGACCTTCTGGTCTGCATACTCCTTCTGCCTACTTTAAGCTGCTAGAAGCTTCTCTCGGATGAATTTCACTTTCTCTAACGATTTCCTCAAAATTCCAGTACCCAAGGTCTTACCTCAAATGCATCAAACCAACCAATTGGAGACCTACATCTCCTCACACACAATGCCTCAAATAGGGCCATCTCAATACTCGAATGATAACTATTGTTGTATGTAAACTCAACTAACAACAAAAACTATTCCCAATAACTACCAAAGTTAATCGTACACACGTCTGCAACATGTTCTCAAGGGCCTTGACACAATCATCTAGATGAATCTTTTCTCACATAATCATGATAAAATCCTAAATCAATAATCGCTACAATCATAAGTGAACCTGAACCAACCACTACACACTTATAATACACAAACCATCATAGATCTTATCAATATTTCCTTCTTACAACATAAACTTTTCACGAACTTAAGTTATAAAAAATGGATCTTTAGACATTAGGTACTTATCAAGGGAGCATCAAACCTATTTAATCCAAAGAAGGAAATGATCAAGTAACCACCCATCGAGCGATATACTCAACCATACAGAACCTCTAACAACATTGTCGAAGTGTTATATTAGTAGTTGTAATTGTTGATGACCCTTAAGAACAGTAAAACTAGACCCAATGGTCCCCCACATTCAACCACACATAGTCGGAACATGACCTCGACGACTAGATGAATATTAAGAATGTTGGACAACTGTAAATATCCATGGTAGCTCTTCTATAAATTCTCATGAGCAATGTGGTACATGTAGAACCACTGAAATATTTCAACAGCTCCAAAACTACACCAAATATGCCATCTAAGGTAGCCAAGTTTGTCCAAACATCCTACTCAACCAAGAGGACAACGCAGGATTGGTACACCTAATCCACCACTAGGGATCCACCAACAAAAATGAAAAAACGTGTGGGCATAGCTAGTGAATCATACACCAAACCATGTACAAAACGAAATAGGTGGTCACATAAGAATGTACGGAACCAAGGTCGAATAGCACTAAATTCTTCCTCTAAAGAGCCCATATCAAACATTTCCATTCAGTTGACTCCATTTCTTTGATTTCTAGCTACCAATAATTCACCAGTATGGTCCCCATTACGATCGTACATATACTCTATTTAACAGACCCACATACTCTTCACATCATTCCACTGAAGCCCACACTCTAAACACTAACAACTTACATAACCACTCCGTCCATTTAGTTTACTCTAAATCAACACTTTTAAGTGAAATCCTTCTTTGAGTCCTTTAACAATCAAAAGTAGTAAACTTTAAAATCCAAACCATGTATAAGTCATTCCAAATACTCAATATTTGATGCAATCGATCATTTCTTACCTTACAAATCTATAACTTGATAAAACATACCACCATGAATGTATACATACAATGAAAAATTTGAATTGTGAATCTAACTATGTAACCCAATCCCCTTATCTATCAATATTAGCTCATATTTTGAAGATTTTTATGAATTCATGTATCTTAGCTTATCATTAATCGTCTCTCCAGCAACCTTATCATATCCTTCGCTAAAAATTCAATAGTGCTCCTTACCAAACTCAAGACCACAAAAGAACTTATCATCACACTCGAGTTGGACGTCTGTACACTCCTTTCTCAAGTCTTATAAAATAGTTTTTAATCAATTTGATGAACTCGTAACACTATTACCATAACCAGAGAAAAATGGACGCGTCTCTGAACCCAATTCTCAACCCCTCTGAAGATACCTCTTTAGCCTTTGCAATCAGAGAAAATATTCTTGCTCTCTCCTCTTTCTAAAGGCTACACTACATCCCACTAATTTTTTTTCATTATGATTCTAGCTCCTTTAAATTCTATTCGAGCGATGACCCAGTATCTCCTAAAACTTTTCATACAATCACGTTACTCGCCAAATAATAGAAAACTACAGCCTTAGATACTCTCAAGTCATTATAACTATACAAAAATTTGTTTAACCTAACAATCCATCACAAACTCTTATTACAAAATGCTCAGTTAGCCATTGACATCACCACAAAGTCAACATTTTCATCAATATGACACCTAAATCCAATTGTACCAATCAAATCCAATAACCCAATTTTATACGCACTTTATTATTGAAACCTTCAATTACATTCACCGAAATATACTCACTGGACTTTCTTTACCCAAAAGTTTGTCATTCCAGTATCAATTTACTCCTTTGGAGCTTAAGATAAAATCATCTGTCCTCATTTAGAATCCTCAAGATATACTTTACAACCTAAATGCATTAATATCGTACCAAAGATCCACCACTAAAATCTTCCATAAAAAAAATGCTTAACCCAAACGTCCGTAGTAACAAACTAGTTAGTTTCTCATATGTGAATGTAACACCGAATTTACATGTCATACAATTGATTACTCCTTAAGTAGGTAGTATTCACACTTGACAATCGACGTATTAATTTTCACATAACACTATTACCACACCGTGAAAGTCTGTTAGATCTATCACTAGAACATATCATACATATTGAGAAGATCGTACCCAAATATCCCACACTTTTATACCTATTAAATAGTTGCAAAAAAATATCAAGTTCGTCTTGTCTCTAGCTCAAGCAATTTGCATTATTTCTTAGACTAGGTTGATAACAAAAATAACACACTGCATAACTCTAATCAATTAAGCATCGGTATTGTAGTAGTAATAGTTATATCATGACCCTCTTTGATATATACTCAATCTATGAAGTCATAGTAGAGATTCTACCCTCAATCGGTGCAACATAATTTCATCATTCGCTAAGCAACGCATACATGTTATGACAATTTTACTAATTGTATTTTCCAAAGTAATGGTGTTCATTATCTAGGCGTCCTTTACGAAACTTCTTGAATGTTTTCATCTTGGCAAAGTCATTTTGCTTCACCCTCTTTACCTCCTTTGCAAAATCAACCACTTCCTAAAAATATTTTGCTGAAGCAACCACCTATATATCTTGAATCTGCAAATCTAACTTTAATCCCTTCACAAAGTAGCGAATTTACTCTTCTAGACTGAAGCAAAACTGAGTCGCATATCTGGATAAAGCATGAAATTTGGCCTCATAGACTGCAACAGATATCTTTCGTTGATCTATATTCAAGAACTTGTCTCTCCTCCTATCCCTCAAAGTCTGGGTTTATATTTCTCTGTGAAGAAGCCAGAAAATGATGTATAAGTCATAGGTAGTGTCTTTACTGGTTGACACTCAACATGAGACCGCCACCTCATTTTGGCGTCTCCCTAAAACTAGTATGTCATAAACTCAACACCAAATCTTTCCATTATATTTATCCTATGAAGCAACTCATAAAAATCAACAAGGAAATCATAAGCATTTTCATATTCAATACCCATGAATAATGGGGCTTCAACTTTAAGAACTTAGTAAAAAGATCATGATGATCACTAGTCATTACATGCCCATAGTGAATCGGGGAAACATGCTTATTTCCAAGGACACGCCCTCTCTTGCTAGTGTTGGTGTTGCCACTTCTATTGTTCTAGTTCTGACTATATGTGAAATAGAGTCAAGGAGGTCAGATGTCAATTTGTATCACCTAGATACCAATTGAATTCAAGTAATCGCACGAAAGAAGGAAATAATGAAGTTTTTCTAAAGTCCTCTAGCTTCTATAAGAAAAGTAAAGGCGTCCTCATACTGTTCTGCAATAATCTACTAGACATGTCCTTGTGTGATGAGATCATCGAACCTAAAACTCTGATACCAAGTTTGTCATGAGTGGCACCCATACCCATACTTAACCTCCTAGGTGGGTGAACCAATGAATTCAACCCCAACTTATATTTATTGTTCAACTTATTAAATATGAATCATAATTCAGAAGCTCAAATCTTATTATTAATGTAAGAAACATAAATCCACTAAAGTCTATTAAATATATCGTTTCCTAAAACCTGAAAGTAATCACATCAAGGACATCTAATTTCTAAATACTAAGTTTAAGAGTATTAAAGACACCAAAATAAATAATTAAAGTAGTTTGTGTCCGAAAACTAAGAACATAATGCCATGACCGAGATAATCTAATACGAGCTAGAAGTAATAGCTCACCCTAAAATCTGATGTTCTGAAGACTAGCTAGAGTTGAGGCGAGTAGAAGTCGATGGTACACTCGTTGCACTTCACAAAAGGAAATGAAAGAACAAAATACAAGTAGGGATCAATACAAGGCAACATGTACTGAGTAGATATCATCGGCCAACTCAAATAGAAACCAATATTCATAAAGTAATAATACGAAATCAACTATAGCACTTAGCAGGTGACAAGCAACAAACAATATGAACAAGTGACAACAACTTCGAAACAAGTACATAATCAATCCACAATATCAAGAACGCATATAAGGACCCATGCCTCCACACCACGCTCTTTTGAGAATTAAATTCTTTGAGATTGAGTATATTAAGTTAATTTAATATGTTTTCCTTTAATGTTACTGTGCTGGACGTGACACCTGATCCAATAATATTGTGTAGGCTCGTGACACCCGGTCTAAATATATATCGTGCCGACTCATGGCACCTAATCCAATAATATCATGCGGCTCGTAGCACCCAATCCAAATATATATATATCGTACCAGCTCGTGGCACCCATTCCAATAATATGGTTAATTTATCATTTTTTATCATCACTTTCCACTTCATTAACAATATTTCATCAAGTCTTCTTTTTTCAAGGCATCACTTTAATAGAACAAGTTCAAGATTATGGATTTCGCGGTCTTGAGATTACTGACCAATCACAAACATATACTTCATCCAAACCGCAACAATTAAGTACATAGAAACCTTCACAATATTACTCAATGACTATCAATCACTATTAAGAGTCTCTCTATCACATAGAACAATCATAACCTACCTCTACCGAAGAATCAGAGTCAAGCAAGTTAATTCCCCAATGTTTTCTCTCCTCAATGCCTCTGAACATTTCCAATCTATCAAGTATACAATATTCATAAGCAAACGAGTATGTAGACACCCATATTACTATATATCTAGCATATACTAAAAAACTCACCCAAATCTATAATCAAATTCCT
The DNA here is from genome assembly GCF_900185275.1 of Solanum verrucosum. Classification (NCBI taxonomy): domain Eukaryota; kingdom Viridiplantae; phylum Streptophyta; class Magnoliopsida; order Solanales; family Solanaceae; genus Solanum; species Solanum verrucosum. The sequence continues at coordinate 513,423 of NW_026020443.1, forward strand.
AAATTTTGATACCAACTGATATATCAAGTTTCATTCATGATCCCAATTAATAGGTCAAATCATATATCTCTTAAATTCAAGCCTAGGGTTTAAGTCTTAATTCCTCCAAATAATATACTCTAATGAAATTCATATAATAAAAACACCTAATATTTAATTACATAAATCATTATATCAAAACTTAAGTTATAAAGTGATAATTAAAAGAACCAAAGTTTTAAACGGGAACTAACTAGGAACTAATGGCGCACTAAAAGTAAATTGTTAAACCCTACTATATTCCAACAATTTAATCTTATTTATCACCTCTCATTTTTTTTGCTAATCATCATAGGTAGGGATGTCAAATGAGCGGGTTGTGTTGAAATTTGAGATATTAGAATGGGTTGAAATAGAAATTGGGTTGGGTCTTGACCCGCCTAAGTTTACTTTGGGCTCAAATGGGCTAAAAATTGGGTTGGATCATGACCATCCCAATTTGACCCGTTTAATCTCAATAATTTTACATATTGTTATTTAACTTTTATAACCACAATTTTTATTTCAAATCAAGACATTCTTTTTAAAAAAAGTTACAAAATAATAGATTAATCCTAAAAGATTTAAAATAGATAGTAATTCATACATTCAATATATGAGCATATAATACATCAATGCAAATAAAGAGTTCTAAAACGATTTGAAATTGAAGATTAAATTGGGTCAATTGAGAATTCTCTTAAAATTGGTTGATATTGAACCCAATTCAAATTATCTTGAGCTCAACCCTTAAAATTTTGAGCGAATTGGACGGATTACCTATAGTTGGGCTCATTTTTGACACCTCTAACCACAACATAATGCTTATCCACTAATATTTTGTCTCTAAAAAAAAAATATTGTTGGACATCAATTTGCAAACTCAAGTTTGCAATTCCATTAAGCTTATAAACCTACTGTATGTTTCTCTTCTTCCCCATTTTTTCCCACAACCCACTGTTATAATAATGATATATGACCTTATCTATAATTGCAACAAGGATTAGATCGTGATGAATGATTATCTGAAGTTTTCTCGTTCTTCCAGGGGTTCACCCAAACCCCTCTCGACAAAAAAGTACACCGTATATATAAGGTAGATATATTAATTTTGAACCCCCTCATGAACAAGAAGCAAGCTATAGCATAGTAGTAGATTTTCTTTTACATTGACCTTCACATTTGCGGATTGAAACTCATTGTGAATATTTTATTTTTTTACCTTCTCTTCATTTAGTTTCAGGACCAATCTTTCACGTTTTTTTTTTTTAAAAAAAAAGAAGTACTAAAAAGTAGATTTAAACCCAAAAAAAAAATCCATTGTGAACATTTATTTTAGCTTCTCTTCATTTAGTTTCAGGACCAATCTTTCACATTTTTGTAAAAAAATGCTAAAAAGGTAGATTTAAACCCAAAAATATCCAAACGTGCAAGAAAATCCAAATGTGCTAAAAGGTCTCTTGTAACGGAACTAAACTTTTTGTACCTATAAACTATATACTACTTCTTCTTGAAATTGTTTTTTATTGATTTATTCACACGTTTATACTTTTATTTTTTGAACCCCTAAGTGAAAATCCTGGATTCACCACTGCTTCTCTCGTGAGGATTTAAGCGACAGTGGATTTGATTTAAAGTTAAAAGAATAATAACCCCTTTTTAACTTAAAATTATTTTTTACACAACATAAGGTATTAAATAAATTATCAACTTAGTCCATTAACCTCTAATTAAATTAATTATTTCAAATTACCCATAAATTAAATAGAGCAACATTCACATTTAGCAAACATAAAAATCATATTTGTATACTATAACTATAGTTTGCATAATTGTGTTAGCTATTAATATGTATATTTCGATATACATATACAAAAAAAAGTAATTGTATAATCTGTTTTGGTATACATGTACAAAAGAACCAATTGTATAATATGTGTTTGTATAAAGCGAGAAACAGAGAAACACAAAAGAAAACTAGGCAGGGGAAGATCGTATTTGTATAATCATAAGTGTATAAGATAAAAATATATGCATTTGTATTTGTATATACAATGTTCTCTCATTTTATACAAACACAAACACAATGTATACATTTGTGTTTGTATAAAGTGAGAGAGGCGAGTGAGATCTGGGAGAGTGGCGAGCGAGATCAGGGAGAGGGGAGAGAGGGGAGTGAAAATATATGTATATATACAATTTTCTCTCACTTTATACAAACACAAACACATTTTATACATTTGTGTTTGTATAAAAGCGAGAGAGGCGAGGGAGACTGCCCAGCGAGAACGAGAGTGGCGAGTGAGATTCACCAGGGAGAGAGGCGAAATAGCAACAGTTTGCTATGGGGTACAATTAAATCAAACTATGGTTATAACATTTAATTTGAATTAATAGTTTGCTATTATATACAATTTTCCCAATTAAATAATTATTGTTAAACCAATAGTTGAAGATTCTCATTTAAAATTTACGGAAAGAGTCAAAACAATTCAAGTACTCAAAATAATCTAACGAATCGTTACACATACCTAGAGATCTCATTAAGAACGTCATTTATAATGATTGAAACAAAATCAGAGTCGGAACTTGAAGAAATTTCTCATAATCTGGGTTAGTCGTGCTCTCAAGGAGATATGCAATCTCAACTAATAGTCATTGTGGGTAGAGAAACACTCTACATCATGTTGAAGGAATTCATAAAGGGATGATCTTAGATATTATTTCTTTCATACTTTCTAGCTAAAATGAAATAAATTGGTCGAAAATAAAAAAATTTAAGCTAAAAAGAATGAGTTGGGATCGCCCAACTTATATCTTTGAGTTGCTTTAGTTTAAAAACACTTTTTAGAGTTATCAAACATTAAATAATTTTTTTTAAATACATAAAAATTGTTTTAACCAGGTTTAAAATTCACCTAAACACAAATTAAAGTTGGTCGGACCGACCCAGTTTTATATATGACTTACATAAATATACTATATTAAATTTTTTTTATCATTTATAGCAATAACATTCTTTTTTTACTTGATCATTGTTAATACATTTATAATACAGTTTTAATACATATTATTGAAGAACAACTTATTATTCACATATAATACAAGTTTTATTGATGGATTATACATTTAACACACATTTTAATACACTTATAATACAATGTGTCAATTTCTTACAAAACAAGAATAATATATATATATATATATATATTTAAACAGTTATAATACATTTATATTGCATACATAATTCACTTTTAATACATATTGCAAATTTTGCTATGTATTGCTATAAATGGTAATAAATGAAAAGTATCGCTAAAATCAGTAATTATTTATTAAAATGTACCAATCCATGTAATTTTTTAATTATATATTGTTGGTTTGATTTATTGATTTGTGAACATGCTAAATTGATAATTAAATAAAAAAATATTCATCAATTTTCTATTAATCGATTAAGGATTCTTATAATGATTTCGTTTGTGATTTCATCGATATAGAAAATGCTTCTTTAATTTTTTTTATCAAAGTCTTTTTAATTAGAACACTGTGATCCTTCCATAAGCCCAAAAATTCAGTTCTAAAGTTCAAATTATGCATCGTCAAAATCATTTTAGCACTATACAATAACATTACTAAAAAACCTTTTTACTATTCTATTTATTCACATTATTCATAATTTAACATTTCTATAAAGATATAACATGTTAATATTCAATTGTAAATATGTTTTAATTTAGGTTTAAAATAATTGTTAAGTACTGCAATTTATTTTTGCGGTAAACTCATACTAAAGAATCTAGTTATGGTCATTACTCATAATTCAAGCTCAATTATTTTAATGTACAAAGAGGAAAAAATTAATTTCAAGTCTAAATGTTAAAGCTAAAGCTATTATTTCCTTTGGATTTTCAATTAAGCAACAATCTCAAATACAAAAGAGATTGCAAAGAAATACCACTTGAGCCCATTGTTTTTTTAGTTATAATAAACATGAATATATACTTATGAAAAAAAAGATAATCTTTTATTATTTTAATTTATCGCATCATTGATTTAACTATAACTAAAATCTAAAAATCGATAATCAACTGATAGTCCAATAAAAAAATATACAAATCAGCCAAAAATTATCAACTCGATAATTCGGTATAGATAATTTATAATATTTTTTATTTATTCAATCGATCTTTATAGGCCCTTAATAAAAATAGACTTTTATGTTTAGAAAACAAAACACGTGACATTATTTAATTTCATGTTTTCTTATCTTTGTAATGTTTATTTAACCAAAATACAATTGATGGCTCTTGAACTTTCGATCCATCAATCATACCTTGGAAAACTCTCTTCTATCTTGGGATCTTTTTTATCCCTTTGCTCTTTGGCATATTTAGCTTAATAGGAATCATAATATTTTTAACAAGTGTGTCAGACCCATTAACATCGTCAAATTCCAGTCTAGCAAAGAATGAGGAAGAACTCTTAAATATACCTCATCCACCTGCATCTTTAGAAGCTACTACTATGCTTCAACTTATTGAGGCAAAAGGGGGAAATAACCCCTTTGTAATGATCTAGTTTGTGATATAAATAAACGCACTTTTAACCAATAAAAAAAAGAGCTATATAGAAACGGAGATGGAAAAAAATGAATGGATAAGTAAAGTGAATGAACAAAAAAATGGTGTAGGAGAGAAGGTAGAGGAGATAAATAGGGAAGAAGCCTGTTAACAATAAAAATGTCAAATATTAAAGTTAGAAAAGATCTTTCATACGCTTAAAAAGGTAAGTAATCTCACAAATTTGTCTAGTTAGCCTTTTGTGTTTAAAATGTACATAAAAATAAAATTGAAGAATTAAAATGAAACAAGATTGAGCTGGAAAGTCAAAATGAAATATAGGGACATGTTAAAGGTATTGTCTATGTGTTTGGCCTTTATACGACTAGTTTTGTGACACTTGATGACGATGATTTTCAAATAGTGATGGTAGAAAGTAAACTAGAATGTGATATGTACCTGAAAAGTGTTGAGCAAAACACATATACATTTGAGTTACTGCCTCCTGATAAAAAAAATTATGTATAATTTCCATCTACAAAATATTCTGATAAATTAAATGTTGCCAATGAATAAGGGAACCTCGCCGTTATGATGTTGTTCAAATAGTTAAAGCCAAGATTGTCGACCTACTGATTTCTATGAGTGTGGTTTGCTATAAATAAACTTTAGTTACTTAGGAGGTCCTCATGACATAACCTTTGTCGCGCTTTGCGCTTGGTTGTGGAGAGTCAGTATTCAAATCAACAAAATCTATATATAAATTTATCAGTTTTAGTAAAGAATTTTTTTTATTGATTCATTAATAATGTATTATTGGTTTAATAATTTCACTTTTTAGTTTGTCAATTTATCGATTCTAGGTTTGAATTTTACTTAACCGTGCCAAATGTATAATGTCATTGACTCAAATGTTAAGTTTCATATTTTTATTCTACAATGTGACAATGTTTGCTTCTAATAAATGCTTAACTATTGTGTATGATTGTCATGACCAATCCACCGAGCCAAGTAGACACCTATTCTAACACCTAGATAGGATAATCCTTGTAACATCTTGCAAATTGAAATAACTAGGAAGAAGCTAATAATTGAAAATAGTCATTTTGGGGAAGAATGAAAATCTGGAAATTTTGTTAAGTTAGAATAAGTTGAGTTCTGGCAACTTCAAATGGTCATAACTTCTATCTCAGGATGAGTTAGAGGTACTTCCAGATATGGTAGGAAAACTCTTTCCAACGCCACTGAGTTTGCGTGATTCTTAGTTCGTATGAGTGAGTTATACCTTTTGGAAGTTGGGCTTTTGGAATAAGGAAAGTCCAATCTGATTTTTTAAATGGTAGTTTGGTCTTTTCCTTGCCCAATTATTTTATTTCATTTTTGGTAATTAAGTTAGGGTCTAATCAGAATTATATCAGTTTACGCTTTTACCAAAGTACGCTAGGCTTGGAGAAAAGAGAAAAGAAGAGGTGAAAGGAGAAGAGAAGCAAGATTCGTCAAGATCGTCAAGTTTAGCTTGTGAATTTCGTCGGGGGTGATCCCTACAAGGTATGTGAGATCACATAGGGATTGGTTAGTTCACCCACGCGCCAACCATGATTCAATTCAGCGAATTTAAGTCTTTGAAAGTTTAAAAATTGAGTTCTTGATGAACATTGTTGAAGGTTTCGTTTGAATTCTTGTGGGTTGTGCTGTTGAAGTTTCTTGATGATTTGATTCATGTTTCCGGGTGTAATTTCGGGTTGAATCCATCATATAGTGAGGGTACAAATGATTCTAAGTGTTTGGGGAAAGAACCATTGAAGTTTAGAGGGTTTAGAGATGAAAAACGAGCAAGAAAACTCGTCAAACACCTGGGGATAGGGTGGGGCGTCGCGCCAGCCAGCGCGCCCCAAAAGGGGCTCTGAACTTTGAGGGCTGGAGCCCCGCGCCTCTCAGAGCGCTAGGGACGCCAGTTCTCCCCATTTGTTCCCCACCTTTTAGTACTTGTTCCTTAGCAATGTACCTATGTTTTCTAGTTGATTCCAACACTCTAAGGTACATCTAAACGTCACGAAATCATCCATAAACATGAGATCATGAACCTTGAATCCATAATCCTATTTAAGGAAAGTTAAGATCAAAGTCAAGAAAAGTAAGAGTCAAGTCAAGAGAAGTTCTTAGAGTTTTCCAAAAGTCTTTTCCAAATGTTTTATCTTTGTTTTAAGACTTAAAGTTTAAGTTGAGTAAATATTAAAGAGTAAAGTTTGAAGTTTATTTCTTCAAAAGTATATGGGGACTATGTATTCCCAAAAGGGTTTAAATTGTTTTCACATTTAAACAAGAAAGGAAATCTCGATTTCCAAAGAGCCTTCAGGATAGTTTTCAGAAAAAAGTAATCGCTTTCTAAATGAAGCAAGAGAGGAAACTTTGATTTCCAAGATAGTCTTTGAGCTAAGTTTTTGAGCATTAACCTCAAAATCACAGAAAGAGGTATGTTTTTAAACATTAGAGCTAATATTATATTTTTGGGAGTAGTATTAAATCGATATGGGGGAGAGTTCAGACAACTCACAATCCCCATAAACCATGTAGCCATCATGGGTAGAAAAAGATCATACTTTTTAGATGATTCCTTTAATGCTTGTTAGCATAAACTAGTGGATCCACTTAGTAGTTCAGGTTCTATACCCTCGGCAAGGTATAGAACGGCCTTGGCAGCATGAGGCAAAATGTTGTATCATCACAATAGCTCTTACATGATGGTTGTCGGTTAGAGAAACTCCCACAAAAGTAATTGTATTCTTATATACATAGTTTATTGTATTTTTACATACATTTCAGAGTTATATGTATCTTTGCATACACAGAGAGTAGACATCATGTTTTAAACAATTTTTCTTTATATTACACTTGTTTTAAACTGCTTTATATTGACATGAGTTCAGTTATGTTGAGTTGAGTTCAGCCAGGTAAGTTCTTCAGATTCTTTTCAAACCTATGTTGTGTTTAGCATTCCAACTCGCATACTCGTACATTCAATGTACTAATGCCACTTGGCCTGCATCTTATTATGATGCAAACACAAGTAACTAGGATTGACATCCAACGCATCGTTGGTCCAGTGAGCACTCCAGAGTCATTGGTGAGCCTCCTTGCATTCTGGAGGACTCTTTTTTATTGCTTTCAGTTATTTTATTAGTCATTAGGATGTCGTGGGGTTTGTCCTGAAATCCATCTCAGTTGTTTTAGAGGCTTCATAGACTATAATTAATATAAAGTTGTCTTTGAGTAGAAATCTTAACATATTCAATTTCATCAATTTACTTATTATAAATCTAGTTAGAGACAATTCATGCTAGTCACTTTTGAAGAAGTTGGGGAATCCAGTAGTTCGCCATAACTTCCTCAACACCAATAAGATAACTGATATTTTGTCTAAGCAAGGTACCTAGCTAACAAGAAGCAGACAACCCCATGTTTTATACAATTCTCCGGACTACATAAAAAAAAGTACTAAAAGACGATAAAAGAGATGACCATCTAGTAAAATAGTAACACTAGCTACTTGTAATAAGTTAATCCGTTTTGATAACCTAGCTGTAGTTTCTAACTATATATAGTAGCGAAACATTACTACCTACTATCTTGTACTTGTTAAGAATTTAACCTCTTTAACCCCCCAAAAAAAAAAAAAAAAAAAGTTGCCTTCTCTTTAATTAAAATTAAAAAAAAAAAAAAAAATTTGGTGAAAGAGAAGAAATTAGTTTTCTTTTCTTTTTCAACTAATAAAATTCTTCACTCGATTAAGACCATCTAGCCCACTCTTACCAGTCCCCACTGTGTCGCAGACTCGTAAGTCTTCTTCCCCAAATTCGAATTCGTTTCGAATTTAGCTCAAATCTGTATATATATAAACGTATTTCTATTGATTTTGTTGCTGCAGAAAATGGGGAAATTTTTAGGAATTTTGATACTAGCGTTGTGTGCATTGATCTGTGAAGCTGCAATTTTCAGACCCATTTCAGATTCTCACCGATCTGCTGCGTTGGAGTTGCTTACACCCAAAGATGGATCTTTTACAAGGTTTGATTAAACCCTCACTAAACCCCCCTTGATTCTCAGCCTGCAAATTAGTGATCTTGGATGTGTTAAGTGTGTCATGTAAAAATGTTTGAATAAGGAGTTATAGTTGAAGGGTTTCTGAATTTTTGAACATTGGCTTGTTAGTTGTACAAATTTGATCATGATGATTATAAAGCTAAGATTTTTTTTTGTGTCAGATCTCATTCCCAAGTTGACCTGTATTTACTCTTCCAGTTTGAGTACCATTGCCTCCCAATATGGTGATTTGATTTTTTTTTAATTAGGATTTTGTTGCTCTTGGAATATTATTTTGGGGCATTGCAAGAGCATAGCTATACTAGTTTCAGTTTTTGGGTCGTTGGCGGAGGGAAGTTGTTGGGGCTTGTTATTTGAAGTGGAAAAGGATAATCCTAGGAAATGATCATCCACTTACAATCTGAATAGAAGTAAATGACCCTACAACGATATCTTGTGTTTTATTTGTGGATACTAGTCTTCTCTTGAGAAGGTCATATAACTAAAATGACATTTATAGTGGACTATAAAATCAAATCTCCAGGATAATTAGGATTATTGAAATTAAGTGCAGGACAATGAGATAAAACAAGAGATTCAGAATTATGAACTTCATCTTACTCTCTATTTCTTTTTAAATTGGGTGTATTATGTAGATGCATGTTCAATCTAAAGAAGAAGAGGAAAAAAGAAGAAGAATTGTGAATATGGAAATTGTAGATATCTTAAAAAGTTGCAGTTGCACGTTTCACAAGTACGAATAATTTATATATATGCAAAAAATATGTCCAAGTGCAGAAGAATTGTGAGAACATATAAGTCTGAGCAATATATATAAGTTATTGTGAGAATCGTAATTAACTGAGGAGGAATAGCTTCACAAGTCCGAATGCTAACTTGTGAACCAAGTCTAGTATTCAAGTGGAGAAGGTTAGAGGGGTGAGCGCGTTATTGACCTAGTTTTGAAGCTAGTAATAATGTATTTTTTGGTTACCAAAAAACTCAATTGAGGAGGATAGTTGGTGTTAAGTGTCATACATTGGTTGCGGGATGGGCTGTTTGCTTCCTTATATGGTCTTGGGAAATCCTCACCTCATACGCTAGCTTTGGGTGAGTTAGCCAAGGTTCCATTTCTTAATATGATAGCAGAGGCAGACCCATTCATATTTTTAGTTTGTCCCCCATGTTAAATTCTCCATGCTCCAAACGTCCGACCCTCATAGTGCAGAGGCTGTAAAGTGTCCTACACTAGTTGAGGGAATGAGTTCTCTCCCTATATGATCTTAAGCAATCCTCTCCTCAAAGAGCTACCTTTTGTTGAATTAGGACCAAGGTTCGTTTCCTAGACAATTTGGTCATTGGCAATCTCGATATTTTGCTAAAAGGTATCTGTTAAACTCTTCCTCTACAAGAAATACAGGGGTAAGAAGGAAACAATTATTGGCACCTCATTGTCCGATTCTTATCAGAATCTGTGATAGCCTGGGATGAACACAATTTATGTTTTTCGTGCTCTCTATTTAAAATTTTGTTGATAGTCACCAATTGCAAAAACGTTTAGTTGCACTCTTTTGTGCGTTTACAAACTTATAGTCATAGCTGATATTTGTGGTGTATCTTGAAATTTCAATTGCATCTATCTAGCGGTTGATAATTTTACCTCTCTCCAGCCTTAAAGAAACATACGAGGCCTTAAGGACATTTAAGGTTCTTGGGATTGGACATCAGCTTGACATCAAGGCGAAGTCATGTAAATCAGTGGTGGATACTGCTGGGTCTCCATCTTCCACATTGAAGGACTTGTTCCAAGCATTGGAAGTAAATGGGATATTGAAGTGCGAGCTTAGCAAGGAGACTTTTGCTGTATGTTTAAGCTTACTGCTAATCTGATTTATGGTAATTCTTTTTAGTTCATTATATTTACCTATATCCTCCTTTTTTCTGCGACTGCTGTGTATGTGTGAAGGGCATAGCTTCAAGACTTAAGGATTCTGTGAACACTGCCAGCTCGCTTCTCGACTACTACTATTCAATTGGTAGTTTAGTTCTTATCAAGGTAATGCAACAGGGAGAAATGTCTCATACTTTCTTTTATATTGTACCTGACTTAACTGATACACCTTCTCATGCTCTCAACCCCTTGAAAGAATGTAAACAAAACCAGATTCGTATAAAGCAAAGTTGAAGCTTCTCAGTAATATAGAGTTGGCAATATCTGTGAATTTCGTATCTGCTTGTGTTTCTGTGTGCCTCATAAAGGAATTGAATTTTGCCAAGATTGTTTTTCTGTTCTTACCTTGTCATTGTTCCCTCTGTAGGGTCAAACTTCTGAAGTTGATGTACATCTTGGAGGTGCTGATTCAGTTTTCCGTGCCATAAAGGTTTCTAACTGCACTTGCTGTTATCATTTACATGTTATTACTCAATATTTGGTATAAGAATGCATAAAGGACGCTTGAGAACTCTTGGCAGTCTCTTAGCCAAAGTGATGGAAGATGGCGCTATAGCTCCAATAATCCCGAGTCTAGTACATTTGCTGCAGGTGATTATTTTCTCTAGAAGACAATAGTTTTGCATTATATTACAAAAACAATTGGCTATCTGTAAACATGAGTCCCTAAGGTGCCCCCTCTTCTTGCTTGATTGCTGTATCTTTTGTTATTATTTTATCCTGGTTTTGAATATTCCTTTACAGGAATTGCACTTGAGAGCCTGGCTGGTGTCATTTCATTAGCATCTTCTGAGATCGATCATTCTCTGGTGAGTGACACTTGTCCTTCCTATTGATCAATCCCCGAGAACATTAATTTGTACTTTGGTCACCGGTATTTTATGAAAAATCTTTCACTTAAGTAAGCACTAATATCCTCCTTATCACTGTAATTAAAGGCCCACATAAGCCCTGAAACTAGGTGTAGCGCAGGCTGGGTGCTTTGCATTGCTTAAGGCAGCTCTGTGTAGACGTTAAGGTGCTAAGATGTGCGTTTCGGCACTATGGATATGAATCTAGAAATTTAGTAGATTAACTTATAATTTGAACTAAACATTTAAATTGTTTCAACCTGATGGCTTTGGTCCTGAGGTAAGAGCACAACGTGTGTGGGTTAGGTGCACATCGCGAGTTCATTACCATCTATAGACAAAAACATGGTATTAAAGCGGAGAAGTGGAGGGGTGGAGTAATTATCGTCCTTGATGATTTCTCGGCTGCCAAAAAGAATATTTCACTTAATTGTAGTTTTTCAGTTCTTTTGTCTATAAAATCAGTGTTTTGTTCTTCATTCTTTATTAAGTTGAGCTTATATATTTATGTGTAATGCGTATGTAATTATGTATGTGTGTATGATGCATGGATGCATTCATGCATGTATGTAGAGTCCATCCGTATTTGCTAGAGTACCACTTCAATTGTGCTTTTCGTTAAAGCCACAACAGATTTTGGTGCAATTTGATTCATTTCTCCTTTGCAACGTATATTTCATGGAAACCCCTACCACATTCATGTGCATACCTCTTTTTTTTCTTTTCTGGATAACCTAGAAATTCCAAGGTAAATAGCAGTATAGCACAAGGTTCAAAATTCGGTGGATAATTGGCCCATCCTCTACCCTTCAGCCTCCAAATACCAGACACAAATATCTAACGTGCGCCTAAACCACACCTTAGAAGCTACGCTTTATTAACTACACCGAAGTCGTGGAGACACATGCATACCTCTTTTGAATGAGCATTTTGGTTTGAAAATACGGGATCCTGGTGGAATTCTTGCTATTGAGATTCACCTTGCAGTTCAAGTTTAGCTGTTTCTTTTACAACATAGCTGTTTATGTTTCAAGTACACTGCTCATTTTGTTTTAGTTCATTTGATGGTGTTGAGTGTGAGATTCCTTACAGCTATCATTGGAGAGGTTACTGAATGTGTTATTGCATTTATTTCATTTTGCTTTCCACTATTGTGCCACTTAATGTGTGTTTAAAATGTGCCTTTTAAGTTCACATATTACAAGATTTGGGAATATGGGGTGATTGACTGAGCTGTTGGGTGATTTTCTAAGGGGATCAATAAAATATTATAACACCTCTCATGTGATACTAATTATCTGAAGCCTTATGTTTTTTCCTGCTGTTGCTAAAAGGGATGAACGTAAGAATGTTACATGTTTGAGCGGGTCAACATAAAGGAGATAAAGCAGAGACAAAGGATTGACGGTCATTTGATTTAAAACTGCATGTCTCTTATATATGTCTAGGTAGTATTGAGTTGAGTGGACCAGTATGTTAGCTTATGCACTAAAGTTGTGTTTTGCTTCATTTGGAAGTACATCATATGTCATCACTGTTTTTTTTCTACGTGCATGCATTGGATTTTGTGAGATAACTAGTTTTAACTCTATTTCTTTGTGTTGGCAGATTAGCCTGGTGAAAAATGACATATCAAAGCTTCTAGATGGTGTTGAGAAATATGGTATCTACCTCTTTTGTTCTTTGTATGTTCTCCTTATTCTCTTGTTCACTCTGATACTTTTTCTTTGCTTTTCTCGGTGAGATTTTCAGTAGCTTTTAGTAAATTTTGCTTGAGATTCCCTGTTCTGAGATTTGAACTTACAGGGATGTACACTGATGTGCTTGTGCTAGATAGAGTTAATGGCATTAGCTGGTTGTAATTGTTTAGGTCTGTGCTATTCATTTGGATGTACCAGATAAAACCTTCTTATCACAGCACAACTTTTAGATACTGGAAAAAAATATAGTATTCAAATTTTTCTTGCAATAGTTTCCAGCCAAGAAAAAGAAAACATAGTCTGTAAAAATACTGTGAATGTTTCTGATTTATCGATGGAGTAGGTGATACTGAATTACTGATGCATGTTACAGGGGTATTATTGCTCTTTTCCATAGTTTTAATTTAGATGAAATTTGTTGTTCTTCCTATTTTATGTGGTTATTGATATTAGTGTGGTAGAAACAAAGGATTGACGTATCAGAAAATGAAATGAAGGAATGAATATGATGTGCATGGCGTTTTTCTTGATACTGAAAGTTCAAATGAGAAGTGTTTATTAATGGATGCTGCAAGTTAAAACAATGTGAACCATGTTAGGATCCCTCCTTATGTCCCTCATGTGATAATGTATGTTACTTTAGGTGCGGGCCAAGAAAAGAAAGAAAGCATAAAGCCAATAAAAAAATATTGTGAGTTGTTGTTGGAGTAGGATATATTGATGTATGTTAAGGTATTATCTCTCTTGTCTGTACCATTAATCAAGAAAGAAATTAAATTCTTGCTTTTGTGTATTACTCCTCCGATTGTCCTATTTTGACTTGGCACAGCATTTAAGAAAGTAAAGAAGACTTTTGAATCTTATATTCTTAAATTAAATTAGAGATATGTCAAATGTATCAAAATGCTCTTTAATCTTGTAGTTTTAAATATGCCATGTGGAAAATTGGAATTAAAGAGTTGTGAAAAAAAGGAAAGAGACATTTTTTTTGAAATGGACTAAAAAGGAAAGTAGGACAAACAAATTGAAATGGATGGAATATTAATTTTTGTCGGGATAGGTTTTTGATTGCCTTTTTTCTTGATATGAAAATTTCAGGTGAAGTGTTTATTAGTGAATGCTGCAACTTGCAAGATATAACAAAGTGAAATGTTTGGTGTCCTTATGTTTCCTCGTTTCAATATGATGAATGTGTTTATGCTTAGGAAATGATCTTCGATTTAGAGGTACCTCACCTATTTCTGAGGTGAATGTTCCTTGTATATTTATGAGAGATTTATGTAGAGGTGAATGTCCTTGATTTTTCACGAGGGAAATTTTATTTACTATTCCATAAAAAGCTGAGTCTACATTTCACTCAATCAATTGATGCAAGAAGGGCGAAGGCTGGATCTCGGTGATACCTACTTAATCTAGAAAAATACATGATTCATAAATGTATAATCATGTGATTGACTCAAAAATTGTTGGGGTTGATGAGCTGGTCGAGAAAGAGGTAAGGAAAGGGGGGCCAGAAGGTCTAACTGACAAAAGTAAAAATAATTCCTGTTGTTAAATATATCTGATGCTAGTTGATTGAGAAGCTCTGATGTGCTTGGTCTTTGGCACAATCACTAGATGTTACTTGTGTCTTGTATAAATTTTTTTTGAGAAGGTAACATTTTTTGTATAACTATTTTCTGCAGCATAAAAACTGCAGCTATCCATAATTACAAGGGATGTCTTTTGTAGTTTTCCATAGAAGATGATATTGAAGTAGTTCATGAATCAATTCGATACCGTTCTAGCTTATTTAGAGCTGATGCTGCAGTTTGTCTAGTCATGCTGGGGAACTCAACTCAACATCATTCTAAAAACATTTGTTGTCATGTTACAGATGATGGCGCCTATTACTTTGATGAAAAGCATGTTGATGCTCATGGACATCAGAGTCCCCTGTCAGCTTCATCAGCGGTGGTGCGTGGTATCACAGCATTTGCCACAGCATCTGATGAAGATTTAAATGTACGGTAGTGTAATAGTTGATCCTTTCATTTTTTTTCCAATTATCATATGCACGCTTTATAATAATTTTCCTCTATTATATGCAGCTGCCAGGTGACAAAATTTTAGGTTTAGCAAGGTTTTTCCTCAGTGTTGGAATTCCTGGAAATGCAGAAGACTTGTTTTATCAACTCGAGGCATTGGCTTCCTTAGAAAACAATCGGTGGGCCTGGCTATGATTTACTCTGTTTTCCCTTTTCCCAAATTCAATAACTCAGGGAATTTGTTTATAGTAACTTTCAGATGAAGCACCTTCCTTATCAGTTAGCAGCATTCTTTACTTATGTATGATAAGAACTTATTTTCAATACAGGGTCTCCATTCCATTGATTTTGTCGCTCCCAACTGCTGTGATTTCATTGACTAAGAAAGACCAGCTTAAGGTGCATCATGTTAATCCCTTTTTTCCTTATGTTTTGATTAGATGGTATTGCTTAGTTTCCTTCATACATGTTTATTCTAACCACTCATTTGGATTTAAGTCTCATTCATGTTATTCGCTTGTTTGTTTTTGTTTCTTTAGTGATACTGTACATTAAAACAGGAATAATGGCTTGAAAGACTGGTTTAGAGTAAATAAAATGATGGCTTCAAAGGGGGTTTCTCACTAGAAGATTTAGCTGGCCTTAATTTACATGTGCAATTGCAATCAGCATTATTGCTTGCACATAGAATTTGGTTGTCTTGGTTTTTTTAAGTGCTCACCACTAGATTTCAGTTGTTGACATTTACCATTCTTAAAATTAGGTGAATGTAAACACTGTTTTGGGCTCTGCTGCACCTTCTCTGTCTGTGAAACTCAAGCAGATCTTCAGCTCTGGTTCAAAAGATGCTTCAATCATTGATCAGGTGTGTAGGGTTTTTGTTTGTTATATAATCCAGCTGATGGATATCTAGTAGGAGTTAAAATAATTTGATTAAAATAGTGTAAATGTCTTTGCTCTAATTGAACTTTAATTTGTTCAAATTTGTGTTCTGCAGGATCTCAAATTTGACCCTGAAAATGCTGTGCATTTCTTGGATGCTTTGCCAGAAAACATTGATGTTGGCAGTTACATTTTTTCTTTGGAGGTATGGCCTAGCTCTCTTTTCCTTATGAAAGTCTTCCCATTCTCCATCCCTTGGAATCTCTCATGCCTTTAAGTTGATACTTATTTGATCTCCTATCTTTCTTTTCTGGATGATCTTCTAGATTGTCCTTGACAGTCCAGAGGATAAAAAGATCTATGCCACTGGAGGACGAACAAAAGTACCCATATATGTGACGGGATTTATCAAAGTTGACCATGCAGATGTTGCTGTTCTTGACAGTGATCTTGGTAATGTGGAAACTCAAAAGAGGTATGGGATTTTCTGCTCTTCTTTTACTCTACTTTTGGCACATATATACTTTAAAGACTGATTTTCTGTTTTAATCTTTGACAATTTATTTGGTCTTTTGTCTTCATTTTCTAATCCTTTGTATTGATGATTACTGTTGACTTGTTCTCTGTTATGATAAATGCAAATATCATGCCTCAATTATGAAAACATATAACACTAATAAATTCCCTTACTGTTTTGACATTTAAGCATTTCATTTATTAAGCTAGCTCTAGATTCTTTCTACATGCTGTATCACATTGCCATTAATTAAATTTGAAGAACTGGCCACTTTTTCTTAATGATGGTGGTATTTGGTCTTTAGCTTGCTTGCATCTCAATTAATCCACCAGGTCGCTTGCTACAGCCCACAAGCATAGGTGTTGGGTAGTACCACCCCTTGAGGTTAAATAGCTTGGTTGAAGTTCTTTTTAGATAGAGATGTTCTCTTGACGGTGTTCCTTTTTGATAGAGATGATCAGTTTTGACTCTGTTTACATTGCATTCCTATCTACCTATATAGAATTTTAACACTCAGTCACTCAATGAAACTTATAGAAGCTGATTCAGATTCAATTAGTTCATACAGTTTACCTTTATATAGCTTCCATCGCATTACGATTTCCTCAATTTTACGGAAAGTGCTATTTTTTCACTTCATCTAATTATTATTATCATTTGAGTACTGTCTTATTAACTTATTTTTCATACTGTTTTTTTATATCATCATATGGACAATTCTATGCCTTCTGATACAAATTGAAAATTGTGCAACTTGATTTGTGCCTTCACCACAACGATAGTTATCCTTATCCATGTGTGTTTTCCATACAGATTTGATTTGGCAGGGGAGAGCACACTCTCTCTCTCAGCAAACCATCTTCAAAAGCTACAGTTGTCATTCCAATTAACTTCTCCTCTTGGGAATGCTTTTAAGCCACATCAGGTTGAAAACTCATCTTGTCCTTTTAGTGTATTGTCTTCTGTAATAGAACATTGGTGGACTTACTGTTCTCCTGTGCAGGCTTTCCTCAAGTTGAGACATGAGAGCAAAGTGGAACACATCTTTGTAGTGGAAAATTCTGGAAAAAAATTTGAAATAATACTAGTTAAGTTTTCTTAATCGTTTTCTCTATATATCTACCTCCTGTTAACATAGAGTGCACTATGGACAGTTTCGTAAATTTAGCACACGCCTGTTTATTTGTTCTTCTTAGAGTTATTCCAACCATTACCATATTTATGCTCTCAGTTGATGGGGTTGGTGATCTGCTATAAGTTCTTATGCGGGAAACATCCATAATTTCCTAGCCTCAAGTTCCAACCCAATTAAAAGCATCATTAAAATTGCTCCAATACCAACAATGATGAGAAGAGCTAACCCTGCTGTATTGTAAATGCATTTCTGTTTTGTAGGATTTTCTTGGACTAGTTGAGAAGTTTTTCTATCTATCAGGTAGATATGGCATCCAACTTACAGTTGGGGATTCTGTCATGGTAAGTTTCTGTTTTTTAGCTCCATAAATGTTCTATATTTTGTGTCACATTTTGGTCAATTTTTAAGCAGAACAGCAGTAAATAAATTTCTTCTTATGACAACTGGGCTGCTTCAAATTTTGATCTGGAAGCATTTGAGTTGTATTTTAAGCAGATCAATTTTTCCTCCAGGAAAACTCGTTCTTCCTACAACTTGGTTCGATTGAATTAGATCTGCCAGACCCTCCAGAAAAGGCAGCTCATCCTCCTCCACAACCTATTGATTCTACCTCAAGATTTGGGCCCAAGGCAGAAATATCTCACATATTCAGAGCTCCAGAGAAAAGACCTCCTAAGGAGCTTTCTCTCATCTTTCTGGCCCTTGTTCTCTTGCCATTCATTGGATTTTTGGTCGGGGTATGCTCTTGAATTCTTCTTTTAATTAGTTGATGTGAACAGTTGAGTATTCTCCCTTATCAAAAGAGACAATCGCCAAGTATATGTTTGGTTCTTCTCCCAATTATTTGCTTTGCCTTGAATTTAATGTGGAGCTTTTTTCTCTTGTCTTTCCTATATTACTTTTGTTGTGATTATTATTTTTGTTTTTTCATGTCTCAACAGCTTTTGAGGCTGCAAGTGAACCTGAAGAACTTCCCAAAAGCATCAGTACCTGCTACATTTGCCATTCTTTTCCACCTTGGCATAGCAGCTGTCTTGACACTCTATCTACTATTTTGGTTGAAGGTCCGTCCATGCTTTCTTTAATCTCTGGTTGTCCTTTATATGAAATTGCTCAACTTTCTGTTTTGCAGCATTTCTATTAGTTCCGTTCTAATTAAGGTAACAACATGAGGAGATGGAGAAAGAAATTAGTTCAACTTCCCTGTCCTTTTCCTCCCATTCCTTGAAAAAACACTGGTGTTTCAGTGCTGGAAAGTTAGAAGCACAAAATTTAATGACTATACATCAACAAGGTTTTAGAATGTCTTGTTTCCTATTGACCATAATGAACTTTGACATCTGTCAGCAATAAAACACTCTCTAATGTGTTCGCCAATGCTCTAAGTGAAGCCTAATTTAACTTGTCTTGTATATTTGTCGAACATGTTTATATTTGCTAATTTTACATGCGTATTTGCCTTTTTACGTGCAGCTGAATCTATTCACAACACTCAAAGCGCTTGGATTTTTGGGGATCTTCTTGATGTTCGTTGGACACAGAACCCTTTCATATCTAGCATCATCATCTGCCAAGTTGAAATCAGCCTAATTTAGACAGATTGCTTTTAATTATAGATGTGAGGAAGCCTTGAATAGAAAAAAGAGTTGGATAATCCAATTTTGTTGTACGACAAGCACATACGTATTTAGTATGATGTAAACTGCACCAGATTTTGTCTTCAAATGATCGATAGTTGCTACTTTAACCTGGTGAAGTTGCAGTGATTTGTCTGAGGGAGGGCATTTTTCTCGACATCATGAATATATACGTACAGTACTTTATATGAGGATTTGTGGTAATTCATGACTTGTGTTTGTATCTGATGGTGCACAATTTGCAGAAGTTTTCACCTATAGACAGTGTTGTCTAAATGCATGTTAAGTTGTACATATATTGTTAAAAGGGTTAATACTAAAAGCATGTGAAAATTTAAGGGCCAAACTTATCGGTGACCCCTAAAGTTGGTATTAAGTTTCACTTAGACATCTCAACTGAGTGATGTTCATTTTAGACACCTCATGTAAGGTCTCATTATGTCATTTTGACGCTCTATTGTTGAGTGAATCACACTCATTTTGACATGTCAGCAAAAAGTGTCAAAATGACACAACGGGACTTTACATGAGGTGTCTAAAATGAACATCTCCCAGTTGAGGAGTTTAAGTGAAATTTGGTGCCAACTTTAGGGGTCCACCGATGGGTTTGACCAAATTTAAGAGATCAAAGTTCTATTACATTGAAAATGGGAAATATTTACAAAATTGTTCAAATAATTCTTCTTATTATAAAAGCTTTGAATGCCATTCTCTAATGTAATTACAAGAGCTTCCAAGGTTTCCCTCCTTGCATATTGAATTTCTTCAATCTTCCAAAAAACATGAGAACAATGATAATTATCTTACCTTCATCACTCCAATTTCCTACAAATCCATACCATTTATTCTTACAAGTTTGGTCTCCATTTATCATCCTATCACAACTATATCCTGTTGTGAAACCAACATTCCCATATGCACTACAAAAAAAATCAAGAAAAAGTTCAAATTAGGAATTATTTCACAACATAAACTCTGGTTAAATGGTTGTTATATATTGTTTTATAATGATCGTATTGTATTATTTTAATGAATATAACGGTTGTATAGATTATATCGTTCTTTGTATATAATGTTTCACAACAACAATTCGAAGGATAAACCCACAAGAAAAGTAGGATACATGGTAGAGCTAAGGATAGGGTAAATGATAAAATATGATCATTATATAATAAGTAGAGACAAAATGAGAAGAAAAAAATTAAGGTAACGACGCAATCACACCAAATCGATCGTTACACAAAATGAGACTTTCCGTTGTTACCTAACGATGAGTTTAACGATAGGATAAAATAAAATTTGAGTAACAATATTCAAAATGAACATATATTTAAACTAACAATACAATACAATGAGTAATAAATAACCACCCAAACAAGGTGTTACTATTCTTTGTTAAACTACATGGAATTAAATCCAACAAAATGTGCAGTTTATTGAAACACTAATTAGGAATTATCATTATAGTCTAACAATTACACTACTAAAAAACTGCTAAAAAACGATGGTTGGAGCGACGTCATTTGCCACGCTGTCCGTCGTTTTTTAATAAAAATAATTATTTTTAAAATTATTTTTCAAAAAGCGACGGAGGGCATCTCTTAGTCCGTCGTTTTTTTTCGTGGATTTTTACGCGAAATATATATATAATTAATAATTAATTGATTAATTATTTTTTTAAAGGAGCGACGGACATCATCTCTAAGTCCGTCGCTTTTTGGTCAACATGATTGGTCAAACATTTAAGAAAAGCGACAGACAGCGTCTCTTAGTCCGTCACTTTTTTGGTCAAAATTTTGGTCAACTATTTTTAAAAAAGCGACGGACAAAGAGACGTTGTCCGTCGTTTTTCTTAAAATATCCTTGACCCAGATCGGGATTTTCTTATTCTCTTCTCTCTCTTCTCTCTTCGCTCTTATTCTCTCCCTTCTCTCTATCGATCTCCTTCCACCAGATGCCGCCTCCACCTCCACCACCACCGCCATCACTGCCTTTGCCCGTCGCCGCCAGTCGCCTTCCGTCACCGCCCGTCGCTGCCTCTCCTCTTTGTTAAGGTTGGTGTTTAATTTTAGTTTTTTTTTTCAATTCTAGTGATTATAGTTGATTGTTAGTATATTATTGTTTTAGTTTGTTGGGTTGTGTTATTGTTAATTTGATTTGATTATTGTTAGTTAGGTAGAGAATTGGAGATTTTTTATTTTAGGGTTTTCTTTTAAATTGGGCATTTTTAAATTGGGTATTGTAATTAGTGAATGAATTAGGGTTTTTTATTTATTTTAGAACTAGTTTAAACTTGAGAATATGTAATTTGATTGTGAATTGAGATTTTTTTGAAATTTGATTGATATATATTGTTAGTTAGTAAAGTGTTGCTTTGAAGTTAGAAATAAGTAATTGAAGAGTATATGATGAATGTTTGAATGTCATGACTATATAGTGATGAATGTTTGAATGTCATGAATATATATTGATCGATGAAGTTTTTTTTTAATTAGAACTTGAATATATAACTAATTGTTGGATTAGAAGTTTATATATAACAAGATATGAACTTGAAGTTGAAGTTGAACTTGGAACTTAAATATAACTAATTAATTCTTGGATTAGAAGTTTATATATAACTAATTTTAGAAATTGGATATGAATTATTGAATTTAATTAGAACTTGAATTTTTGTAGGATTTTAGAACTTTAATTAGGTTGTGAACTTTAGAAATCTTGAATTATTGTATTATTTTAAAACTTTAGGTTGTGAACTTTAGAAATCTTGAATTATTGTAGAATTTTAGAACTTAAAGTTGTGAACTTTAGAGAACTTGAATTTTTGTAGGATTTTAGAACTTTATAAGGTTGTGATAGTTAGAAATCTTGAATTATTGTAGGATTTTAGAACTTTAAGTTGTGAACTTTAGAGAACTTGAATTTTTGAAATATTTTAGAACTTTAGGTTGTGAAACGTTAGAAATCTTGAATTATTGTAGAATATTCGAACTTTAAGTTGTGAATTTTAGAGAACTTGAATTTTTGTAGGATTTTAGAACTTTAAGTTGCGAACTTTAGAGAACTTGAATTATTGTAGGATTTTAGAATTTTAGGTTGTGAACTTTAGAAATCTTGAATTATTGTAGGATTTTAGAACTTAAAGTTGTGAACTTTAGAGAACTTGAATTTTTGTAGGATTTTAGACTTTATACGGTTGTGAGCGTTAGAAATCTTGAATTATTGTAGGATTTTAGAACTTTAAGTTGTAAGCTTTAGAGAACTTGAATTTTTGTAGGATGTTAGAACTTTAAGTTGTGAACTTTAGAGAACTTGAATTTTGTAGGAACTTTAGGTTATGAAACGTTAGAAATCTTGAATTATTGTAGAATTTTAGTACTTTAAGTTGTGAATTTTAGAGAACTTGAATCTTTGTAGGATTTTAGAATTTTAAGTTGTGAACTTTAGAGAATTTGAATTATTGTAGGATTTTAGAACTTTAGGTTGTGAACTTTAGAAATCTTGAATTATTGTAGGATTTTAGAGCTTAAATTTGTGAACTTTAGAGAACTTGATTTTTTGTAGGATTTTAGAACATTATAAGGTTGTGAGTGTTAGAAATCTTGAATTATTGTAGGATTTTAGAACTTTAAGTTGTGAAACATTAGTAATCTTGAATTATAGTAGAATATTAGAACTTCAAGTTGTGAATTTTAGAGAACTTGAATTTTTGTAGGATTTTAGAATTTTAAGTTGTGAACTTTAGAGAACTTGAATTTTTGTAGGATTTTAGAGCTTTAGGTTACTTTAGATATCTTGAATTATTGTAGGATTTTAGAACTTTAGGTTGTGAACTTTAGAAATCTTGAATTATTGTGGAATTTTAGAACTTTAAGTTGTGAAATTTAGAAATCTTGAATTATTGTAGGATTTTAAATTTTAGGTTGTGAACTTTAGAAATCTTGATTTATAGAATTTATGAACTAATTATTAGGTTGAACTTTAGAAATTTTGATAAAATGTAGTTTTTATGAACTATTTGTAATTTTGAAACGAATTTTGAAAGACTTTATAAGTCTTTATATTGTGATTTAGATATTTTGAATGTTAATTTAAGTTTGTTGTTTTATATTTTGTGTAGCTTCTTTATAATGATTTGTGTTTGATTGGGCTAAATTGAATTGAATTGAGTTGAATTGCTTTTCCAGGTGGGCATCAGAAACAGATAGTTTTCTGCTGTCAAAAAATTGCAGAAAAAGCGATGGTTTGTCCGTCGCTTTTCTGGATTTTATTTTTTTTAAAACCCAGAAAAGCAACGGACGGAGTCCTTTAGTCCGTCGCTTTTTTTAATTTTATTTTTTTTAAAACCCAGAAAAACAACGGACAGGGTCCTTTAGTTCGTCGCTTTTCTGAATTTTTCAAAATTTTATTTCCAAAAAAGCGACGGACGGCGTCTCATTGTCCGTCCCTTTTCAAGATTCTAAAAAAAATTAAAATTAATTAAAGCGACGGACTTCGTCTCTTTTTAATTTTTATTTTTTTTTAAAAAAGCGACGGATGGCGTCGCATTCTTCAAAAAAAATATTTTTTAAAAAAAAAACAAAAGCGACGCTGTCCGTCGCTTTTGAAAAAGCGTCGAGCCAAAAAGCGACGAGATTGACTGCGTCACTTTTGGCCAAAAAAGCGACGAGATTGACTGCGTCACTTTTGGCCAAAAAAGCGACGCAGTCCGTCTCTTTTTGGCAGTTTTTTAGTAGTGGCCTCAGTAAATGAGAGATATAAACTAATCTCTAAAAGATTGATTATGGTATCTAAAACAATTAAAGAACCAAAATGTCCTTTATTCTTATGGTCTTAAATATACCATTTGAAAACTTAAAATTGAAAAGTCGTCAATAAAGAAAACAGATATTCTTTTTAAAACAGACTATTTCGAGAGATAAAAGAATTTGTAGAGTACCTTACAACTTCAAGAGTGATATTGAAGACATTAAAGTTGAGTGGATCATCCTTTATCTTTTTCCTTTCTGTTATGCAAATAAGAATAATGAACAAGGATAGGTAACAAAGTTGGGAAAGTATGAAATTTTCTACAACTTTTCCTCTTCCTTGTTTTTCATCAAATACATATTCTTCTGTGTTCTCTTCAACACCTTTAACTGGTATAAATAATGTATATGGAGGAAGATACCTGAAAAAAGGTTAAATAATCATGTCTTTTTCTTCTTTTTATTCACTTTAAACTATGTATAATGTATCAAAATGTCTTATGACTTCTTGCCTTACACATGTCATGCGACAACTGACAACAATGAGTTATCAAATTAGGAATTCAGAAAATTAATTATTTTTTAAACTACCTAAAAATAAAATTAAGACGAAACAAATTGAAACTGAGAAAATGTTAGTATAGTGAGAATAGAAAAAGTAGGAGTAGGGGTGTGCATTCGGTTTTTCGATTTAGTTTTGCACTATTCGGTTTGGATTTTTCGGTTTTTGATTTTGTAAAAGTGTAACCCAATCCGATCCAAAATAAATTTGGTTTGGTTTGGTTTTCCTCTATTCGGTTTGATTATTCGGTTATGTCAACAATTAATAACATAACCAAAGTAATAATATTGAATCCCTTAAATATACTTTCTAATATAAATCATAAGAAAAAACTTAAAACACAATACTTATAAGTATACCTATTATAGATGTCCAAACATAAAATATAAACGTAATCATCGTGAAAGGCAATAACCAAAAAGGGACAAAAGTGGTTAACTCCAACTTAATTCTAAACCTAAACATATATATATATATATATATATATATAGAGAGAGAGAGAGAGAGAGAGAGAGAGATAATTCGGTTTTTTTCGATTTTTCAGTTTTTATTTTTTTAAATTCGAAACCAAACAAAGTAATTTATTAATCCAAAACCAATCCGAAAAATCAAAAAACCAATCCAAATAAATTCAATTTTTGATTTGGTTTGGTTATTCGATTTAACCCGAATAGTGCACACCCCTAAGTAGGAGCGAGTCAAACAACAAAAATTTCAATATAATTTTTTTTTGCTGACCATGGCGTTCGGGCCAATTTTTGCGCACCTCGACTCAGGAGTGGAGCCACCCCTGGCCCTTGGCCAAGGGGTGTCAAGCGACACCCCTTCGTCGGAAATTTACATTGTATATAGAAGTCAAATTTTGGTTTAATAAATATATATAAAAGTATTGACATCTCTTGAGACAAATGAAAGGTTTAGTCTAGTGGTTAAGGTGTTGCAAAAATTCCTTTAGGTTGTGTATTCAAATCTTGTTGACTTCATAATTTTTATTTTTTTTTCTTACTACAACCATTGACACCCCTTTCTGAGAATCCTGCTCCTCTAGTACCTCGACTAATTCAACGAAATATATGTCACCTCACACTAGCAACAAGTACCAGGTTACTCTGTCCACCAAGGCTAGGACAGATAGGAAGAATCACCTAGTGTTTTTTTTAATCTCTGCTAAGTTTTGAACCTGAGACCTTAGGATTCTCAATAATTTCATTGACCATTAGGCCACAACCTTGGAAGCCTAGTGTAATTCCAAAAGTGGGATTTGAGGAAGGTGGGATGTATGTAGACCATACCCCCACTTTTGTAGGGGTATAAATACTAATTTCGATAAAAAAAAAATCGTTATAAAGAAAAATATAATGGAATAGATGAACTTACATCATTACTATGAACATCACCAAAATTGGTGGTGAAAGAGTGGAGATATCAACAATAGTTTCACCAGTGTGTCTTGCATTCACAACTTGAAACAATGATCCCACAAATCTTTGATAACTATTTAGTCCATTGAGACCATTAGAATTCCATTCCAAAACACAAAACAATATGAATTGCACCAAGATGAAACCAAACATAGTAACCACTAACAATCTTGAATGTTGTCTAGAAAACAAATGTAGATGTCCTATTTCTCTTGAATTCTTCAACAAATACTTAGCTTCTCTTTTCTTGGACACGAATAATTTTCCCATCAACCTAATCAAAAATCTCAAACACATTGGATATAACGCGTTCCCAACAAGAACTTGAGGGATGAAAATCAAAAGAAGACCTGAATTCTTGCTAAACACCATCATGTTTTCGTTCGTTGGAACAAATCCACAGCTAACAAAGGATGAAATGGTTGTGAAAATCGCAAAAATGTAGGTATTTATCCCCTTATTTGTTAGTACATCTTTTGCACTTGAAACAAAGGCTAAATACACTAAAACTAATGACATACCAACAATGTTGATGACTAGAAGATAAACTAATGTTACAACTCCAAGCAATTTAATAGATTGGTACTTGAGATTATTATCTGATGACGCGAAATCATCTTTATCTGACTTATTAGATTTTGGAGAATCAGGTAAAACGACAATGTCCAACTCAATATTATAATCGTCATCATTATTAAAATTCGAGTTTCTTGGACTAGAAGTACTACTACTACTAAGTATTGACTCAATTTTGCTATTTTTTCTCCATGGCTTAAACTTAGGTCTTATTAAATGAAGTTCAATCATAGAAATAAAGACCTCACCACCTATGAACATCAAAAATGTTATAACAATGAGTTGGGAATTTGAAAAGACCTCCATTTCTAAAGTGGACATACTTGAAACAGTAACAGAAGAAACACAAGTGAAGAACAAGTCTAAATTGGTAGACGTAAAATCTTCACTATGTCTCAGGTTCAAGTTTCTGAGAATTAAAAAACCGAAAATAGAGATGAAGATGAAGTAAAAAAGTTGTATGGCAAACTTGTTCACTTTAAAAAGAATGGATTTGTATAAAGAAGAAATGAGAAAACATGTTGATCCACATAAATATGACATATACAAATATATAGAGCTACAAAGATGTTGTAGCTTTTTTCCCAAATAAGATAAGCTACTCATTTTTGAGAAATTACAACCACTCTTCTTAATTTTGGATCTAGAGTAGTAAGGTGTGTGTATATATATATATATATATATATGATAAATGTTTTAGTTAGTTTTATATGATTTATTCTCTATCTTATTTAATTTGTTTCAGAAAAAATATTACTAATGATTTACTAAATTTAAACTTCCCATTAAATATACTTCTCTACCTCCAATCATTAAAAAAAGTTAATGATATATCAGTAAAAAATATCATTCTTATTTATAATTTTTTGAAAAGCGTGTGAAAAAAAAAAAAGAATAAGTAATATAGGACGGAAGGAGTATATTATTCGTTGAATGATTAATTCAATTATGCTTTATGAAGTCAATGTTTTAATAAACAAATGTATCGCAATTTAAGAACCTTAAATCATTCAAATATTTTATTAAAATAGTAGAAATTAAAGGGGTCGTACAACAAGTACATTCATATGATGGTCTTGTAACGTGATTTTGTTGATTGGATTAAATTTAAGGATAATAATTGATAGTATAAACCACTAATTTATTAGTATCCTCCTATTAATTATTAGTATATATGTTTTTTTTCTTTTTTAAATGATTTTATTTACTTATTGGAAGTTAATAAACCAAATAAAAAAAGATGAAAGAACAATCGTTAGGCTAGGTGTTGGTCTACTACATGAGATAACTGGGATAGTTCTGAATAAAAGAAACCTACGCTATTAGAAACTATGAAATTTGTCGGTTATTCCTAGCTAATTTATCACTATAACATGTCTAGCTAATTGAATTTTCTTATAATTTGTCATTAATCTATAGCTAAATTGAATTAACATGAATTTTTTTTGCTTACCTATAAATTTGACCCATCTCTAATTTCCTATTTTTTTTAGTAGTGAGCTAGGAGAATTACTAGTAATAGTAGAGAAATTTAGGCTACTAGTCATAATAAGGGAGGATTTGATGGTAAATTCCATGTTAATTTTTTTTTAATTATATACAATTAAGATTTTAAACACTTTATTAATTAGGGGATTAGATGTAGAAGTGGATCTTGAAAATTATAAATAATTGCTACTTTATATATTAAAGCCTTTGAAATGTCAATTTTCCAATTGAACAATTTCCATCCTGTATGTGTCATGCCTACAATAATGTTGTAAATTACGTCCAATATTTGAAACAAAAATTTATCTTAGTCTAAGATTCAATTATTGTTATTATTTTAGTTGGTTGCTTGGCATTAAGAGGGCCTTTTGAAGTCCCAACTCACCTGCCATGGGGTTTTAAGCAATTTATATTATAGCAATAATTCTGCATTATTTCATTTTTATATATATCTATCTATATATATATGGGGTAAAAATGGGGCTCGACACATGGGCAAATTAGGAAGCAACACATGGCAAGAGAAATATAGGTTAAACATATGACTCAACAGGGATTGCCCTGAGTACACTATCTTTGGAGTGTGATGGTTGAGGATGATTGTATTAGCAGAAAAAGGCGAACTCGGAATTTAAAGATTGTGGGGCACTAATATCTTAGGCGCTAGCAAATTTTTTGATTGAGGGATAATATCGTGTCTGATTGGTCATAGTGGTGTGAGCAATAACGAAAATAGAAATATATAGGTGAAATATGAATTCGTTGTAACAGTTAATTGCGTTATTTTCCTGGTCAATGGTGTGATGAATATACTGCTGATTGCAGATTCGAATCCTGTATGTATCACTTATGTTGTTATTATAAACCTTTAATCAAAAACAAAAAAATAATATTAAAAATGTGCTATTCCGAAATCGATCTGGGATCACAGTTATAAAAACAACCGCTTCAACGAACGTCCCAAGGTGCATTTCTATTTGTAATGGTGCATAGTTAAAATATATCTATCCTCAAAGTATATACACATAATATATTTTTAAAAAGTTAACAAATGCCCGTGCACTCTCATTTATACTGTTGAATCATTTACTAATAAGTTGTAACTACTTAAATCAGACTAACCAATAATATTTTAACTTGTGGCATTTCACTTACCCACAAATAACAATGCAATTGTGTGTTGATTCCGTGGCTGAATAATACCTTGCATCCGATCCGGCATCAATTAATTGGTATAACATGGCAATCATCCTAAATTTTTAAGTTAAGTCAATTCTTACATAATTGATGATTACTATTCTAAAATCAATAATTTGATGAAATAAATATTGTTTGTATCCTATGATGAAATACCTTGGAATATACTGACCAACGAGAAACACTTTATATAGAATTTCATCAAAACCTTAATTAAGGGTCTTAATTAGATATATATCCCACACATGATTTAGGGTCAAATCATAATTGTTAAGATGAACATGGTAGATGTTTAGTGATTATTAAGATGGTGGGGGCAGCCTAGTCATTAAAACATGACAAAATCAGAAATTTATATAAAGAGATTCAATTTTTTTATAAGGTTCTCGTTGTAATTTAAGCATATGACCTAAAGTATTTTTCACTCCCTTCACTTGAATTTTATTTCATGTCAAAAGAAATTCAACCATTTATATACAATATAAAAAAAATATATTTGCTGCTTTATTTAGGAAAGGACAAAGGAGGAAGCTTCATATGCAATGAAAAAAGGAAATTAAAGTTATTAGAAATTTTGTTTTCACAAATGTATTTTAATAGTAGGTGTGAGGTCGGTCACATCTTGATATTTTTGTGAATATCTTATGAGTTTATAAGATTTTTGAAATCTCTCTTTTGGAGAATGTATTACCTTTTATATAGACAGGTACTAGGGTTTATAATAAATTAACCTCTAAAAAACCTAACTTTATTAAATCACGCTTATCTAGTAGAGTCCATAAAATTTTGATATTTATGGACTACGAGCACTTGTCTCATAAATACTTTGAGTGTTTAAAATTACGTATTAAGGCAAACATATGATATGTATTTATCATACATCACTATAATTTGAAATAATTATCATTCGCAACTACTGTTTTATAATAGGGCTGGACATAATTTGGTTCAAATCGAAAAAATCGATCGAACTGAATCTTTTTTTAATTTTGGTTTTGACTTTTTGATTTAATCGGTCGATTTTTTGATTTTAAATTTTAAAATTTTGGTAATTCAGTTTGGTTTTCCGGTAAGTAATTTGTAACTTTTTCATTTTCCTCATTACCAATTCCTTCATGTCCAACAAACCCATATAGCTAAGTCCAAAACTAAATGTGCTTTTCCACCTAAGTCAAGACCAATGATATCATCAGTTAATTATTATTTATATAGACATGGATTAGGGTTTATAATAAATTAGCCTCTAAAAAAATCTAACTTAATCAAATCGCTAATCGAGCTGAATTTTTTTTTTTTTTTTTTAATTTTGGTTTTGATTCTTCGATAAATTGGTCGGTTTTCGATTTTAAATTTTAAAATTTTGGTAATTTGGTTTGGTTTTTGGTTTTTAATAAGTAATTTGTAACTTTTTCATTTTCATTTTCCTCATTACCAATTCCTTCATGTCCAACAAACCCATATAGGTAAGTCCAAAACTAAATGTGCTTTTTCACCTAAGTCAAGACCAATTATATCATCAGTTAATTATTTTTTTCCCCACTTTTTATTTTCTTAGAGATATCTTATGTCCTTTCATAAACAACAAGGTTCTAAAGACTCCGTACTAAATAGACTTTAGCTGCTTAGTTTAGATTCATCTAGTTTTAGCTTAAAGTATTTTCTTACTTCATCTTTGTTTTTGTCGGGCTTTTTTTCTTTCTATTCTTTCATAATCTACCAATCTCAGAAATTTATAACATGATAAGTGCAAACCGAAAAATCAAACTGAATTTTAAAAAATCAAACCAAATCAAAGCAATTTCAATTTGATTTTAATTTTTACTTTTACTAAATCAAACACCTAAAAAAACGAACTTCTCAAACTGAATCGAACCAACCCAATGCCCACCCCTACTCATAAATCGAAGTAATTTCAATTCGATTTCGATTTTTACTTTTACTAAACCGAACATCAAACAAAAAAAATGAACTTCTCAAACTGAACCGAACCGGCCCGATGCCCACCCTACTCATAAATTAGTTTATACAAACTAAAAATCTTAACCAAATACTCTCCTAATAATTGCTTATTTTCTACTTATATTCATCAAATAAATTAATGTAATGTGAAGGTTCAAATTGACCTCTCTCTTGGTAATCAATGTTATGTAACCCCCTCCCCAAATCCTCCCTCAAACCAAAAAAAGTAAAAGAAAAAGGGATCAATAATTCTGGATGTTGACTTATACTAACCACTAATAGCCATGTTTGAATTATTTTATTTTTAAAAAAATAGCTACCCGTGTAGAAACCGTGTCAACCTTTGTACTATTTTTTAATCCTAATTAAATATATCAATGAATAGGGTTTTAATAAAAATAAATTCTTACATCTTATTTGTTTATCCAATTTACAATTCCATTTTTTTTATGATTGTGAATTTGACTTTTTTTTTTGTATCAATCACATGTACCTGTGTATGTTGAGGTTTAGGAATTTGTGAGATTGTTCGGTTGGTGGTACTAAAATAACAAATAATAATATAAAATTTTGTGTAAGATAATACTACTTTAGTATTAATTTATGTAGCGATATTTGATTTGAATTTAGGTTTATAACGCGTAATTTAATTGTTACGTTGAATTTTCAGGAATTATTACACCTACAACACAGATTTTATGAGGTGGCAATTGGGTGATTTTGATCTTGATTTACAAACAAGTAATTTGATATTGATGGATTTGGACTTGTAGACCTACACCCAGTTTATAATTATAAAAAAAACTAGTGAAATTGTCCGCGCTTCGCGCAACTATATGAAACATTTATAAGATAATAATATGTAAAATTTATATTTAGGTTAGTGTCGAATATATAAGATAATATTGATATTTCTCTTCATCTGCGATATGATACATTTCTTCCTCATTTTTTAAACATATAAAATAGAATATTTTTTGCATCTTTTTAAGTGCAAACAATACATATGTATATAGTAGAACAAAATATTCATTGTGGTAAAGTAAATGGAATAAGAGGTAATATTTTAAAATAACAATATATTGTACTATATTGAAAATATTTTGTGTGTTTTAATTTCCTCTATCTTTTGTAGGAGTGCTAATTTTCTATACAAATTCTAATTTCGTAAAAAAGAATTTGATTTTTTTTTATCGTGTCTTTATTATTACACTTGGTTATTATAATTTTTTTTAAAACTAATTAAATATTTATAAGAATTATGAAAAATGAAACATACAAAAGTGTGAATAATATTTAAGATTAGAAGTTACAAGTAAGATGAAGAGACACGAGTTATAAATAATTCAAATGTATAATTTTATTAGACATTAAATGCATTAATAATTATGCATTGATAAATGAAAATAAGGGGTGAAAATACAAAAATGAATAAAAAAATATAATAATCGGTGATTGTATAAATATTATAAATACATTTCAAACTAAAAATAATAGCGACGAAAATAGATTGTTACATACGCAAAAAAATGGCATCATGAAAATAATATTTTATTTTTCAATTACTTTTTACAAATATAATAAAAATAAAACTCCTAATCATCATTTTTTTTTTGTTGAAATGGGATAATTATAATAATTGTGCTTCATAAAAAAAATAAAAAAAATACTAAAGGACCAAATGATGAGCATTGACAATACATGTAGCTAAATTGTTTTAGCAAAAATAATCTCGAATTATGCTCCCCCCCCCCCCCCCCCTCCCCCTCCCCTCTCTTCTATCATCTTCCTTTGCAAGTAGATCCACCATCATATTTTGCTCCATATGTCAAGTTTTTCATCATATGCTATCAATTGAATAAGAAAAATATGAATAAATAAATTATCATATACCAATTAAAAAAATAATTGTATTAAAAGAAAGAAGAAATTTAAATTATATGTAATATATCTATATATTATTTTTTTCAACAGTACTAACAATACTAAAATATAATCATCTCTTGAAATCTAACAAATAGTATAATCAAATTACATTATATCCCAAAAACTGACTATTAGAAAGAACAATTGCATACTGACAACACATTATTCATTATTACGAAGGTTTTTTTTTTATCATACTTGTTTAGTGAATGATAATACATACATAAATAATATATTAAGAAAACATGTCAAAGTAAATAAAAAGAAATGAAATATATCTTACCTTCATGTACTTCTTTTTTACTACATGTTAGTTAATTCACAAAAAATATGATGAAGGAGAGAAATGATAATGTTGAATGTGAATCTTCATGAAACTAAATATGAATTTATATAGGCAAAATAAAGGAAATGAAAAAAATAAAGACTTGAGAATGAAATGAAATATTTCTTACCTTCATGTACTTCTTTTTTGTTACTTGTTATTTCATTCACAAACCAATATGATGAAGAAGAGAAAAGATAATCTTGAATGTGAATTTTCATGAAACTAAATATGAATTTATAGGCAAAATAAAGGAATACCATAAGACATTATAAACTTACAAATTTAAGTTTGGAGGTTATGGACATAAAAATTATGGTAGTTATGAATATTATTAAAAGTAAAAATTAAAGAGGTGTAAGTCATGGGTAATAAATCCTTGTGAATAAATTAAATAATAAAGAGAATTTTTTTTTAAATATAAAATAATATTTTCATTTTATGGTTAGAAGTGAGGCAAACAAATAAAAAAAGAATGTGAAGAATTTTTGTTGTAAATGTTCCTCCACTAATAAAATATTTATTTGTAATAAATTAAGTAATTTACTCTTACAATGCAATAATTAATTTAAATAAGAAAAAAGGCCAAAAAAGAAGAGAAAAGATAAATGTAAATGGAGGCCATAGAGATGTGACACATCACCTTGTCTATGTTTCTCCATTATTATATATACAAATTGGGTCCAACCGACTTGTTTAACTAAGAGTTAAGGATAAAAACATATCTACACTATTCAGTTTTTTGAGTTTCATACTTGAATTATTGAGAGTGTGAGTTTCTTATCTAAATCATCATCAAATGTTAAGTGAAACACATCTCAACTAGTTTCACACCTAAACTATTGAAAGTGTGAGTTTCCTACCTGAACTATCACCAAATGGTTAGTGAAACACATCTCAACTAGTTTCACACTTGAACTATTGAGAGTGTAAGTTTCCTACCTGAACTATCACCCAATAGTTAGCGGAACTATTGAGAGTGTAAGTTTCCTACCTGAACTATCATCCAATAATTAGCGGAACTCTTGAGAGTGTAAGTTTCCTACCTGTACTGTAACACCCCAGAGAATTTTCGAACTAAGACTCGAGCCATCCTTCATGTGGAGTGGGATTTTACCGAGGAATAAAAAATTTCTTGAGTGTTAAGTTAAGGTCCCTAGGTGTAGCACATTGAGTTCCAAGAAGAGTTGAATTGGAAATAGTCATTTTGGAAAGAATCTGGAAAATTTGGCTATGGAAAAAAGGTGAGTTTTTGGTCAACTTTGAGCAGTCGTATCTCCTAGCTCAAAATGATTTAGGCGAATTTCCAGTTATGTCTGGAAAGCCCTTGGAATGATCTTTCCAACGCCGCCGAGTTTGCTTGATTCCGAGTTCGTATGAGTGACTTATGCCCTTTGGAAGTTGGGTTGTTGGCACAGTCGCACAGTCGCACAGTGCAGTTTGTTTAGTCCGAAAATTTTAAGGGTATTTTGGTCTTTTCCCTAATCTTTTCTTTGGGTTATATTGAGGTGTTAGACTGATGTTTGGATCATTTTTGTCCCATTTTAAAGAGTGAGAGTAAGAGTGAGAGTTAGGGCTTGGAAGATAAGAGAGAAAGAAGAGGAAAAGAAGAGGAGAAAGAGAAGAAGAAGCTAAGGATCGTCGTGGATTTTTGTCGGGGGTGATCCCTAATCAGGTATGTGAGTCTTTAGTGTGGGTTTATCCTTTCCCCCCACATACCAAACTCGTTTTTATGATTTGAGAAGAGATTGGATTTGTTGTTGAAGTTGTTAGTTGTTGTTGATGTTGTTAGTTGTGTTGTTGAAGTTATTGTTGGTTGTGGGACAGGATTGGGCTGTGTATTTGAGTTGTGACCTATTGTATATTGAGGGATTTTATGATCCTTAGTGTTGGTTGGTTCATACCCCCACACACCAACTCGTTTTTAATTCCAAGAGAAGATTTATTGGTTGTTGAAGTTGTAGTGGTGTTGTGTTGAAGTTCTTGTTGATTTAGTACAGATTTCTGGCTGTGATTTTTGAGTTGAATCTATTGTATAATAAGGGTCTTTATGATTCTAAGTGTTGCTGCTGAAACCTTGAGGTTGAGAGGGTTTAGAATTGGAAAGAAACAAGGGGAAAAAGTCGGATTTTTGGGGAAAAAGGGGCTGGGCTGTTGCACCTCTCCTAGTGCCAAGGACACCAATCCTTCCCTTTCATTCACCATTTCTTTTTTTATACATGTTCCTAGGTATTATACCTATGTTTCCTAGTTGTTTCCAACACTCCAAGGTACTTCCAAAAGTCAAGTAAAACTACAAGTCAAGTGAAGTTAGTTTCCAAGTCAAGTGAAGTTAGTTTCAAAGTCAAGTGAAGTTAGTTTCCAAATCAAGTGAAGTTAGTTTCCAAGTCAAGTGAAGTTAGTTTCAAAGTCAAGTGAAGTTAGTTTCAAAGTCAAGTGAAGTTAGTTTCCAAGTCAAGTGAAGTCAAGCTTAGAAGTAAGTAAGTCAAAACAAGTCTTTAAGGTTTTCCAAGAGTCTTCATTGATCGTTTTAACTTCATTTTAAGGCTCAAGTTAAGTAAAGAATGAAGAGTTCCAAGTTAAGAGTTTCAAGTTGAGTAAAGAGTTTCAAGTTGAGTCAAAGTATCGAGTTTCAAGTAAAGTAAAGAGTAAAGAGTTGAGTTCATTTCTCAAAGTTATTAGGGAACTATGTATTCCCAAAGAAGTTTTAAAGAAATGTTTTTACATTTAAACAAGGTTGGAAACTGAGATTTCCAAAAGAGCCTTCGGGCTAGTTTTTGAGTAATTATCTCATATCAGCAGGAATAAATATGTTTTAAAAACATAAGAGCCAGTACATTTTTGGGAGTAGTATTGAGCACCGAATTGGGGGAGCGTTCAAAGAACCCACAGCCCCCATAGAACCATGTTAGCCACCATGGGTAGAAAAGGATCATACTTTTTAGATGAATCCTTTTCAGATTAGACTAGTGGATCCATTAGGCAGTTCAGGTCTTATACCTTTGGCCGGGTATAAGATGCTCTGGCAGCGTGAGGTCGATCGCTGTATCATCACTATAGCTCTTATGTGATGGTTGTCGGTTAGAGAAACTCCCACAGCAGTTATTGTATTTTCATACACAGAAATTATTGTATTTTATATACATCAGTTCAATTGTATTTCTATATACATCTCAGGCTTATTGTATCCTTGTATACACTCAGAGTTTATAGCATGTTTTAAACAGTCTTTCTTTATATCGCACTTGTTTTAAATTGCCTTATATTGAAAGAAGTCAGTCAGGTTGAGTTCAGTTATTCAAGAGTCGAGTATCCTTGAGTTAAGTATCTTTGAGTTAAGTATATATCTTGAGTTAAGTATATATCCTTGAGTTGAGTATCTATCTTGAGTTGAGTATCTATCTTTGAGTTGAGTATCTATCTTTGAGTTGAGTATCTGTCTCTGAGTCCAGTATCTATCTTCTGAGTTGAGTAAGTTTGAGTAGTTTTGGGTATTCCTTGAGTTGAGAAAGTTTGAAAAGAGGTAAGTTATTCAATTTATTCCAGTTTTTCTTCTAGCCTATGTTGTTTAGCTTTCTAGCTTACATACTCGTACATTCCACGTACTGAGCCATTTGGCCTGCATCTTTTTATGATGCAGACACAGGTATTCAGGATCATCAACAGGAGATTCGTTGATACATCCGGGAGTTCCAGTTAGCTATGACAAGCCTCTTTGCTTCCGGAGGATTTCATTTACCTTTCAGTTGTATCAGTTGTTAGGAGGTCGTGGGTCTTGTCCCGGCTTCCATCTTTATCAGTTAGAGGCTTCATAGATAGACAATAGAGTTTCAGAAGTCTCTTCATTTATTTTGTTAAATGTTTTGAAGACTAAAGTTGCCTTTTATGGCGAGTTGTATATATATTCTATTATACAGAGTTTTCTTTTGAGTTAAAGATTTATAAAGTTGAGTTTATAAACTCTTATTCAGTTTTAAGCTCTTGTATGCTTAAGTTAGTATTCCGCTTGGAGTCAGCCAGGATGAGGGTTCGCTTGGGGACCAGAAATGGTCTTCGAGTGCCGGCCACGTCCAGGGTGTAGGCTCGGGGCGTGACAAACTTGGTATCAGAGCACAGAGTTCAAGTGTCCTAGGGTGTCTATGAAGCCGTGTCAGTAAGATCTTGTTTATGGTTGTGAGGGCCCCACTTCTATAAATGAGGGACTACAGACATTTAAGAAAAGTCTCCCTTTTTTTTCACACTCTTAATCGTGCAATAGAGCTAAGTCATGGAGATCTAATCTAACTCGTGCGTTCTTAGAATCTTTCAACTACCCATCATACTGGAGGTGGTTGAAAAGCAGAGTCAGTTTTTTTGTCGATGAGTTGTTCTTAGCAAGAGTCTTGAGAAAGTCATGAGGATTCAGAGGGGCTTAAGAGAAGCCCAAGAGTAAGTTAAGTGTTCAGTTTCAGAGTAATGCCTTCATATGAATCGTGCATTTGAGATAAAAGTGAGTTGTACTTTCTTCTCTAAGTATTGTTTCAGCTGAGATCCTTACGAGGAGGTATGTTTAGAGCTTGGGTATGATTTTCACCCGAAAGAGTAGCATGAGTTACGAGATCATGAGCAGTAGTAGAGAAAGAGCCTAGAGTTAGAGAGAAAAATATACAGAAGTTTAGTAATTTAAGTAAGGGAGATAGTGATGAGGCAAGCTATGTTATTGTAGTCATGCACCCAGTAAGTTATGAATGAGGAGTTGTCCCTTATGGGTAGACTAAGAAGTGATGAGTTGTGAAGATTACATCATAAGAGGAAGAGTGTGTTGTAGCTAGATAGGAGTTAGTGATGAAGTGTTATTGTGTAGAAAATGACCAAGTGCGAGTGTTGAAAAAAGAAAGCAGAGTATTCATAAGGTGTTAGATCTACGCTAGGCTTATGATTTTGAGGGAGGTCCCATAACATTCAAGTGGTATAGAATTATTGGGCATTGATGTATAGTGAATGAGTAAATAGTACTCAAGTTGTGAAGGGAAATATGATAGTAAATTGTGAGTATGAATACTAAGAGGTGAGGTTTGACTTTTGGCCATAAGGTCCTAGTGGACGAGAGTTTCTGAATTTGTACCTAGTATTTGTAAGTTAGTGTAGTAAGCGAGCAATCATATTAATATTCGGGTTTAGTCATAAACCTTAAGCTTGAATTTGAGATGAGTGTCTTGACCAAAGAAATGGCAACATGAGAGTGATGATGCTAGTCTTGAGATTTGATCTAGTAGACTTGACATAGAGTAAGTGAGGAATTAAGGTGATTAGTCGCAATAAAT
Organism: Solanum verrucosum; assembly: GCF_900185275.1. Taxonomy (NCBI): domain Eukaryota; kingdom Viridiplantae; phylum Streptophyta; class Magnoliopsida; order Solanales; family Solanaceae; genus Solanum; species Solanum verrucosum. The sequence continues at coordinate 552,288 of NW_026020443.1, forward strand.
ATGAGTGGTACAAGTGAGAGACCCTAACCTTTAGATAAGGGCAATGAAGTGTGATTAAGTCACCAGAGTAACAAAAGCGTTAAGAGGTGTACCGAGAGTGTATGTAACCAGAAGAAGTTAAAGGAAACACCTTTGAAAGAGGACTTAGCACCGCTTATAGAGAGTTTGGTAGGCATGAGATAAATTTCTCCCAAGTGTTAGATTAAAAGAAGAGGTAAACAAGTTAAATATGTGGAATAGGTCCATAGCTTTCAAGTGTTAGCTTTAGACCTAAGGGGGAGATGTCAAGATGAGAAATGGAGTCAAGTGTTTTAGATTAAGATGGTAATGAATTCAAAGAGTTTGCGAGATATCTTTTCAGAGGCCATTTTAGAAATGGAGTGGTGTTAAAAAGAGGAGGTTGATGTTCTTATCGTGTTGTGATGGTGGGATAGTTCCATTTAAGTTTTTTTTTTTTAACACTGAGGAAGAAAAGGATGAGGTTTTACTATGAGAAATATTCAAATGAGAGCCCTTAGTTGGATCTAAAGGAGTGGTTAGTAAGAGTCCATGGAGTGTTAGAATACTAAGCTTTAATGTGGTGTTAAAGAGTTATAGTCTTGGGATAAGATTCCCTATAGAGAGGTATAGAATCCGAACCTAAGGATTTGGGTTAAGCTTGAATATGGTAAGAGCAGACCATTAGACGCAGACCTTAGTAAGAGTAGACCCTTCCATACCAAGACTAGCCGTCATTCGAGGACGAATGATTCCAAGGGGGAGATATTGTAACACCCCAGAGAATTTTCGAACTAAGACTCGAGCCATCCTTCATGTGGAGTGGGATTTTACCGAGGAATAAAAAATTTCTTGAGTGTTAAGTTAAGGTCCCTAGGTGTAGCACATTGAGTTCCAAGAAGAGTTGAATTGGAAATAGTCATTTTGGAAAGAATCTGGAAAATTTGGCTATGGAAAAAAGGTGAGTTTTTGGTCAACTTTGAGCAGTCGTATCTCCTAGCTCAAAATGATTTAGGCGAATTTCCAGTTATGTCTGGAAAGCCCTTGGAATGATCTTTCCAACGCCGCCGAGTTTGCTTGATTCCGAGTTCGTATGAGTGACTTATGCCCTTTGGAAGTTGGGTTGTTGGCACAGTCGCACAGTCGCACAGTGCAGTTTGTTTAGTCCGAAAATTTTAAGGGTATTTTGGTCTTTTCCCTAATCTTTTCTTTGGGTTATATTGAGGTGTTAGACTGATGTTTGGATCATTTTTGTCCCATTTTAAAGAGTGAGAGTAAGAGTGAGAGTTAGGGCTTGGAAGATAAGAGAGAAAGAAGAGGAAAAGAAGAGGAGAAAGAGAAGAAGAAGCTAAGGATCGTCGTGGATTTTTGTCGGGGGTGATCCCTAATCAGGTATGTGAGTCTTTAGTGTGGGTTTATCCTTTCCCCCCACATACCAACTCGTTTTTATGATTTGAGAAGAGATTGGATTTGTTGTTGAAGTTGTTAGTTGTTGTTGATGTTGTTAGTTGTGTTGTTGAAGTTATTGTTGGTTGTGGGACAGGATTGGGCTGTGTATTTGAGTTGTGACCTATTGTATATTGAGGGATTTTATGATCCTTAGTGTTGGTTGGTTCATACCCCCACACACCAACTCGTTTTTAATTCCAAGAGAAGATTTATTGGTTGTTGAAGTTGTAGTGGTGTTGTGTTGAAGTTCTTGTTGATTTAGTACAGATTTCTGGCTGTGATTTTTGAGTTGAATCTATTGTATAATAAGGGTCTTTATGATTCTAAGTGTTGCTGCTGAAACCTTGAGGTTGAGAGGGTTTAGAATTGGAAAGAAACAAGGGGAAAAAGTCGGATTTTTGGGGAAAAAGGGGCTGGGCTGTTGCACCTCTCCTAGTGCCAAGGACACCAATCCTTCCCTTTCATTCACCATTTCTTTTTTTATACATGTTCCTAGGTATTATACCTATGTTTCCTAGTTGTTTCCAACACTCCAAGGTACTTCCAAAAGTCAAGTAAAACTACAAGTCAAGTGAAGTTAGTTTCCAAGTCAAGTGAAGTTAGTTTCAAAGTCAAGTGAAGTTAGTTTCCAAATCAAGTGAAGTTAGTTTCCAAGTCAAGTGAAGTTAGTTTCAAAGTCAAGTGAAGTTAGTTTCAAAGTCAAGTGAAGTTAGTTTCCAAGTCAAGTGAAGTCAAGCTTAGAAGTAAGTAAGTCAAAACAAGTCTTTAAGGTTTTCCAAGAGTCTTCATTGATCGTTTTAACTTCATTTTAAGGCTCAAGTTAAGTAAAGAATGAAGAGTTCCAAGTTAAGAGTTTCAAGTTGAGTAAAGAGTTTCAAGTTGAGTCAAAGTATCGAGTTTCAAGTAAAGTAAAGAGTAAAGAGTTGAGTTCATTTCTCAAAGTTATTAGGGAACTATGTATTCCCAAAGAAGTTTTAAAGAAATGTTTTTACATTTAAACAAGGTTGGAAACTGAGATTTCCAAAAGAGCCTTCGGGCTAGTTTTTGAGTAATTATCTCATATCAGCAGGAATAAATATGTTTTAAAAACATAAGAGCCAGTACATTTTTGGGAGTAGTATTGAGCACCGAATTGGGGGAGCGTTCAAAGAACCCACAGCCCCCATAGAACCATGTTAGCCACCATGGGTAGAAAAGGATCATACTTTTTAGATGAATCCTTTTCAGATTAGACTAGTGGATCCATTAGGCAGTTCAGGTCTTATACCTTTGGCCGGGTATAAGATGCTCTGGCAGCGTGAGGTCGATCGCTGTATCATCACTATAGCTCTTATGTGATGGTTGTCGGTTAGAGAAACTCCCACAGCAGTTATTGTATTTTCATACACAGAAATTATTGTATTTTATATACATCAGTTCAATTGTATTTCTATATACATCTCAGGCTTATTGTATCCTTGTATACACTCAGAGTTTATAGCATGTTTTAAACAGTCTTTCTTTATATCGCACTTGTTTTAAATTGCCTTATATTGAAAGAAGTCAGTCAGGTTGAGTTCAGTTATTCAAGAGTCGAGTATCCTTGAGTTAAGTATCTTTGAGTTAAGTATATATCTTGAGTTAAGTATATATCCTTGAGTTGAGTATCTATCTTGAGTTGAGTATCTATCTTTGAGTTGAGTATCTATCTTTGAGTTGAGTATCTGTCTCTGAGTCCAGTATCTATCTTCTGAGTTGAGTAAGTTTGAGTAGTTTTGGGTATTCCTTGAGTTGAGAAAGTTTGAAAAGAGGTAAGTTATTCAATTTATTCCAGTTTTTCTTCTAGCCTATGTTGTTTAGCTTTCTAGCTTACATACTCGTACATTCCACGTACTGAGCCATTTGGCCTGCATCTTTTTATGATGCAGACACAGGTATTCAGGATCATCAACAGGAGATTCGTTGATACATCCGGGAGTTCCAGTTAGCTATGACAAGCCTCTTTGCTTCCGGAGGATTTCATTTACCTTTCAGTTGTATCAGTTGTTAGGAGGTCGTGGGTCTTGTCCCGGCTTCCATCTTTATCAGTTAGAGGCTTCATAGATAGACAATAGAGTTTCAGAAGTCTCTTCATTTATTTTGTTAAATGTTTTGAAGACTAAAGTTGCCTTTTATGGCGAGTTGTATATATATTCTATTATACAGAGTTTTCTTTTGAGTTAAAGATTTATAAAGTTGAGTTTATAAACTCTTATTCAGTTTTAAGCTCTTGTATGCTTAAGTTAGTATTCCGCTTGGAGTCAGCCAGGATGAGGGTTCGCTTGGGGACCAGAAATGGTCTTCGAGTGCCGGCCACGTCCAGGGTGTAGGCTCGGGGCGTGACATGTACTATCACCCAATAGTTACGTTAGCGAAACACATCTCAACTAATTTATGATCATGTGTGTACTAGACTCTCTTTTATCACTAGATGAAGTAGATAGTAGAAGGAATAAGATAGTTCTGATACTACATTCTCCTCTCCTAGGGGAAGTATAGATGGAAAAAGTCCAGAGCATGGGAGGGGTGGGGGAATACCCCTCCAAATGGATAGTAAAAAATTCTGGAATGCCAGAGGCCTAAACAGAGCACAAAAGATGAACTTATTTCTGCACAACAATAAAACAACACTGTTTAGGCTCCCGACAATAGTTGCCTTATTAAAATTAATCTATGCAAAGTATACGACTCGATGGAATGAGAATTTGTAGGTGATATGTTACATGCAATGAATTTCCCCCAACTTTCATAAAATGAACCATCCAATACACCATTGCCATCAATGACAGCATGCATGGGGATATTCAAGGTATGGTAGCTGCTCATTGTCATTTGTTTGAAGCATTTCACTCGATCGGTACTTGAATGTTACTACTACACATAAAGAATTTGAATATGATCATAATACTTTGTAGACATTTGAAACTAAACCACCTATGTTTCACAAATGATATTTGGTGCAAGGGTGTCCCATATCCCTCCTGGTCTTTGTATTTCACTCGGCTCTTGAATGTTACTACTACACATGAAGGATGGATTTGAATACCACACTTTATAGAAATTTGAAATTAAACTACATATGTTTCACAAATGATGTGTTTATGTTCTGCAAAGGGAGTTACAGTCAGTGTTATGGTTGTTGAGAGCCTTGAAAAAACTTCTCAAATGCTATAAAATCAAATGTATATATATTCAACATGACAATATAATATATGCGAAATAACTGAATACCAGAGAGGGACACTACCAAGGCAACTCTCAGAGCAAGTGTTTATAGACAAGTTGACTACAACAGTGAGAAGTAATTGGGGGGGTCAAGGAATCTCCCATATGCAGGGAGGATGCTACTTGTCAATGTCATACTATTGCATAGTCATACCTATTGGTCCTCATTTTTCATCCTACCAAACCAAGTGTTGAAGGGTATAACAACGGTGTGTAGAAACTTTCTTTGGTGTGGGAAAATGAGTACTAACAGGGCACCACTAGTGGCATGGGACCTGGTGTGCAAGAACAAAAGAGAGGTTGGATTAGAGATAATTGAATATATATAGTTGAATGAGATAGCCGTTGGAAAATTTGTATGAAACATCGCTCAGAACGCCTATAACTTATGAGTTAGATGGATGGACCATGTCCACATAATTAATAGGAAAGAAATGGTGGCAATATACAGTCCCACTAGATAGATGTTGGTATTGGAAGAAGATATGTCAAATTAGATACAAATTTGCATCGAGGAGAGTACACGATTACAAGTACATATAAATGGAGATGAGGAGAGTAAGAGAAGTGGTCATGGAGGAAATAGATATGGGGAAAGAGAACCCTCTCAAAGCACACTTTATATGTTGTCTAGTCTTACATGGGCGACTACCAACTAAAGAGAGGCTACATAAAATAGGGATAAGATGATAAATGTATGCTATTTGGGGATGAATCAGAAATGGTAGAACATCTATTTTTCGAGTGTCCATTCTCGAAAATATATATGCAAGAACAATTCACATGGCTTGATAAGGGGATCCCACAAGTAGACTGTAAAGGATATGAAGAAGAAATAGACAGATGCACAAAAGGTAGAAGATGCAGAGAATTGATACTGAAAACTATAATAAAGATAATATATAAAAGATATGGAAGGATCGTAACGCAGTACTATGGGAGCAATAAATCCTACACTCAAGCAGGGTAGTAACACAAATCAAGCAAGATTGCAGATTGTGAAAAACATCATTTTTGGACAGAAAACAAGGAAGAGCGCATGAAGCATGGATATATCCATGATGAAGTAATTCACAGAACCATACACTGCTGTTAGTATCTCCTTTTTTATCTTATTCCAATGTCTTCGTTTGATCCATTGTAGAATTTCCTTGACCTCTGTTTGTGGGACTTGAATCCCTAGCCACACTACAACTTCCCTCCTCAATTCTCTTGTTCATTGACATGACATAAAAAGATGCTTGAAGTCTTCTTCATATTATTGATCACAAAGTACACATCTTGTATTTTCACATTGTATCCCCATAGAGAGTAGTCTGCTTCTTGTCAAGAACTTCTTCTAGTTAGATAGCCACATTATATATCTATGTTTAGGTTGCATGATCCTAGTCCAAATAATATCATACTTTTCCAAATTTGCTCTAATTTCAATCTTAATCGGGTAGATCTTAGTAACAAAGTAGTACTTACCAGATGAAGTTAGAATATATTTCCTATTGCTATACCATCCTATCATGCCCATTTTTAACTTATTGAGCTTCCTCCAATATCAACTGCTATCATTAGAAGGTCGGTGAATCCAAAAGTCCTTTCCATTTTTCATATGAATTCCATGCATGGATCCATTTCACCCGTAAAGTTTCCCAACATGATCTAGATCAACTTTCCTACAACTGCTTTATTCTAGTGATTGCAGAGCTTCTGATATTAAGACCTCCTTGAGCTTTGGGCTTGCACACATTGCTCCATGTAATCTTCCTTTTGTTCTCAGTGCTACCCTACAAAAAATCTCTGCATTTTCTATCGGTAGGATGAACGAAGACCCTCAAAAGTTATATTATCAAAAAGATCATTGAATTTATGACCTGAACTTTGACAAGTGCCTGGTTTGTATAGCTCGAATCTTCTATGTTATATTTAGACATATATAGTTGATGACAATCCAGTTTGTTCCACAATGGCAAACCTAAGTATTTCATTGGAAAGGTGCCCAGTACAACCTGTGTACATTCCAATAGTTTGTCCCTTGTCATATCATCCACTCTTGCCACATAATTAAAGACCAGACTTGTCTGTATTGGAAACCAACCCTGTAGTCTGTGAGAAGTGACCAATGACCTCCATAATCCTGCTATTAACAGAACACATTATGAGAGATGTTGAAGGGGTTGATTGCTCTGTTATATGCATGCTAATGGGGGAAGTATGGTTTTCATTGTGGTTCACCTTCATAGCTCTGTCAATACAACTTATCGAGTTATCAAGCTGATCTGCCTTTTGTAAGGAGCTTGAATAGTTCTTTTACTGTAATTCTTAGTACCGATGTCCTTTACATTGACGAGTAAGTAGTTGACCTTTACACATTAAATGGAATTTCTAATCAAGTAGCTTGCTCATAATAAATAGTAATACTCTAGTCAGGTACTTCATGACTAACACAAACAACAGTGGTGAAATGGGCTCTCCTTGTCTCAACCCTCTCCTCCCTTCAAAATATCCTTCCCCATCAACTTTCACAGAGAAACTAGTAGTGGTGATACACTCCATGATCAATTATATGAACTTTATTGGAAAAACCATAGCCATCCAACATCTCCTCAATAAATTCCCACGGTATCAAATCATAAGCTTTTCTTAGGTCGATTTTCATCAAACATAGGAGTGATCTCCTTTTGGAGCAAATTATGACACATCAATATGTTATGTATAAGAGACCTATCCTGGACAAAAATTAAACAACTTGGTTGGCACTAACAATACTAGGCAGTACATGTGCTAGTCAAGTACACAATAGTTCAAATGGAGGAACTTCAAGCGCAAATTTCACATATATACAAGGAAGATAACCAACTATCTGCAGATTACATTATAATATACCAATACCTTGTTTTACAAAAGTGCAAAAGAAAGAAAAAGCTCAAAGATATCTTGCAAATTTATATTTATTTTACATACAATTTGTACCTAGATGATAGTTAAAAGTAATCATAGTTGTGAAGTTATAATACTTTCCAAGCCTTTCCACCTCTTTGATTATACTTCTTCAACCTTCCAAAGAACATGACAATTATCAAAATGAACTTTCCTGTATTACTCCATTTTCCAGCAAATCCATATGTAGCATCCTTGCAATGGCCATCTGGATTTATTTGCCTAGCACAACTATACCCTATTGACATTCCAACAGTCCCATATGCACTGCAAAATTATCATCATTATATATATGCATGAGTTGGAGTGAAAATCACCTTAGTTATAATATTAATATGGCACAATACCTAAACATCCCTTAAAGTTAGACGCGTTTTATTTAGATCTCTTAAACTATCAGTAGTCTTAATAACTCATAAATTTGGCCATTTGATGCTCACTTTTTGGCATGTGGAGATGAAAAATGTCAATAAAATTTTATGAAGTGAAAATGTGGTGGACTCACCTTATGACTTCAAAGAGAATGTTGAGTACATTGAAGTTGAGTGGATCATTTTTCATTTTGTCTTTCTCCACAACACAAATAAGAATGGTAAAAATGACCAAACAAGAAGGTTGTGATAATGATATGTAATCCATTAAGCTTCTCCCTTTACTCTTCTTCATTTTTTCTGACTTCTCTTCATAATTGTAAACAGGCAAAAAAGTAGTATAGGATGATAGATACCTGTAAAACAACCATTGCAATTCTTACATTTTAACTTTATAATAGAAAGCTTTTGACACTCGTAGACATAGAAATTTTGTGGGACTCTATAAGACGTGCTTAATTCGAGTTGGGATTCTTATAAGGTGTATTGAATTCCAACTAGGATTCTTGGAGGCTACTCAATCCTAAACCCTCGTTCCTGCCAATATAAAGGGTATTATATTCCCCTGAAAAGACATCTCGAATATTGCACAAATTCATAAAGAGATCAAATTTAAATCATCCTTATTTGAGAAATACGCAACTAACGACCCTCGAATCATGGATAAATCTTATGAGAGAAGAATCAAGGGAGGAACAAAATTATACCCACAATATTTATCAATAAAACTATATTTCTTAGTTTCTTCCTATATTATTTGTGATTGCAATTTATTTCTGTCACTTTAAATTTTGTTGCAAACAATATTCATTACAAATTACTGTGTATTACTATAATAGGGCAGTAATAATTGTTATACTAATATTACATACTTCCTCCATACCTATTTATATGATAACTGGGAGAATTAGAATTTTCATTAAACGGGTTTAAATATGAAGATTTATACATTCAAAGAAATCAAAGAGGATTCAACATCTTCTCTATATATTTTAAACATATAAATATAAACAATGTAATATTTTACTGAAAGGGGTTCCTCAGGGTCAAGTCCTTATAGAAAGAAAGGAAAGGCAATTAAAACTTGTGAGCTGAAATAATTAAGTTATAGATATTTGTGATTATAGATCAACTCATTATAAATAAAAATGAATATTTTAAAGTCGAATTGTTATTAAACATAGAAAAATATCATTTTTTTATTTATATTCACCGATAAAAGAGTGTCACATAAATTAAAACGCATCAAAAATATTTAATAAAGTTTATGATCAAATACAATATCTTGGCATCTTATTCACCTTCTCCTTTTATAGTGGGAGATGATACGAATAAATCTTGCAAAAGGATGATAAAAGAGTGGGCAAGAAATATTACATGCTTAGTATATATAGAAGTGAGTCATGGATCAAGAACTAAAAACTGAAGACGTGGAGAGACAAGAAGCAGATGAAAAGAATTAAATATGTCATCGAATCTTGGGAAAGTCTATATATGTCATACAATATAAGTTTGGCTCATTTATGTCATTTTTGTTTGAGAAAAAATTTCATCCATGTCATAGATGAGCCAAACTTTTAACTGATGGCATAGATGAGTGCTTTATCAAAGTGTGATAACATATTTAAGCCTTTTGTCTTTTCAAAAAATAATTTGATTAATGACGTGGTCAAATTATCATTGTCCACGTGTAAAAGAAGTTTTGCAAAATTAATCGAAATTGTTTTTAGCTAATAAATAATGACATGGGTGAACTTTTTCACAAATGAAAATGAGATAAATGAATCACATTTTTAACAGATGACATAAATGAGTTCTTTTCTCAAAGTTCAATGAAATATTTAAGTTTTTTCCTTATATAAAAATTGTGAATTTTAGAAAATTTAAAAGAATCATTTTAAAAATATTTATGGTTACTCTAATACATGATCTAAAAAGTTTTAAAATGATAAAAATAATTTGAGAATATATAAAGGGTAACCTAATTAGTCCAATAAGCTTTATAACAAATGTTACAGACTTACAGTATTAAATGATATGTTTAATGAATATATTAAAACCTTAATAAAAATACATATGTTGGATCCAAAGCAATATGCTAGATACACCAAATCACTGATTTGAAGTCAAGGTATAAGTCAAAATAAATAAATAAATAAATAAACAATGATGAATATTTGTGTAAGAATAAGGAATTTGCTATGTGGCTGAAAGAAAAGAAGAACGTGTTCTTAGATCTTCCATTATATGAATTGTTTTGTGACTCTCTAAAAATGGAATATCAAAAAGTAGGGTATCTACATGACTTCTCTATTTATGGAGTAGTAAAATATTGTCACTTCTATGTATATATATATATATATATATATATAGTTGCTTTTATGTGAGAATATAAATAAATAGGAAGAGCATTACAAGAAGCTGTTAATCCATTTTAAAAACCTTTACACAATCAATGCCCAATGGAGGAGAAATTCATTATCTTTGTTGGATGTACGAACAAAATTTCACATTGATAGCTGAAAAGATTGAGGAGCTATTTATAAGGTGTATGATCTGTTAATGATGTGAAGCTTTTCTCGAGACAACACTACAAGAAAACATGAAATTAGCAACGGAATTCAACAATAATTCTTGGCTAATCTGTCGCTATATAATTAGCTCCTAACTAATTGAATTTTCAAATAGTCTATCGTTAACGCCACTAAATGGGATTACCATAACATTTTTATTGTTTAACTACAAAATTTTGTCTCCTTATTTTCTTGTAGTGGTAAAATCATGAGGACTTGATCCAAAGTGGACAATATCACACTATATTAAAAGTATCATTTAGCTAATTTATCTTAACAATTGATATCATAGCTTAGGTTAAGAGGGACTAGTATGACGAAGGAAGATGATGGTGTGGAGCAAGCTAGTTGTGGGCTCCTGTTGCCATAAAATACTCCCACAATATGGGTTCACACAGTGAATTTCAAAAATTGATCCAACGTGGATAATCGTGGTGATGTGTTATGTGGAACTTAGTTCAAGAGAAGATTTGATGGGCGTGTGAACAAAGTACCACATTATTAATTGAAAAAGATTGACAAATTGTATATAAGGTATAAAATCTTTTAATATTGTGAGTCCTTTTTTGAAAAATTTGTGGCTTGGAGAAAGAAGTTCAAGTCTAAATATTAAATTAGTTAGAGACAATATGAATATATAGTGCTTCAACTTATCATGAATATTGTTAGTGGAGAATGAATTATGAAAATATGCAATATCTCTTAATTTTTAATGCTAGCCAGCCTGTGTCCACCATTAATGATCAGACTCAAATTTATGCAAGTTTTGTACTTGTATTCCACAAGCCATATTCGAATTATAACACTCCAACCAGCCACACAAGAAAATTTACATAGTTAAATTGTATATAGATATAAATGGTATAATAGTGTAAAGAAAATTTACACTATCAATACAGGTTAAAAAATTGTAATATGTTATTTTTCAATTTATGTGATATTGTTTGATTTGATAGTTGAAGAAAGAAACCAAATTTGAAACTTGTGATCTACAATGCATTTTGACTATTTGTGTGGCTATAAATCATTTTATTAAAGGTAAAAAGAGAATTTCAAATAAAATTATTTCCAATTATAAAAAGATAACATTCTTTCTAAGACAATTTTTAAAAAAAAAAGTCTCACATAAATTGAGACAGAAAAAATATCATTTTTCCACAGTCATCAATCTCATCCTCCAATAGACATACACTTATATTTTATTTTGAAGTGATTTAATAGCGTTGTAACACTTTTAACACATTTGTTTAATATTTAAACCTAATGTGTAGTTAACTGTTTATCATATCCTATTACAGTATAACTTAAACAAATATGTTAGTATTAACATAGTTGCGTGTGGATGATAAACTTCTAAACAATGAACTACTTTCTCATATCTCAATTCATGCAACACTTTGTAACTTAACATTAAATTTGAAAAAGAAAGAAAGAGTTCTAAAATTGGTAATCTAAAACAAATCTTAGATATTTGTGTGATGATAAATCATTTCATTAAAAGGTAAAAAGAAAATTTGAAAAATACGTTATTTCTAATTATAGAAAGGTGACATTAATTCTTTCAGACACAAATGAAACAAAGAAGTATGTATGTCACGTAAATTGAGACAGAACACGATAGAAATTAAGAAGAACAAAAATTGTAGAGAATACTTACATCATTGAGGCAAACAATACTAAGATTGCTGGAGTAAAAGTTGAAAGATCAAATACAGATTGACCAGTATGCCTTGTATTCACAACTTCAAACAAAGATCCCACAATCTTCTCATAAGTACTCAATCCAGAAGTACCTTCAGAATTCCACTCCAATGAACAAAACACAACAAATTGAAATACTATTAATCCCACAACAGTAATTGCAATACTAATTGTTTCATAACATGGAAAAATATGAGAAAATCCAACACGTTTCGAGTTCTTCAAAATATACTCAAACTCATGTCTCTTTGTGATTTTCCATAAGAACATTATAACGAGGCGTAAACAAGGAGCAAACAAAGTGTTTCCTAGAAGGATTTGAGGGATAAGAATGAGAAGAAGACCTGAATTTTGCTTGAAAATCATCATGTTTTCATTTGTAGGTACAAAACCACAGTTTGCAAATGTTGAAACTGTGGTGAATAGTGAAAAAGTATGTAAATTAAGACCTTTTTTGTTAAGGATTTGTTTCGCGCTAGGGATGATTATTATATAGAGAGAAACTAACGATGAACCAAGAAGAATAATAACTAGAATATATCCAAAAACCACGTTACTCAACAATCTTATCGATTTCATCTTTATAATTTCATCGTGATGATCATGACTATGATCTTCGATAGGGTTTGTTATTATTACATCTTCTAACTTATCGTCAACGTTTATTACATTTCCTAGTTCATAATCGTTGCTACTAAAAGATTCATCTTTGGTTTCTTTCTTGATGAGTTTAAGTCTAAGAAAAGAGGTAAAAGCTTCCCCACCAAGAAACATCAATATGGTCATGAAAACAAGTTGAACATTTGAGAAAACTTCCATTTCAATAGTGGACATACTAGAAACTGTGGTTGAAGAAACAGAAGTGAAAAAAACATCTAGGTTTTGAGGACGAAAAGACGGTAGGGTTCTAGGTTTTGAAAAATAATTCAAAGCTAAGAAACCTAAAAATGAAAGGGTTGTGAAATACCCTAATTCAATCCAAAATGGCTTTACCCTAAGACTCATAATCTTAAAGAAAGAAAATGAAAGTGGCTTCATTGGTAAAATAATTTTGTTTGGCTAAGTTTTATTTAGTCAAGGGCTCAATTTATAGTAAAAATTGCGAAGTAGTGAAATTCCTATACTAAGCTTTAAATTAATCCCAACAACATATGGTGTATCAAAAGGAGTTGGAATATAATAATTCTTGGTAAGTGATCATGATAATTCCTTATCATAGAGTTAGTGGAACAAGATGCTTTACCATTTATTTTTATTTTTTAAAACGTGTTAAAATAGGCATCTATGCATTTCAAGTTTATGTCCAAATTAATGTCTACTTAGTAATGCATGATAGTGTTGTGAGAGACTAAGAGGGATTATGGATGAGTTACTTGAGTGATGAATCCTCTAATTTGTTGACATTGCTTTTGTAGGATTTTTTTTTTCAAAGATTAGTTAGTGGAGTGATTATTTTCAGTAAGAATTGTTGAAAGGGTTTGTCAAGTGGAAATGGAGAAGAGAAAAAAAAAAGTACTCCTATCGGTCGGTTCGATTCAATTTTATGTATTATCGGTTCGATTTATTGGTTTTCGGTTTTAAAATATGCTAAGCCAATAACAAACCAATAAGATATTTTTATCGATTTTTGGTTTTTGATCGTTATTGATTCGGTTTTCGGTTTACCCAATAAAAAAATGTCCGTAAAATATTATATGACTTCTCACTTCTCTAAATGCTTTGATATAGTGAAACAAGAAATATAATGAGAAATTGCATCAATAAGAGAAAATATAGTATGAAGGCTATAATTACATGTCACCGCCAAAACATAATAGGAAATTTCTAATGTTAATCAAATTACAGACCTTTACAAACTTGCAAATGCTACAACCTACAATTACAAACTAAAACTAAAATCAAATAGTCCAACAAGACTAAAACTAAAACTAAAACTAAAATTAAATAGCTACAATTGCGAACCTTACTTTAGTCTTTAGGTTTTGAGTAAACAATAAAGACTAGTAAAGCGGCCTAGTGTGAAGTGGGTAGAGTACTAAGTGTCTAGTTATATATTAAATTATTAATATTTAATACTCATTTAGGAAGGATAAAGTAGTAAGTTATTACCATCTTATTGGGTTATCGGTTTACCCAATTACCCAATAATAAAAACCGAAACCGAACCAATAACCCAATAACATTTTTTTATAAACCCATTTAAAACCCAATAACATTTTTTCAATTCGATTTTTGCACACCCCTACTCTTGTTTATATTTTCTTTGTTTGTTTGGGCACAAAATTTGAAATATAAAAGGAATTTTTTGAATCTTATGATCTCAGATTATAGACAAAGTAAAGGGAATTCGTGGATTCAGTTGAGTCTCGCATAGCTAACACTATCATGACGTTATGTGATGTACCTCTATTAATGACGTGACTTGCAAACAACATTGATAATATATAACCAAATGAATAATATAAAATAAATGGAAAATTATTATGATTGATACCGATTGAAATGATTTTAGCCACATCTTATTATATTGGACATGTCAATTACTTATTTGATACTGTGTTGATTTTTTATTTAAGTGTCACATAAGAAGCTTTAGTAGGATATAATTAAAATGGCATGCATCATTGGCTCATTGCAGGTCGTCATATTATCAACTTGTTAGCCATGATGATTTAAAGGCTTAATTAATATGTATCTTGAATATTTATCTAAATTTTATTTAGCTATTTAAATCACGATTTGTTTCAATTAAACATTTAAACATATGATAAAGTGCATGTTATTATTATATATTGTGAAATTGATTCCATCAAACCTATATATACTATTGATGCTAGGAGAAGGGGTTGATTTAATAGTACTATTTATACATTTATTCAGAGTAGTAAGGGATTAGTCAGCCTAACAAAACGAGTTCCTGTTATGTCTATCTCTAGGTTTTTCAAAACAAACATCGATGGAACTTCATAACACAAAAAGAATTTTGGTTGTGTTAGATTATTACCCTCCTTTGCTAATGCATCTGTCACTTGATTTATTTGTCTATAGATATGCTGAATTGAGGGTTCCCCAGCTTCTGAAGTAGCTCCCTGCAATCATATAATATATTTGAGTAAGTAGGATGATCATGTACGAGGAGTGTAGTAATATCAAATAGTATATTTGAGTAAGAGAATGGGAAGAAAAGGCTTGAGACATGATATTATTAAGGGAAAATGGTCAAATATGTCCCTAAACTTTTCGAAAAGGTCTACATATATCCCTCGTTTAAAGTTTGGCTCACTCATGCCCTCGCCGTCCAACTTTTGGTCTAGATATGCCCTTATGGCGTTAGTTGGCCTGCTGGAAATTGCCACGTCATCTTTAAATGTCAAATGGAGTTGTCACGTCATTTTTATATTACCACGTGACATTTATATTAAAAGGGAAAGGGGTCGCTTATGCCCCTAAACTATCCGACCCACTTTTAAAACACCTATCCGACCCATAAATCACCCCTCTTTTAAATAACCTATCCAACCCGTTTTCAACAATTTTGTTTAATTTTTATTTTTTTTGGATAAATCCCAAAAATGAGTAATTGATTAATAAAAAATAGGAAAAATATGAAAAAAAATATAAAACTAACGCCAAAAATTTACAAATAAATATAGTAACCTTAAATTCAAAAATTTCAATAATTTTTTTAATTTTTTAATTTTTTTTTCTGTAAATCCCAAAAATGAGTAATTGATTAATAAAAAATATGAAAAAAATATAAAATTAACGCCAAAAACTCACAAATAAATATAGTAACCTTAAATTCAACAATTTCAACAATTTTTTTTAATTTTTATTTTTTTTGGCAAATCCCAAAAATGAGTAATTTATTAATAAAAAAAGGAAAAATATGAAAAAAAATTGTTGAATATAAGGTTACTATATTTATTTGTGAATTTTTGGCGTTAATTTTATATTTTTTTCATATTTTTTATTAATCAATTACTCATTTTCGGGATTTACCAAAAAAAAAAAAAAAAATTTTAAAAAATTATTGAAATTGTTGAATTTAAGGTTACTATATTTATTTGTAAATTTTTGGCGTTAATTTTATATTTTTTTCATATTTTTCCTATTTTTTATTAATCAATTACTCATTTTTGGGATTTATCCAAAAAAATAAAAATAAAACAAAATTGTTGAAAATGGGTTGGATAGGTTATTTAAAAGAGGGGTGATTTATGGGTCGGATAGTTTAGGGGCATAAGCGACCCCTTTCCCTTTTAATATAAATGTCACGTGGTAATGTAAAAATGACGTGGCAATTCCATTTGGCATTTAAAGATGATGTGGCAATTTCCAGCAGGCAAACTAACACTATAAGGGCATATCTAGACCAAAAGTTGGACGGCGAGGGCATGAGTGAGCCAAACTTTAAATGGGGGTATATCTAGATCTTTTCGAAAAGTTTAGGGGCATATTTGACCCTTTTCCCTATTATTAATAAAGTCTCAAAAAAAGTGATTATCTATCTATAAAGTTAGCAAACAATTCTCCTTTTGGAATATAACAAGTTTATTATTATCAGCTGAATTAAAAAGCAATTAATTTGGAGTAATTGACGTTTCTATTTATAGAGAACATAAATAGTTAAAACAGACACTTGTTCAAAAAAGTCACACTCCTTTTACAAAACAAGCACACCTTTACTACACCAAAAAATTCCAGTCATAGTATTCAACAGTAATATAAGAATTGAATAGATGTCATTATGAACTGTCTCAATTTTTTTATCATGACATGATATTCTAATTATTCTCTTGTTCTTATTTTCTAAGTGGATATTACTACTGGATGGAATTATTATTTCCCAATTACAACATACTAGTTGAAGTGGAGGTTGCACTTGAGCTTAATTTCATGCAGACCTAACTTACTAAAAAATATACATGGAATGGATGGCCATTCTATATGTTTCATTTTTTTTTTCATATTCTTTTTATCAATTAATATATTCTGAGTGCATCTTTTTAGTACCAAAGTGGAATAAAATCACATTTTCAAATTGAAAACATTATCTAAATTTTCTAATTGGTTGATCAAAGACATTCGGAAAAGTTGTCAGAAAAGACTTAAAGAGGGAATGATGGTGTTATATATGTGACATATATTTTTAGTCAGTCTAGAAAATAATTTTTTATTTGATAAATGTTTAATAACATTATCAATATTTTATTCATCATAATTTTATTTATTTGACGATTTTTTTTTATTGATGTGAAATTAAACTATCAGCGAAAAGCTAATGTAAAACACCTATAAAGCATATATATTGAATTTTTTTTACCCTTGGTATAAAGAAGATACGTCGAACGAAGAGGTATTTTTTTGTAAAAAATAATATATTGTTTATGTATAATTACAAAATTTATGTATGTAACTTATCAATTTGATTTGATTTCATTTTCTCAATAAAAAAAACTAAATATTATGGATTTTAAAAAATTAAATCCAAATCAAACCAAGACTAAATTAAAATCAATTTATGTAATTGATTTTTAATCAAACCGTTAGCTAGGGGTGTACATGACCGGGTTGGTTCGGGTTTTTCAAATATCAAACCAAATCATTTGTATAAAAAATTTAAATTTATAAACCAAATCAAACTAATAAAATTCGGATTTTTTCGGGTTTTTCAACCTCGGGTTGGTTCGGGGTTTTCAAATACCAAACCAAACCATTGTGTCAAATTTTTAAATTTATAAATCAAACCAAACTAATAAACCTCAGATTTTTTTGGATTTTTGGATTTTTTCGTAAAGTTTGCATACAAACATATAATTAACTTGTGCTCCAAATATTTCTTTAGTCCAACCAAAATACAATTATCTAAGGTGTTTCTTAAGAAAATAACACAAAATATGAGATGAGTATTGATGACACTAAAACTATTCAATAAAAATAATAATGAAATCATCATATAAAATAAATATTGCAAATGATCATAATTTAAAAGTACTAAATCATGCTAAAATAAGTTTAATAACTATTAGTTACATTACTAAATATTTAAGAAAAATTAAAATTAGATTATGTATTTTAATTGTCTAAGCCAATGTAAAAAGAACAAATATTCAATATTATTGTCATTCTTAGTGTTGAATTGATTTTCTTTTTGCATTAGTATTAATTTGATTTTTATGTTTTATTATAATTATCAACATCTATGAACTATAATCATTATTGGACCATTCCGATCTGAGTTTTAAACTTGAAATAATTTATTAAAAGATAAAAACTATGAAATAGTATAAGAAATATTTTAAAATTATATCAAAGTAAATATTTTTATGTATAAAATAAAATTTTAAATTACATATATAATGTCGGGTTGGTTTGGTCACGGGTTTTTTTTTTTTTAGTTAAAGCCAAACCAACCCAAATATAGTCGGGTTTTTTTTCCCAATACCAAACCAAGTCAAACCAAACCACTAGTCGGTTTTTTTTCGGTTTGACTCGATTTGCGGTTTGGTTTGGTTTTCGGTTCGATTTTGTACACCCCTACCATTAGCTTCTATCCTTATTAATTTTTTTTTAAAAAAAAAACCTTTTTTGGCAGTTAATACCTCAAATGTCAAAACCTTCTTATATTATTTATGGGGAAAAAAGTCTGAAATATATTCGAACTTTGACCGAAATTGTTGTATCAATCCCAAACTTTGGGCAAGACCTATTATCCCCTGCACTATTTAATAATATATTTTAAAGATACATAAGTGCCCAACTACACAAGTTACTATTTATAATGATCCAATATTGACGATGTCCACGTGGACACCTATATATCTTTAAAATACACTATTAAATAGTGCAGGGGTAATATGTTATGCCCAAAGTTTGAGATTGTTACAACAATTTCGGTCAAAGTTTGAATATATTTTGAACCATTTTCCCTTATTTATGCTTTATTAATGTAATATTATATATAGTGTTGTTGTTAACTAGTTCTTAAACTAAAACATTTCATAATTGACCCCCTCACCCTCCTATTTACATTAATGGGAAGTGACATAAGGAATGACCATATTCAGGGAAGCTCAAGCATACTAATGATAGAATGATGCCTTTGCAAAGTTATTAATAATTCTTTTATGGGAAAAAAGGATAAATATATCCCCAAACTATCATAAATGGTACGTCAATATCCTTCGTTATACTTTTGGGTTGTGTACACGTGTCATAATCTCAAAGGCCTACCCGAATTTAATTTAATTTTTACCCACAATAAAAAAAATCCACCCATTTTTCATAATTTTAACCCGCCCATACCAAGTTAAAAACGCTCTTCTTCTTCCCCAATCTAACCTAACTTAAACACCCTTTGGTGTCAGTTCTTCCACAAATTAATTCTTTTTCTTCTAGTCCTTCGAGCCCCACGCATAACAGATGAGCACACACTATCTGGTTGTACACTTCTTCGGTGTTAGCATAGTCGCCGTACACCTTGTTAGCACAAACAACTCGTAGACTGCTTCATTCTCTAGTTTCTGCTCAATCATGTGTGCTTGTTTCTGTGTTTTTAGAGGCATGAAAAGCTTCATATGCAAAAACAGTTAGAAAAATATCAAAACTTGTGAAAAGTTAAAAGTTTTTTTTTTGGTGGATTGAGTGTGGGGAAGAGATTAAGACTTGGTGGTTGTTTTATAGGTGAAATTGAATTAAGGAATTTGAGTTCCATCATGTTTTTCCAATCTCATACATTCAAAATCAAATCTTTATGAGTGATTTCAGCCAAATTAACTGAAAAATTATACAAAAATTTTGTTGAAGAAGATGAAGAATAAGAAATTGTCTAAAGGGTTTCTGAAAAAAAAAAATCATGTTCTTCTTAGTTGAAAATGTTGTTCAAATTTAAATGTTTGAAATTAGTTATTGTATAAGTTAAGAAAAGAGGAATTTGAGAGATTTTACTGTCTTACCAAACTTCTCTTTTGATTTGGGTGCTTTTGGTTACAATTTGGGTCATGGGTTAAAATTGGGCAAGATGGGTGGGGTAAAAATTAAATTAAATTTGGGTAGTACTTTAAGATTATGACAAGTGTCCCTCCGTCTATCCTAAGGGTATATACGTTCTAGAATATTGACGGTAAGGACATACACAACCCAAAAGTATAACGAAGGGTATTGACGTACCATTTACGATAGTTCGGGGGTATATTTGTCCTTTTTCACTTCTTTTATTATCAATTTCTTCTGATAATTCTTTGTAGTTAATAATATAACCGATCCATTTATAAGTTATTAATAATCCTTTTATAATTAATAATATAATTGATCTATTTTTTTAAGACATAATACTCCAGATATATTAAACTTCTTCTAATATATCTTTCCTTATTTCATGAAAGTTTATTTTTTCTAGTTTCTATAAATAAAATACTCTATTTATTTTAAAGAAAATCTTTTTATTTATTAATAAAAAAATAAGGCCCCAAATTTGGGAGCCTATAGCACTTGTCAATTTCTTAATGTTTATGTGGCCTTTTGCTTTGTGTGTGTTTTTTTTTTTTTTTAATTTCTTATATTTTCTTATCCACTTCTTTTTCTTCAAATCTCTACCTCTTTTAATAATAACAATAAATTAAATAAAAAATCGCGACCTTAAAATAATAGACAATAAAACAAAATAATAAAAAATATCTAGTTGGAAAATCATGACTAAGTTATAAAAAGATAACTATCAATTAACAATAATACTAAAAAGGAGAAAATTACATAATTAGACATACTTCACTACCATATATACTATTATTATCTATACTTTCAAAATATTACATATCTTAACACTAATTAAGAGATATATTGAGAAAGATACACTTAAATACATGTATTTTTGCTATCGCATACACTAAAACAGGGAGAGAGGCGAGCGAGATGGGGAAGGAGGCAAGCGAAATTATTCGCATGTATCTAGGATCCTAGATACATAGCAAATGGCGAGTGAGATGGGAGAGAGACGAGCGAAATGAGGCAGAAGTGAGCGAGATTTGTTATCTATTTCAAATAGATGTGAATCCACTTGGATACAATGCATCTATAACAAATTTGACCCATATATCCTGAGATACATGTATCTAGATGTATCTGGACGCACCAAAATCTGATAAGACAAATAATATTGCAAACTTGAATGTATCTAAGTAATCAACTCTTAAACTAGTAAGATTTATGTAAATTCCTCTACTAAAAAACACACAAACATAGAAACCAAATTCTTTTACATTAAAGAGTAACTTTTTAATTTGTTTCTTCATCTGGGCTGTCACGATCCAGACCGTCGTGATTGACACCCACACTAACCCTCCGGTGGGAGAACCATTACTATAACCCGACTAAGCAAAGTAACGAGACACTAAGTATTTTAAGATACGGAAGCAAGTTTAAATGTCTAAAGAAATATGGAGTTCTCATAAAGTCCGAAAGATTAGCAAACAACTAACATAACTATTGCGAAAAAATAACCCCTAGAACCTGAAAGTCATTGTACCAAAACTCTACTAATCAATAAGTATAAGAGAAAAGGGTACAAACCCAAAACTAAACATACGAGTAAATCTAATTAGAAAGTCTAAGTCCGAAAAGAATGGACTAAACAATAGAGGACCCATGACAGCATGGAAGAACTAACTCACCCTTGAATCCGGTCTCGATTAGTGATCTCCTATTTGAGGTCTATCAGTAGCTGCCTGAAAATGCCATACTCAACAAAAAACGAGCAAGTGCAGTATTAGTACACAAACCATAGTGTACTGGTAGGATCACGCGACCACTCCAGTAAGCGAAATACACACAAGCAATTACAGCACAGTAAACACACATATACAAAATACATAGATTAGTTATCATTTCAGGAGCAACATACAGTTTCCCAATATCAATGACAAGTAGACATGGATATAATAATCACAGTGGTCCTCTCATGGAACCAATACCCAAACTGTTAGTGTGTCGGAATGTGACACAAGATCCAATATATGTGTCGGAACGTGACACCCGATCTAATATATGTGTCGAAACGTGACACCCAATTCAGTCAACACAACCACAATCACACCCATAATGAACATCACTCATAGTTATACAATCAAGTAATGGTTCCATGGCATGTGGTTGTTCATATATATACTCATTTTCATTAGATTCGATTCACATATCACTATTCACATACACACATGCATATAATGAAGCAATTAACCATCGTATATCACACAAACATGAAATCGAACCATCACCTACCTCGAAACCAAGCTTGAATCCTCCTATGACACTTGAGCCTTCCATTTCCGGATTCTTTCCAATTGTTCTTAGTCTAAAAACAATCAATTAATGCAAGGATCAATAAACAAGGCCTAGTTTACTCGGATAATAATCAATCTGATATCCATGGCCAAACCAAAGATCCTAATGTTCAATTAGGGATTTTCCCACCATTAACTTCAGGTCAAAACCCTCCCCCAATGATAATTATCCAAGAATCTAAGTTCTACGGATCGAAAAATAGATTAGGGGAGTAATAATCTTACCTTTAGCACTAGAAGTGGTGGAAAACTATTAAGAAATTGTCTTGGGTCATCTCTTATCTTTCAAGAACGAAGGTTTGTAGAAAATAACGTTTTTGGGTTTTTTACCCGATTTAAGTCGCGACTATCCCGCCACAGCGACCTCTCCCTGGCGGGATTAATCCCGCCCCGACGGCTTGCACAGAGACAAAAAGTCAAAATTTGAGTTCCAAACTCCCATTTCACAACACACTTTCAACCCTAACGTTCAAAAACTACCCGTTCACGCTAAGATTAGTTTCGGGAGTTCTACTCACCCGAATTTGATTTTGTAAAGTCGTACGGGGTCCCTAATATCTTGGCTATCCACTCATGTGATAAAATTAGTAATCAATTCTCTCATTCATTACCATATTTCCCTAGACCTCACCTGACTCATATTTCATCCGAATCTAGACTAGGCTAGGAATTCCCAAGTCACTACTAAAAAGTTTTCTGGCCCAAATTCTTTCCCCATAGGCTTTTCCATAACGACTGAAACAGGTCGTTACAATAGATATCAATTTACCCATCACTCGTCCCCGAGTGATGAATTAGGAAAAACTGGCTAAGTAAGAGGACATTAGTACCTGAATCATTGAACAACTGGGATATTTGTCTCGCATGTCTTTCTCGGTTTCCCAAGTAGCTTCCTCAATCAAACGATGATTTCATTAAACTTTCACGGACTGTATCTCCTTGGTCCTCAGCTTTCGGACATCGCGATCAAGAATTGCAATCGGTTCTTCCTTATATTGAAGTCTTATCTAACAAAACTAAGTCCCATTTTATGATGTAGTCCTCGTCCCAATGATACTTCTTCAACTTGGACACGTGAAACACTGGATGAACTCCAGATAAGCTAGGAGGTAAGGCCAACCTATAAGCCACTGGCCCTACACAATAAAAAATCTCAAATGGTCCTATGTATCAAAGACTAAGCTTGCCCTTCTTACCGAATCTCATTACCCCTTTATGGGTGACATTATTAGAAGAACTTGCTCACTATCCTGAAACGTCATGTCCTTTACCTTACGGTTCGAATACTTTTTCTGTCGACTTTGGACTGCTAAAAGCTTAGCTTGGATGCTTCTCACCTTCTCCTGAGCATCTTACACCAAATCAACCCCCAAAGGTTTCACATCCCCAGCCTCAAACCAACCAATTGAATACCTACACATCCTCCCATACAATGCCTCAAATGAAGTCATCTCAATACTCGAGTGATAAATATTATTGTATGTAAACTTAACTAACAACAAAAGTTACTCCCAATAACCACCAAAGTTGATCGTACACACGTCTACAACATGTTATCAAGGACCTTGACACAATTATCAAGATGAATCCTTTTTCACCTAACCATGATAAAATCCTAAATCAATACTCGCTACAATTAGAGGTGAACATGAACCAACCAACACTCACTCATAATACCCAAACAATCATAGTTCTTATCAACATCTCCATCTCACAACATAAATTTCCATGAACTTAAGCTATAAAAATTTGATCTTTAGACATCAGATACTCATCGAGAGATATGTCCAAGCATACAAACCCTTTAACAACACTATCGAAATGCTGGATTAGTAATTGTGATTGTAGATTACCCTTAAGAACAGTAAAATTGGACCCAATGATCCCCACATTCAACCAAGAGAACATTGCAGGATCGATACACCCGATCCACCACTAGGGATCCACCCACAAAAGTGAAAACACACGTGAACATAACTAGTGAATCATACTTACAATCATGTACAAAATGAAATAGATGGTCATATAAGAATTTACGGAATAAAGATTGAATAACACTAAAGGTTTTCCTCTGAAGATCCGATACCAGCCATTTCCATTCAGTTCTATCCACATACTCTTCACATCATTCCACTGAAGCCCACACTCTCAATACTAACAACCATCATAAACACTTCGACCATTTACCTTACTCTAAACCAACACTTTTAAATGAAACCCTTTCTTAGGTAATTTAACAATCAACAATTTAAAATTTACAACTCAACCTAGGTGTAGATCCTTTCAAATGCTCAATACTAGATACAATTGATCATTTCTCACCTAGTAAATTCATACCTTGACAAATATATCACCACGAATGTAGACTTACAATGTAAAATCTAAATTGTAAATTCAAATGTATAACACAATCCCTTTATCTATTAACATTAGCTTATACCTTGAAGATTTTTATGAATTCATGGATCTTCGCTTATCATTGATCGCCTCTCCATCAATCTTACAATATCCTTTGCAAAAAATTTAATCGTACTCATTACTTAACTCCAAAATAAAAACAAAGAACTTATCATCACACTCGAGCTAATGTATGTACACTCTTTTCTCAAGTCTTTTTCAATAGTTCTTAACCAATTTGATGGACCTGTGACACTATTACCATAGCCACAACAAAACGAATGAAATCACATGTCTTTGAACCCAATTATCTACCCCTCTGAAGATACCTCTTTAGCCTTTGAGATAAAATATGATGTTCTTTCTCTCGCCCTCTCTAAAGGCAATACTACAACCCACTATTTTTTTCTTCATTATAACTCTAGCTCTTTTGAATTCTATTCGAGTGGTGTCCCACCATCTCTTAAAACTTTCCATACAACTACGTTACTCACCAAATATTAGAAAACCACAACCTTAGATACTCACAAGTCGTAATTACTATACAAAATTTGCTTAACCAACAATCTTATTATATAGTTACATCCCATCACGAACTCTTATTACCATTATGCTCAGTTAGCCTGGCTATCACTACGAAGTCAACCTTTTCATCGACATGACACCTTAAACTCAGGTATACTCATAAAATTCAAAGGACTAACCCAATTTTATACACACTTTCTTACTAAAATCTTCAATTGCCTTTACCCAAGTATACTCAATGAGACTTTCTTTATCCATAAGCTTGTCATTCCGGTATCAATCCACTCCTTTATGGCTTAAGATAAAATCATCAGCCCTTATACTACCATCCCTCTTCTTAATAAACAAGATAGGAGCACCCCACTGGGAAGCACTAGGACGGATGAAACCTTTAGCAATAAGCTCTTTGATTTGATCTTTAAGCTCTCTCATTTCTGTCGGAACCATGCGATAAGGAGGAATGGAGATGGGGCGAGTGTCAAGTTCCAAGTCAATGCAAAAATCAATATCTTTATCCGAAGGCATACCAGGAAAATAGGTAGGAAACACTTCCTTGAATTCAGATACTACATGAATAGACTTAATAGAGGGAGGCTCAATATCAACATCCTGAATATGAGCCAAATACGCTAAACACCCCTACCCCACCAGTTTCCTAGCATGCACGAAAGATATGACCTTAGCTGTCTTAGGCTTGTACACCCTTTCCCACTCTAACCTTTCCCTACCCTGGATCTCTAGAGTTAACGACTTAGCATTACAATTAAACACAACATAATAGAGGGACAACCAAGTCATGCCTAAGACTATATCGAAGTAAGTCATATCTAGAATAACCAAATCAGCCCAAGTCTGAAAACCCATAAACATGACAGGACAAGTACGATATACATGGGTGACTATGACTGACTCTTCAACTGGGGTAGAAACATGGATGGGGGCATCAAGCACATCACAAACCGCATCAAATCCCAGGGCAAACTAAACTGACATATATGAATAAGTAGAACCCGAATCAAACAAAATAGTATCCATTCGTTCATAGACAAGAATAGTACTTGTGATCACTGCATCAGACGCCTCAACCTTGGTGTTGCCCGAAAAGGCATAAAATTGAGCCCTGTCATCTTGACAGGCAACCTCATTGCCTGGCTGCACTGCTCCTCTACCTGTATTACCATTTCCCTGGCCTCACTGATTCCCTCCTCGCCCACCTTGTGGACGTTCTCTGCCATTATTACCGCTGCCCACGGGTACTACTGCTCTGGTATGCTGCGGCACAGGGTCAGACATGCGCGGATGGAGACAATCTCTCCTCATATGTACAGGTTCTCCCCAATTGTAACACACTTAATAACTTAACCAAGTAAGCATCATTGCTATTGGAGTAGTCATATCATGACCCTCTTTGATATACACTTCATCTAGGAAATCGTAGTAGAGATTCTAATTTCAATTGTTGCAACATAATTCCATCATTTACTAAGCAACCCACATAGGTTATGATAACCATACTAAATGCATTTTCCAAAGTAATGGTGTTCATTATCCATTCGTCCCTTACAAAACTTCTTGAATGTTGTCACCTATAAGCTTTAATCTGCAAATCTGACCTTAATCCCTTCACAAAGCGATGACTTTGTTCTTTTTGACTGAAGCAAAGTGGAGTACCATATTTGGATTAAACACAAAATTTGGCCTTATAGGCTGCAAGAAATATATTATGTTGCTCTATATTCAGGAACTCATCTCTCTTCTGATCCCTCAAAGTTCAGGGCATATACTTCTCCATAAAGAAAGCTATAAAATGTTTCCCAAGTCATGAGTAGTACATTTACTAGTCGGCAATCAACATGAGACCACCACCACCACACTTAGGCGTCTCCCTTGAACTGGTATATTATATATTCAACACCAAATCACTCTACCTTATCCATCTTATGAAGCAGCTCATGACAATTAACAAGAAAATCATAAGAATCTTCAGATTCAGTACCCATGAAGAATGAAAGTTTCAACCTTAAGAACATAATAAAAACCTCAAGTTTGTCACTAGTCATTACATGCCCACATTGAATCGGGGAAACATGCTTATTTGGAAGGACACATCCTCTCTTGCTAGTGTTGGTGTTACCATTTTTGTTGCTCTAGTTCTAACCATAGAGTGAAGGAGGAAGGATACCAATTTGTATCACCTAGATACCAATTGGATTCAAGTAATAGCACGAAAGGAGTAGAAACAAAGAGATTTCCTAGACTCGTTTTGGTACAATAAGACCAACAAACCTAAGGCTCTGATATCAACTTTGTCACGACCCAGACTGTCATGATTAACACCTACACTAACCATTCGGTGGGAGAACCATTACTACAACCCAACTAAGCAAAGTAACGAGACACTAAGTATTTAAAGATATGGAAGCAAGTTTAAGTGTCTAAAGAAATATGGAGTTCCCATAAAGTCCGAAAGTTTAACAAACAACAAACATAACTATTGCGGAAAAAACAACCCCTAGAACATGAAAGTCTAATCAATAAGTATAAGAGAAAAAGGTACAAACCCAAAACTAAAGATACGAGTAAATCTAATTAGAAAGTCTGAGTCCAAAAAGAATGAACTAAACAATAGAGGACCCATGACAGCCTGAAAGAACTGACTTACCCTTGAATTTGGTCTCGATCAGTAATCTCCTATCTGAGGTCTATCAGTAGCCAGCCGCCTGAAGATGCCCTGTACTCAACAAAGAACGAGCAAGTACAATATTAGTACACAAACCACAATGTAGTGGTAGGATCATGCGGCCACTCTAGTAAGCGAAATACACACAAACAATTACAGCACAATAAACACATATATACAAAATACATAGATTAGTTATTATTTCATGAGCAACATACAGTTTCCCAATATCAACGACAATTAGACATGAATACAATAATCACAGTGGTCCTCTCATGGAACCAATACCCAAACTGTTAGTGTTTTGGAATGTGACACCTGATCCAATATTGGAACGTGACACTCGATCCAATATATGTGTCGGAATGTGATACCCTATCCAATATATGTGTCGAAACGTGACTCCTGATCCAGTATATGTGTCGGAACGTGACACCTGATCTAGTCAGCACAACCACAACCACAATCACACCAATAATGAACAACACTCATAGTTATACAATCAAGTAATGGTTTCATGGCATGTAGTTCATATATTTACTCATTTGCATTAGATTCGATTCATATATCACTATTCACATACACGCATGCATACAATAAAGCAATTAACCAACGTATATCACACAAACAAGAAATTGAACCATCACCTACCTCGAAACCAAGCTCGAAACCTCCTAAGACCAAGAGCCTTCCTTTTCCAAATTCTTTCCACTTGTTCTTGGTCTAAAAATAATCAATTAACGCAAAGATCAATAAATAAGGCCTAATTTACTCGGATAATAGTCAATCTATCTATCCATGGCCAAACCCAAGATCCTAATGTTCAATTAGGGCTTTTCCCAGCGTTAACTTCAGGTCAAAACCCTCCCCCAATGATAATTACTCAAAAAACTAAGTTATATGGATCAGAAAATGGATTAGGGGAGCAATAATCTTACCTTTAGCGCTAGAAGTAGTGTAAAACTGTCAAGAACTTGCTCTGGGTCGTCTCTTAGCTTTCAAGAACGAAGGTTTGCAGAAAATATAGGTTTTGCGGTTTTTACCCGATTTAAGTTGCGACTGTCCCGCCACAACGGGACCCAACCCGCCACAGCGGCCCCTCCTTGGCGAGATTAATCCCGCCCCGGTGGCTTGCACGGAGACAGAAAGTAAAAATTTGAGTTCCAAACTCCCATTTCATAACACACCTTCAATCCCTGATGTTCAAAAACTACCCGTTCACGCTAAGATCAGTTTTGGGAGTTCTACTCTCCTAAATTCGATTCCATAAAGTTGTACGGGATTCCTAACGTCTTGGCTATCCACTCATGTGATTAAATTCATAATTAATTCTCTCATTCATTACCATATTTCCCTAGACCTTACCTGGTTCAAATTTCGGCCAAATCTGGACTACGCTAGGAATTTTCAAGTCACTACTCAAAAGTTTTTTGGCCCAAATTCTTTCCCCATTGGCTTTTCCATAACGACGGGAGCAGGTCGTTACATGGGCTTTTCTAAATTTCTTAATTTTCTACTTCTTCATCTAAATTCAATATTCTTTTTTATAGGGAAAATTGTATAAAATAATAAATTATTAATTAAAATTAAATACTATAACCATAGTTTCATTTAATTCTAATCCGTAGCAAACACTTTGCCATTCGCCTCTCTCCCTAGATTTCTCGCTTGCCACTCTCCTGATCTCGCTCGACAGTCTCTCTCGCCTCTCTCACTTTATACAAACACAAATGTATAAATTATGTTTGTGTTTGTATAAAGCGAGAGAAAACTGTATATATACATATCCTTTCGTTCGTCTCTCTCCCCAGAGAATCTCGCTCGCCATTCTCCCAGATCTCGCTCTCCACTCTCCCTTGCCTCTCTCACTTTATACAAACACAAATGTATAAATTGACTTTGTGTTTGTATATAACGAGACAAAGTTGTATATACAAATACAAATACATATATTTTTATCATATACACTTATAATTATATAAATACATATCGCTTTTATACAAACGAGAGGTCTGCCAGCAATTTATACAAATCTGATGCTCCTGCCAGTGATTTATACAAATCTGATGCTCTTGTTTGCTATGGAACACAATTATACAAACTATAGCTATACCATACAAATATGATTTTTATGTTTGTTAAACCTAAATTTTACTTCTTTTTTTAAAAATATTTATACTAATAATAAACTAAGTAAAATACTATGGTGGGCCACTTAAGTAAAATTCTCACAATTCTTCAAATTACAAGTTGTCATCTGGTTAAAACAAATGTCCATATATATACCATACCAGATAAGGCCAGTACATTCTTCTTTACACTTTTTATTTATTTATAGTGCATGTATAGTTTATGATTTATCTATTTCTATTGCACTACTAGGACAAAGCCATGCAAGAAAAATGTCTTAAAAAAGTATGATTCTATCACCAATAACGACCTGTTAATGTCAAAAAAGTAAGTTAGAGGATTTTGTAAAGGAAATCCACACCTAAATTGCATTGTCTCAATAAATTATACTTTATTTGTTTCAATTTGTTTATCTATAAAAATTTTAATAGTAAAATCTTTTTTTGAATCTTATAATGTTAAATTAAAAATAGATACAGAATGTACCAAAATATCCTTTAATCTCGTATTGGATTAAAAATTATAAAAAATAAAAATTGAAATAAACTAAACACAAGAGAAATAAATAAAGAAAATTCTATTGCAAAATGTCATAGAATCTAGTCCTTCCATTTAAATGATTTGCACCAATTAGGCCCTTACACATCCATTATAATTTACACTATAATATTGAAGAAAAGTGTAACAGCACGTTTACAATATATATAATATTATAGTTATATGGAATTATAGTATCTTAAATTCAAATGTCAGTTAATTATATTATCTCAAGAATTGGGCATAGCCACTTAATAAAAGAGCCAAAACAATCTGCACTATAAACAGTACTACTTCATCACATAAAGCAAACAATTGAAAAAAGAAGAAGCACTATAATTATTAAAATTTAGGAAACATATAAGGATCAAAATGAGGGTTCAGAGACACGTCATGATTGTAGGTATTATAAGTGTGGATAAATAAAGGTTAAAAGAAATTGATAGTGTTAGTCATAGGATGTGTAAAGGTAGAATCATTGGACCCAGATGAAATTTCAGTGAAATTTTGAAAAAGTACATGTAGGGCAGGTATATATTAAATGACTAAGTTGTTCAATGTCATTTTCAAGACAACAAAGATATCAAAAGCATGGAGATAGTGTACAGTGATTACTTTGTTCATGAACGAGGGTGATATTCAAAATTGTAATAATTATAGGAATATCAAGCTGCTAAATCACACTTTAAAAGTGTGACCCTACACTTTGAAGGTGTGTGAGAAGGTGGAGGAGATAAGGAATTAAGGATGTGAACTGTTAGTATCAGGATCTACATAAAACATAATGCCACAAAAGTAGTATAAGTACAAATACACGAGCATTATGTAGGCTGTTGGGTTTTAAAGATGTAAACAGGAAATAAAGGGTTGTGACTCTCCTAAAGGGTTGTGACTATGCCGAAGGATTGTGACCTTTATGAAATGTTGTGTTCTTTCTAAAGGGTTGTGACCGTTTGAAAGGTTGTGCCTTTTCCAAAGTGTTGTGACCGTTTGAAAGGTTGTGCCTTTTCCAAAGTGTTGTGACCGTTTGAAAGGTTGTGCCTTTTTCCAAAGTGTTGTGACCTTACTGAAAGGCTGTCTTCTTTTCAAAGAGTTGTGACCTTTACCCTTTGTTGGCTATAAATAAAGAGGTTTTCTCTCATTTTTTTGCAATGAATTCTTCCCTTCTTTTGCATACATTTATTACAAAACAAAATCGATCGATCATGTCTGGGTGTGTGATTCGTTGCTGTCATTTTTGAGTTCGTTGAAATTATCAAAGTTTGAAGTACCGCTATTTCTTTAATGGTTTATCCGTTTTATTTTGGGAGGAATTAATATGCAATCTCGGGTACTTGAGGAGATTAAATTTCTTAAGGACACACAGTGGATTCTGTGGACTCGGAGAGTTCTTTGTTTTTCTTTTCATCTTTTATTATTTCTAGTTTGCTAATATGAATACAGGATATAACAAACTTAAGAGATTTAATATTGATGGTATTTTCTATGGCAAGGAAATTACTTTTCTTTTCTGTGTTCTTTTTGTGAAAAAAAAAAAGAACAGAAAGAGAATTATTTTATCATATAATAAAAGAGAATTGGGATGAATTAGTACTACTTTAATATGTTCGAGTATATACTCTGTAGTATGTTTTTCTTGGATGGGTAAGATTATTTTTATTTTCTTCCCAAGTGCATTGAAGCATTGCACCCCTTCAGTTTTCTTTTCAATAATAAAAAAAAGTTATTTTGTACATAAAGGTTAAAATATGCACTTTAATTTTTTCCCCCTATATTCTTGGTTTTATATAACTATGAGAAGAAGTAAATGAACATATGTTGTCTCCTTACAATATTTGAACACGAGTTTAGTTTCTCGTTGAAATTCAATGTCTTTTGAGGAAAATTGGAATATGATAGAAACTGGGAAAGAAGGAAAAAATTAGCAAGAAAAGTGACTTGCATGGAATCATTGCTGACAAATAGAATATGATTCAATGGGGGTAAAAATCAGATTTTATCTTTATTTCCCTTGAATTTTTTTTCTATCCTTTATAAGTTATGAGATTTATTTCATAAATGTTAGGATAGATGGTCCTTATGTGATGATATCAGAATATGTCTATTATTATTAATATGTATTCTGTTTAGAGGAGGAAAAAAACTTTTGTAGTTTTCTACTCCAGGTGAAATTTGATTGTGTTTGACTTTTGGAGACTAAAATCTTCTGATTTTTTTCTATTCCTTTGGTTTGAAGAATATAAGAACTTCACGAACAAATCAGATTGTACATTGGTTTGAAGAAAATAGAAACTTCACCGATTTGTTAAATACTTTGTTTGAATGAATATTCTGACTTGAAGAGTACAAAATCTTCGTCAGGAATATTAAGGCTAAATGATTTGAAAAAGATAAAATCCTCATAGTTAGCTAGAAACAGTGTTGTATTTGAGGTTTCTGGAGATTAAAACATTTTTGGTTTACTACTCTGTCTGAATGTGAA
This sequence comes from Solanum verrucosum, assembly GCF_900185275.1. Classification (NCBI taxonomy): domain Eukaryota; kingdom Viridiplantae; phylum Streptophyta; class Magnoliopsida; order Solanales; family Solanaceae; genus Solanum; species Solanum verrucosum. The sequence continues at coordinate 585,641 of NW_026020443.1, forward strand.
ACTGATTCGAAGAATATAAAAACTTCATCAGAATTTAAGAATTTAAGGTTCATTCGGTTAACGATTAGAAGAATATAAAAACTTCATCGTTAAATTAGAAACAAGTTGTATAAAGATTGAATCTTTATTGTTGGTATTCTAAATACTAAGTGGTCTATCTAGTTGTGACAGAAAGGGGAAAAACACTAGTAACATAAAATTAGTGATTTTTGTGTCTGCAATGGGTGTTTCTATGGAATAAATCTCCAAACGAAGGCTTCATGTTGCCAATATGTATTTTGATGGTATACAACTTGAAAGCATGAAAAAAAAAATGTGGAAAATAATTTCAAATACTTGAAAAATATTTTTCATAACATATTTAAAATGTGGGGAGGGGGGGGGGGAGGTCTTTATTGGTGATAAAGACAAAATTAGACTTACTATCTAATTTAAATTTGAAAGTACAATATATGAAATTTAATGACATTCTTGTATTATGTTAGACCCACAAAATATTTGGAGTATATTTGATATTGTGGTCGTTGAGTTTCTCTTTACTAGTATATGATATGACTAGTATAAAACCACAAAATTATATTACTCGTTCAAAAGAATTGTATTCTTTGATGAAAAAAGTGTCACTTAAAATATTGTGATTTTTCATGAAAAGATATGTTTATTTGTATAGACATGAACATTGGTGAAAAGTGATATGTTATGTTTGTGTTGTAAAATAAATATTTGGGTCATATTGCCCTTATTGGACCGAAGAGACTATGATCATGGGTAATTCTATAATAAATTGAATGTTATGAAAAGGTCCTTCTGCAAATGATATCTAGCAAGGTGTTAACTCTAAAACAATGTCTGTATTTGAGAAAGTTATAAAAAGTAAAGAACAAAATATTTGTGGGATAAAGTTACCTCACAGTTTCAAACTTATTATTTATGTTTGTTTTTACTTACTTGAATCAAATTGATTGTTTGTGACATGAATGCTTAGGACATGTCAATTACAAAACCTTGCAAAAACTGATCAACTTAGAAATGTTTCCTAACTTCTAGTGCAATAAATCAAAATGTCAAGTATGTGTTGAATCTAAGTATGTTAAGCATACTTATAAATTTATTCAAAGGAATTTTAATCCATTAGAATTGATTTACACTGACATTTGTGATATGAAGTCAACACCATCTCTTGGTGGGCAAAAAAGTATTTCATAAATTTTACTGACAATTGCACTAAATAGTGTTATGTCTATTTGCTGAATGGTAAAGATGAAGCAATAAAACATATAGGCAATATAAATCTGAAGTTGAAAATTAGTTGGATAAAAAGATTGTTATGATTAGAAGTTGTAGATGTGGAGAATATGAATCTTCTATTGCAGAAATATATTTGGAAAATGGAATCATCCATGAAATTACAGCACATACTCACCTCAATCTAATGAAATTGTTGATAGGAAAAAACTGAACTTTGAAGGAAATGTTGAATGTCATACTTATAAGTTCAGGTTTACCACAAAATTTGTGGGGGTGCTATCATTATAGCAAAAGAGAACAACAAAAAGTTTGTCTGTTCAGAAAGAGAGGAACAAAAGTTTTATTTGTTAGTAAAGGAGCAACAAATAATTAAAAAAAACTTTTATTTTTTAAGAAAGGGAGCAACAAATTTTTTTGTTTGTTCAGGCTTTGTTGTATCCTGATAGATAACTGCTTGTCACCCCTTAAAATATATACAAGTAATAACTCTTAAAAGATAATGATCTAATAATTTTTAATACAGTCTATTCCATATGAGAAATGGAAATGACGAAACTATTCCCAAACGGTCAAAAATAGGACCTAAGACAGTGGATTGTACGATCATTGGATATGCTACAAATAGTAAAGGACGTCAATTTATGGTTCATATGTCCAAACTGTCGGATAGTTAAGTGAAGGATCTAAATGACCTTGGAACAAACCAAAGGAGAATGTACATAATAAAGAGATTCAGAGGCGTAGTAAATGTCAAATGGACAAATTAATAACGATTGAATATTCTTCCTACGTTTTAGCTTATTCTTGTTTTAGTTGTTTTACCAATTTTAAGAATTAGAGTCCATCTCAATCACTTCAATTATCCTATTTTATCTCTTATTGTTATCATACACATACTTTGTATATATTAGGACTTTGTATCAGCTGGGCATATCCCTTTATATACCACACAACATAAATTAATAAAAGGATTTATTCATTCTCTAATATCGTCTTACTCTTTATGGTATTAGAGTGTCTATAACTCTCACGAGTACTTTCTCTGTTCTTCACTCTCACGAGTACTTTCTCTATTCTTCATGCTCCCATCAATTGCAATGGCCCCCAATGTTTGTAGTCAATTTGATGCTAACAACAATGCCACGATTGTCCAGTTCAATTCTGTCACACAGTTGCCAATCAAATTAACTGGCAGCCACAACTTCTCTCTGTGGAAAGCTCAAGTATCGATGCTTATGCATGACCACAATATATGTGACCATCTTGATGGATCCATTCCTGCTCCCCCTCATACGCTCTCTCAAAACAATCAAGATATCGAAAATCTTGCATTTCTTGTTTGGTTTCGTCAAGATCAATTGATCCAAAATGCTATCTTGGAATTTGTTGAACCATCTCTTGTTGCCACTATAAACGCTGCTGACTCTGTCAAAGTTGCCTGGGACGCTCTTCATAGTGCTTATGCAAACAAGTCTCAAACAAGAATATTTAGTTTGCGTGACCAACTAGCCCGTGTAACCAAAGACACTCCTCTTGTTGCTAATTATCTCCATCAAGTTATGTCACTGTGTGCTGAACTTGCAACTGCTGGAGCACCGGTATCTAACCCATAACTCATTGTTAAAATTCTTAGTGGTGTTGGATCTGAATTTTGTGAACTTTCTATCGCTATTCGTGCTAGAGATTCCACAATCTCATACGAAGAATTGTATGAAAAGCTGCTCGACCATGAGCTTTTTCTTAAGAATGAATAGGCTAGGAAACCACATCCGCCTACAATCATCGCTGCCATAGCACAACAAATATCTACAACTCCTCCTCGAAACAACGCCAATAACAACAATAGGCGTCAAGGTAACAATGCTGCCAGTAATCAACCATGGCGCTCACAACCATTGTGTCCACGCAAAAATCAATCACAACCAAATAGCAACCTTTGTTGCCAACTTTGTGATCGTCTAGGACACTCAGCCAAAGTATATTGTTCTTAGTCGCACAACCATTTGCAAGCCCGAGCCAACTTTGCTACTCGATTTAACCATAAGAAGCCCCTTGGATAGTTGATAGTAGGGCAACTCATCACATTGCTTCTGATCATTAGAGTTTAGCTACTATGCATGATTACCATGGTCCTGAAGATATCGAAATGGGAAATGGTAACACCATTCCAATTACTCATACTGGTAATGCTAACATAAGTGCATCGAACTATGATTTCAAACTACTTAACACTTTGTGTTCTCCTGCCATAAAAAACAACCTTATATCTGTTTCCAAATTTTATCAAGATAATCTGACATCCATTGAATTTTTCCTTTTCATTATTTTATGAAGGATCTGAGTACGGGGGCGCCTCTTCTACGCGAGGTGAATAGAGATGGGTTGTATGAGTGGCCACCAGGCAGCACACAAAAGTTTCCTAAGTGTAATGTAGTTGTTCCTCTCAACCTATGGCATCGACGCTTAGGACATCTTAATCAACATGTTTTGAATAAAATTTTGCATAAGTTTTCCATTCTTGTTTCTTATTCTAGAACAATTTCAAGTTGTAATTCATGTTATTCAAATAAAATGCACATGTTGCAATTTTCTATAAACTCTTTACAAAGTCAAAGGCCCTTACAGATTCTTTATAGTGATTTATGGGGTCCTTTGCCAGTTTTATCAATTGATAAAAAGAGATATTATGTTTTATTCGTTGATCAGTTCTCTAAATACATGTGGTTGTTCACTCTCAAATCTAAAAAGAAGTTCTGGACATTTTTCAAACTTTGCATCCATTGTAAGAAAGTTTTGGATCTATTCTGGACTATCACACCACCATCTGATGTGTTAGTAAGACTAACTCCTAAGAAAGCAAGACAATGAACATTTTTTTCTACTTCCTTCCTTTTTTCCTCAATATGTGCTACACCACCCTCTAGATTCACCTCTTTCTGGCCTTAAGGTAAGAGATAATCAACATATAGGTACTGAGCTACTACCCTTCTATTCTAAGACTGGCTCATTTGGAAATTGGAACTGAACAACCCAAATTCTACAATCGACTGAGGCATAATAGGAATGTAACCAATCCATGCCTAGAATGATATCGAAGTCTACCATTTCTAACTCTACAAGATCTGCTGAGGTGACTTTTTGAGAAACTGTGACAGGGTAATTTTTTGTATACCCGTCTAGCTATAACTGGGTCACCGACTGGAGTAGAGACTGAGAAAGGTTCTGAAAGAGTTTCTGGGCTAACACTGAACTGGACTGCTATGTAAGGAGTTACAAAAGACAAAGTAGCCCCTGGATCTAACAATGCATAAACATCAAGATCAAAGACTCGTAACGTACCAGTGACTACATTAGGAGAATCTTTTTGATCTTGACGAGCCTGAAGAGCATAAAGCCTGTTTTGGCGCTGTCCGCCACCAGTACCAGAAGAGCTACCCTGCTGAGTCGGGCGACCTGCTGGTGCTGTAGACTGAGCCCTAGTATTGTTACCTTCTAGCCCCTTCCTGGCAAAAGGGCAATTATTCACCCTATGACCAGACTGGCCACACCCAAAACATCCTTCCTTGCCTGCAAGACACTCGCCTGGATGGTTCTTACCACACTTTGGACAAGTTGGTTAGGTGCTATTTCCTGAAACACTTCCCTGAGGCTTAGAGCCTGGTGCCCTTCTATTCTGATCTCGTCGAAACTGTGAGTGATTTCCACCACCCGATTTCTGTTGAGAGTACTCATAATTCCCTGTTCTAGCTTTCTTGTTTACCTTAGCGATTTCCCTAAGCTTATCTCCCTCAACCTGCTGATTGTTCTGATTATTCATACTTTGAGCGAATGGTTGAACAGTGTTTTGAAACTCTGCATTCGAAACTCCCTGATCTGGGACTAGAGGAACTGTGTTAGCATTCCTGGCATTCGCATTCCTAGTGTTAGCTCTACGAGGAGGCATGATCGCTGAAATGTAGAACGTCGAGTTAGAATAGAATTAGATCACACCTTACGCACGATAAGAATATCAAAAAAGTGAAGTTTTCCTAAAACACTTCATAGCCTCCCTCTCATTAGATGTGGTGCACTTCACACCCATGAAAAAGACTCTACTTAGTGCGGCTTATCAAACATCCTAGGACACTTAAACCTAATGCTCTGATACCAAGTTTATCACGCCCCGAGCTACCCCCGAGACGCGGACACGGGACCTAGGACCACAAGTGATCCCAAGCTAACCCTGCTGGCATGATCATGAGCATACTAAATATAATCTGAATAATAGAAGCTGTGCGGAAGCTAAATCATACATAAGATGAAAAGATGGGGACTACCCATATACCATAACTGAGATATATGATAACTGATGAGTTTAATACAAAGAAGATATTAACTCAATGGTAAGCTGAATCTAACTATGTCTGAAAATAGCCTCTAACTGACTAGAAAATGCTGGGACAGGCCCCAGCTAAGTCTAGCAAAAATGAAACTAAAGGACTAAATACTGAAAAGAAACTCATGACTATTGTCCTCGGAGAATGAGGACTCACCAACTGATTCTGCTGAACTGGAGATCGAGAACCGATCTAAGCGTGATCTGGATGCTGAGAACCTGAACCTACATCACGAGAAGATGTAGCGCACGTATGCGTCAGTACTTGAAAGGTACTGAGCATGTAGGATAGAGTAAAACTGAAATAACATATAACTGAACAAAGCATACTGAGCAATGATATAATCTGAACATGATATAGATACTGAAAATACTGAATACTGAGCTAACTGATGCAATGACCAAATTTATAACATGCTGAGACTGAATACTGACTGTACTGAAATATGGTCAATGCAATAGAGTCTGACCGAACTGTGGGAGCTACTAATAACCGACATAAAACCAGATGAGCTAAATGTGGAGTCCAATGTATACGCCCCATCGAGAGGACCCAATATACCCTGCCAGAGGTATAGAGGTATATTGGTGTGATCACTAAACTGATGTTGCCCACAGAGGGGACTTATACCTACGTGGCTCGTAGTTCTGGGACTATATAGGTATGCTGAAACCCTAGTCCAACTCAGTATTATGCTACTCCCAATAGATTAAGTGGTTAACACATTATGACTGAGTTTCTGTAAATACTGGATAGCTCGAAACTGAACATGCAAACTGAGAATGCAACAATTAATCTGATAAAGATGCATTCATAAACTGAGGCATGTATAACTGAATATATTATGACTGAAATACTGAATAGCTTAAAATACTGACATGTAGGTACTCATACTTGAAAACTCCTTTTTAGAAAACAATACTCTGATCATTGATGACTTGGGAAGTCATACTGCATAAACATTGATGGTATATCTAGATACCATACTATTCATACATTGATGACCTACTCAATTGTCATACTAATCATGTTTTAGAAGCTCTTTCTCAAACTCATCTTAACTTTCTCAAAAACTCAGTTTAAAACTCAAGTGTTGTCTTAAAGAAAAGCTTCTCATGATTTATAACTCAAAATAGGGTTTATGCTGAAATATACTGATAATGTGGCATAAAACTGGAGCATGTATATCTGAATAACTGAAATATCTGACCTAGCGTGTGTAATTCAAGAACTAATGAAATACATAGCTAGGGTTCTGAAATTTATGTAAGAAACTGAGCAATAACATGATAATCTGATTTGGAACATTTAAATAACTAATTCATGATGATCCGTTGAAATTCTAGAAACCCTAGGTCTGTTAATAATCATGGAATCAAGAATCTGACTGAATTCTAGGGACCTAATGGGCGAAAGGAACCCACTAGTGAAATCCCACATACCTGGTGACGAATTCCACGGAGAAATCTTTCGATTTCGGGGCTGGAACTGAAGGAAACTTGTTGCGTTCTTGAACTAGGGTTCTTGACCTTTTTCTCCTCTCTTGATTCTAATTTTCTAAGTTTTGATTAATGAACTGACTTGGATAAGTTCTAGTTATGTTTCTAGGCTTAAACTGATTAAAACCTCATGATTTAGGGTTTAAACGACGTTTCTTAGGGGTTAAACGAAATAGGAAAAGACCAAAAGACCCCTGAATTAACTGCTGTCGGAGTGACTGACGGAATGGACCTACGGTCCGTCAATCAATCGACGGTCGGTCGATTGGGTCCGTAGATCGAGTCTCCCCGACAGGGCTTCACTAAAATGGGCATAACTTTTTACTCGGAGGTCGGAATTTAGGAAACTCGGTGGCGTTGGAAAGATAATTCAATTATCTATCTAAAAATAGTTCATGGGACACATAATTCGTTTTGTGCTAAAAGTTATGACCATCTGAAGTTGACCCATCAATATTTTTCATCTAACTAGCTGCTAACCTCATCTACGGTCAGACCTACGGACCGTGGATCGAATGATGGTCCTTGTTGGTCGACTGTAGTTTGTGTCAGAGGCTGGGTAAGGGAAGTCTCGATCCACGGACACAGACCACGGACCGTGGTCTGATCTACGGACCGTGAGTCTGTCCGTGAGTTGGGACTTAGCCAAATTTTCTGACTGAGTTCTGGGGAAGTTTTCTGTCACGAACCACGGACCTGCAGGACGGATCGTGAGTCCATCTATGGTCCGTGGATGGTGTCCGTGAGTGCCACCTGTAACACCAGAAATCTGAAATCTCTATTTTCGGATACGGGGTGTTACACCGTGGCTCCTCCATCAACTCAGGTAATTCTCAATCTTCTTTGCCTATTCAAATTCAGCCATCAATGCCTCCATTTTAGCACCACAACAGTCTCATTCTTCCCCGAACCCAACACACCTATTCCATTAGACTATGAACCTTCCTCAAACCGCCCCTTACTCACTTACCATTGTTGAACCCCTCACATCCAATCTTCCACACACACTTCACCACCTCATCCCCTCAATTTACAACCCACGGTGATTTCTAACCAATTTGTCCTACAAGTTCCAGTGACCACCCCACCACTTCCACATCCCAAGATCACCCGTTCTAAGACCAATAGTCTTAAACCAAAACAGTACTTCAATGTCACTGTAAAATCCTCTTCGTCCTTTATACCTAGAACATATAGACAAGCCCACCCTTATCCTCATTAGAAAACATAATCTGAGATTGATGCTCTAGTTAGGAACCATGGAATTGGGTCCATTCAATCCTTTAATGAATGTGGTTTATTGTAAGTGGATATTTCATATAAAGCATCATCTTGATGGTTCAATTGACATGTTTAAGGCTCGTCTAGTTGACAAAGCATTTACACAGCGCTCGGGTCTAAACTATCATTCAACGTTCAGCCCGGTGGTCAAGCCATCTACTTGACGTTTAGTTCTTTCTATGGCTACCCAACACAACTGGTCCATCCATCAACTAGATGTGAACAACGCATTTCTTCAAGGTCGACTAGAGGATGAGGTTTATATGCGACAACCCCCTGGTTTTGACGATCCACATCACTTATCACATGTGTGCAAGCTCAACAAAGCCATTTATGGCTTGAAACAAGCACCATATACATGGTACACTGAGCTCAAGAATTATTTGGTAACTATTGGGTTTACGAAGTCTTTCTCAAAGTCCTCTTTGTTTATTTTACACAATTCTGCCTTTACGATATATGTGCTTGTTTATGTGGACGACATAATCATCACTGGTAATCAGTTTGCAGGTGTAAAACATATTATTGATCGTCTCTCTCATCGGTTTTCATTAAGAATCTTGGTCTTTTATACTATTTTTTGGGTATTGAAGTTCTCCCACACACTGAAGGCTTGTTTCTGTCACAACACAAATATACTTTGGATTTGTTACATGATGTTGGTATGCAGGACAACAAAGGAGCTCCAACACCAATGACTTCCACGAACATTTTTACTGCCTCTTCTGGAGATGATCCAACTGATGGTTCTCTTTATAGGCGAGTTATAGGTAAATTACACTACCTCTTTTTTACTCACCTAGACATTGCCTTCGTTGTTAGCAAACTTTTCCAGTTCATGCATCAACCAAGTCAAACTCACTGGGAAGGCAATTAAACGTCTTATTCGCTATCTTAGTGAAACTTCCCATTTTGGCATCAATATTGCCAAGAAACGATTCAAGATTAGTTATTTTCTCTAATTCAGACTGGACTGGGGATCCAGATGATCGTACTTTCACATCAGGCTATGTGTTTTTTCTTGGTTGTACACCTATTTCCTGGTTGTCCAAGAAACAACGGTCTGTCTCCCATTCCGCTTCAGTTAGCATAAACAAATTGGTTGTCTCATCTTCTTCATGAGCTGCATTTTCCTCTTGATGGTGCTTCAACAGTCTTTTGTGACAATGTTAGCACTACGTATATTTCTGCCAATCTGTTTTCCATAGTCAGATGAAGCATGTTGCCATAAACTTTCATTTTTTGTGGGATCAAGTGTAAAACAAGGAGATATAAGCCAAACACTTACATGTTGCTAACTAAGTTGTTGATATACTCACTAAGCCGCTGCTACATGCTTCCTTTGAGCGGCTCTTTCCTAAGTTGGGTGTGATTGATACCAGCACCAACTTACGGGGGCGTAATAACGTTTGAACATTCTTCCTATGTTTTAGCTTATTCTTGTTTTAGTTGTTTTACGAATTTCTAAAATTAAAGTCTATCTCAATCACTTCAATTATCCTATTTTATCTCTTATTGTTATCATACACATACTTTGTATAAATTAGGACTTTGTATCAGCTGGGCATAGCCCTTTATATACCATACAACATAAATTAATAAAAGGATTGATTCATTCTCTAATATCGTCTTACTCTTTACAAATTACATCCTTCGAGTTTGATTTTATTACATTTCTTCTTGAAAATAAGTCTCATAAATTCGAAGAAGCTATGCCCTCTGTGGACTCATTCTTTTTGGAAAGAGGTTGTCAATAGTAAGATAGTTGGTTGATCTTCCTCCAGGAAATAAACCTTTGGGTTCAAAGTGGATCTACAAAAGAAAAAGAAAGTTGATGAAACTATTGACAAATACAAAGCAAGACTTGTTGTCATATGCTTTAGACAATAAGAAAGCCTTGATTATTTTGACACATAATAGCCACTAACTATGATTACATCAATTCAGATGTTAATTACGCTAGTTGCGGTATATGACCTGCAAATTTGTCAAAATGGATGTGAAAACATTTTTTTTAAATGGATAATTGGAGCAAGAAATTTACATGGAACAACCCGAGGGCTTTGTGGTTCCTGGTAAAGAAAAGAAAGTTTGTAAACTTGTTAAGTCACTTTATGGACTAAAAAAAAGCACCCAAATAATGACATGCGAAGTTTGACCAAACTATGTTGGCAAATGAATTCAAGATTAATGAATGCGATAAATGTTTTTACATTAAAGACACTCCAAATCACAAGGTCATTGTTTGTTTTTATGTTGAGGACATGTTGATCATCAAAAGAGACATTTATGACATAAATGCTACTAAGCATATGCTAGAAAGTAACTTCGATATGAAAGACATTAAAGTTAGTGATGTGATTGAAAAGGTACTTGACCAGTTCAAGTATTTGGATTTCAATATTGTCAAGACTCCAATAAATGTGAGCTTTGTACTTCAAAAGAATGAAGGCAAAAGTGACTCACGATTGGATTATGCTAAAATATTGAGAAATATTGTATATATATCATGAAGTGTACACAATCATATATAGCATGCACTATTAGTAAAGTGAGTCGATTCACAAGTAATCTCAATCAAACTCATTGGATGACAATGAAAAGAGTTTTGGAGTATTTAAAACATACTTAAAAACTATTGTTTTGCATTATAACTAATATTCAACAGTATTGAAAGAATATAGTGATGTAAATTGAATCACCAGGTCAAATGAAGTAAAATCCATGAATGGATATGTATTTACTCTTTGTGGAGGAGCAATCTCTTAGAAATCTTTCAACCAGAAATGTATCGCTTGCTCTACTATGAAATCTGAGCTTATCACTCTAGATAAGGCCGGTGAAGAAGTTGAATGACTCCAAAATTTCTTGAAAGATTTTTGGCCCAAACCTTAGCTCCAGTATGCATACATTGTGAGAGTTAATTTACAATAGATAGGGCATGGAGCATGATGTATAACGGAAAGTCTCGTCATATATGACGTAGACATAATATTGTTAGAGAACTACTCTCTAGTGGAATTATCATAATTGACTATGTAAAGTCAAAGGATAATGTGTCAGATCCACTTACAAAAGGCTTAACTAGAGAGGAAGTTGATAGATTATCAAAGGGAATGGGACTATGGCCGAGGAAGTCATTGTGACGGTAACTCTACCTAGAAGACTTGAGATCCCAAGATCTAGGTTCAAGGAGATCAAACAAAGTCATTGATGATGATTCAACATTGTCAAAATATTTTTTTATGGTCTATTCTCATGATAAGACAATGTTCAGTAACAAGGATAAAGGCATTAGGACTTTTTAATGGTTTCTAAGTTTGATACAGGGTATATCAAATAGTGTATCTATGGGATAACACATTTAGAAATCACTTATGTAAGTGTGAAGTGTAAGTCGCTTCAAGGAGAATCCAGTAAGGCAGTTCTCTATGCACTTATAAACCAAGACGTGTTCATGGTTGAAATGAACAAAGCAAAGAGAACCGAAAACAGCTCAAGGGTTGATTATGTGACTTATGTTGTCTAGGTATACACCAAAGCTCGACAGTTCAAAGATATCATATCTATCGATTGACCGAGTATATTTGATATATATTCACTATGGAAAGTTCAAAGGGAAACCTACTTATCCAGATGCAATCAATCCTTACTTACGAATCACATGATTTTTCATGCATATGTTTTAACAATAGCTATTCCTTATTCATGTGGGGGATTGTTGGGTTTTAAAGATCTAAACAGGAAATGAAGAGTTGTGACTCTCCTGAAGGGTTGTGACTATGCCGAAGGGTTTTGACCTTTATGAAAGGTTGTGTCCTTTCTAAAGGGTTGTGACCGTTTGAAAGGTTGTGCCTTTTTCAAAGTGTTGTGACCTTTCTGAAAGACTGTCTTCTTTCCAAAGAGTTGTGACTTTTACCCTTTGTTGGCTATAAATAGAGAGGCTTTCTCTCATTTTTTTTGCACTAAATTCTTCCCTTCTTTTGCATACATTTATTACAAAACAAAATCGATCAATCGTGTTTGTGTGTGTGATTTGTTGCTGTCATTTTGAGTTCGTTGAAATTATCGAAGTTTGAGGTACCGCTACTTCTTTAATGGTTTGTCCATTTTATTTTGGGAGGAATAAATCTCCAACCTCGGGTACTTGAGGGGATTAAATTTCTTAAGGACACACAATGGATTCTGTGGACTCGGATTGTTCTTTGTTTTACTTTTCATCTTTTATTATTTCTGGTTTTCTAATCTAAATACAAGAGATAACATAGGCAACATAGGCTAATAGAGAAAAAAATAATAACTATGTTGTATAAATAATGTTAATTGTATTCGAAAAAATTAATAACTATACATAGGCCAATTGTATTCGAAAAACAATATTTTGTATTTTTGTATCAATTGTATTTGTATTCATATGAATACAATATACATTCATCCTCTCTATCCAGTGTATTTGAATCAAATCAAAGAGAGGATTAATACAATTGTATTCGTTGTATTTCAAATACAATTGATACAAAATAAATAAAGAATACAATATAAAATACAATTAATTTTATTTCGAATACAATTGATACAAAATACAACACAAAATTAAAAAAAATACAATCCTCTCTCCTCCCCCTCCCGATCTCGCTCGCCTCTCTCCTCTTAATATGAATTCATTTTGATACAAACCAGTTTGTATTTGTATTTTTATCTCTCTCCTCTCTCCCAGATCTCGCTCTCCTCTCTCTTCCCTTCTCCCCCTAACATTTTACTATTATTCGTAATTAAGTAAACTATAGCCATAGAGTGCCTAATGTTTGCTATTTTTGAAAAACTATCATGGTTGGGCATACATGGCCCATATGGAAATGCAAGAGAAATGGAGTCCAATGGACTCATCCAGAAGATTTATGCAGGAAAACAGAAAGGTAAGAAATGTGTAAATATTGTGCAGCCTATATATATATTGCTCTCTTAAAATTTCTATTGCTTAAAATAATTCGTATTATGTCATGTTAAATGTTTCTTTGCCTAAAAAATAAAAAGGATTGCATATATATTCATGTGCTTTATATACTATTTCGATATTTAGAAAAATCAATAGTTGGAATACAAATAAGTTGCATTCTCGTTTGGTTGGTAGATATTGATGAAATGGTACCAAATGATACATTCTTTGGGGCACTGTAGAAACACATGTATTTGTGCATTATGAGGCTAGTATTGGACAAGAACATACGACCTTGAAGAATTTTCACGTCTTAATTATTAGATTAAATTTTTAATTTGTGTTAAGAGGTATCAATATTTATATATATGTATTTGACCTCTATATATAATGTAATTTTTCGACAAATGTATGTTTGCTTTGACACCCCTTTAGGTAAGGTTGGGTTATCCGTCTAAAGAGATGATGGGTCGATAGCAAAGGGCCGCAACCCTAGGGAGTTTGTTGTAGCCACATGAAAAACTTTATTTTATTTAATGAGTTTTGGAGAAAGCATTTTTTAATATATTCTATGTATAATAGTTGTCCGCTAAACATGACACACTTCTTAAGTAATAATAAATAATAGGAGTAATATTACTATATTATTTTTTGATTTTATTAAATTTAATGTTTTGAGAACTGTATTGAATGATAAATAGTGTTTATAACAAGGGTAAATAGATAAAAAAAAACATATTATTTTTTAATTTTCTAAATTCAACAAGTATTGTTAGACAATTATTTTTAATATAATATACCATTATTATTGGACTAAAGAGTATATGCTATCAGTGATTCTATAATCAAGCATGTGGGCTGATTTTGTCGTAAAGGAACCTTGAAAATGTCTCATTTAAAAGAATAAAATACTTTTTATATAAGTATTTTGGATGCTTTGACATTGGGATTACAAATTTTGATAAATTGGAAAGATCCCAATTCTCATTTTTCAAAGATGTGATCCTCTACACTTTTTAA